>NC_091469.1:310195524-310505391 GCF_036971445.1 Narcine bancroftii | reverse complement strand
GAATCACAGGGAGGGAATCAGACGCAAGGAATCAGTGGTGATGAATCCAAGATGGGGAATCAGAGGCGGGGAATCAGAGGCAGGGAATTAGACACGGGGAATCAGAGGTGGGGAATCAGAGCTGAGGAATCAGAGGCGGGGAATCAGAGTTGGGGAATCAGAGGCAGGGAATCAGATATGGGGCATCAGAGGCAGGAAAACAGATATGGGGAATCAGAGGCGGGGAATTAGTGGCAGGGAATCAGAGGCGGGGAATCAGAGGCGGGGTATCAGAGGCAGGGAATCAGATGTGGGGAATCAGACATGGGGAATCATAGGCCGGGAATCAGAGGCCGGGAAACAGAGGTGGGGATTCAGAGTCCGGGAATCAGAGATGGGGAATCAGAGGCGGGGAATCAGATATGGGGAATCAGAGGCGGGGAATCAGAGGTGGAGAAACAGAGGTGGCTAATCAGATATGGGGAATTAGAGGTGGGGAAACAGACGCAGTGCATCAGAGATGGGGAATCAGGCGGGGAATCAGAAGCGGGGAATCATAGGCCGGGAATCAGAGGCCGGGAATCAGAGGTGGGGAATCTGAGTCCGGGAATCAGAGATGGGGAATCAGTTGCGGGGAATCAGATATGGGGAATCAGAGGCGGGGAATCAGAGGCGGGGAAACAGAGATTGCTTATCAGATATGGGGAATCAGAGGTGGGGAATCAGAGGCGGGGAATCAGATATGGGGAATCAGAGGCGGGGAATCAGAGGCGGGGAAACAGAGGTGGCTAATCAGATATGGGGAATCAGAGGTGGGGAATCAGAGGCGGTGAATCAGAGATGGGGAATCAGAGGCGGGGAATCAGAGGCAGGGAATCAGACACAGGGAATCAGAGGCGGGGAATAAGAGCTGGGGAATCAGAGGTGGGGAATCAGAGTTGGGGAATCAGAGGTGGGGAATCAGATATGGGGAAACAGAGGCGGGGAATCAGAGGCGGGGTAACAGAGGCGGGGAATCAGATATTGGGAATCAGAGGTGGGGAATCAGAGGCAGGGAATCAGATGAGGGGAATCAGTGCTGGGGAATCAGAGGCGGGGAATCAGAATTTGGGAATCAGAGATGGGGAATCATAGATGGGGAATCAGAGGCGGGGAATCAGACGCGGTGAATCAGAGGTGGTTAATCACAGATGGGGAACCAGAGGCAGGGAATCAGAAGCAGGGAATCAGACGCGGGGAATCAGATGCGGCGAATCATAGCTGGGGAATCAGAGGCGGGGATTCAGAGTTGGGGAATCAGAGGCGGGGTATTAGATATGGGGAATCAGAGGCGGGGAATCAGAGGCGGGGAAACTGAGGCGGGGTATCAGATATGGGGAATCATGGGTGGGGAATCAGAGGCGGTGAATCAGAGATGGGGAATCAGAGGCCGGGAATTAGAGTCAGGGAATCAGACGCGGGTAATCAGAGGTGGGGAATCAGAGCTGGGGATTCAGAGGCGGGGAATCAGAGTCGGGGAATCAGAGGCGGGGAATCAGAGATGGGGAATCAGAGGCGGGGAATCAGAGGCCGGGAATCAGAGGCCGGGGATCAGTTGTGGGGAATCAGAGGCCGGGAATTAGCGGTGGTGAATCAGAGATGGGGAATCAGACGCGGGGATTCAGAGGCGAGGAATCAGACGCGGGGAATCAGAGGCAGGGAATCAGAGCTGGGGAATCAGAGGCGGGGAATCTGAGTTTGGGAATCAGAGGCGGGGAATAAGATATGGGGAATCAGAGGCGGGGAATCAGATATGGGGAATCAGGGGAGGGGAATCAGAGGTGGGGCATCAGAGGCGGGAATCAGATTTGGGGAATCAGACATGGTGAATCAGAGGTGGGGAATCACAGGCAGGGAATCAGACGCAGGGAATCAGTGGTGGAGAATCAGAGATGCGGAATCAGAGGCGGGGAATCAGAGGCAGGGAATCAGACACGGGGAATCAGAGGCGGGGAATCAGAGCTGGGGAATCAGAGGCGGGGAATCAGAGTTGGGGAATCAGAGGTGGGGAATCAGATATGGGGAAACAGATGCGGGGAATCAGAGGTGGGGAAACAGAGGCAGGGAATCAGATATTGGGAATCAGAGGTGGGGAATCAGAGGCAGGGAATCAGAGGTGGGGAATCAGTGGCAGGGAATCAGATGTGGGGAATCAGAGCTGGGGAATCAGAGGCGGGGAATCAGAATTTGGGAATCAGAGATGGGGAATCAGAGATGGGAAATCAGAGGCGGGGAATCAGACGCGGAGAATCAGAGGTGGTTAATCACAGATGGGGAACCAGAGGCAGGGAATCAGAAGCAGGGAATCAGACGCAGGGAATCAGAGGCGGGGAATCATACCTTGGGAATCAGAGGCGGGGATTCAGAGTTGGGGAATCAGAGGCGGGGTATCAGATATGGGGAATCAGAGGTGGGGAATCAGAGGCGGGGAAACTGAGGCGGGGAATCAGATATGGGGAATCAGAGGTGGGGAATCAGAGGCGGTGAATCAGAGATGGGGAATCAGAGGCCGGGAATTAGATTCAGGGAATCAGACGCGGGTAATCAGATGTGGGGAATCAGAGCTGGGGATTCAGAGGCGGGGAATCAGAGTCGGGGAATCAGAGGCGGGGAATCAGAGATGGGGAATCAGAGGCTGGGAATCAGAGGCCGGGAATCAGAGGCCGGGAATCAGTTGTGGGGAATCAGAGGCCGGGAATTAGCGGTGGTGAATCAGAGATGGGGAATCAGAGGCGGGGATTCAGAGGCGGGGAATCAGACGTGGGGAATCAGAGGCGGGGAATCAGAGCTGGGGAATCAGAGGCGGGGAATCTGAGTTTGTGAATCAGAGGCGGGGAATAAGATATGGGGAATCAAAGGCGGGGAATCAGATATGGGGAATCAGAGGAGGGGAATCAGAGGTGGGGCATCAGCCGCGGGAATCAGAATTGGGGAATCAGACATGGTGAATCAGAGGTGGGGAATCAGAGGCGGGGAATCAGAGTTGGGGAATCAGAGGTGGGGAATCAGATATGGGGAAACAGATGCGGGGAATCAGAGGTGGGGAAACAGAGGCAGGGAATCAGATATTGGGAATCAGAGGTGGGGAATCAGAGGCAGGGAATCAGAGCTGGGGAATCAGAGGCGGGGAATCAGAGGCCGGGAATCAGAGGCCGGGAATCAGTTGTGGGGAATCAGAGGCCGGGAATTAGCGGTGGTGAATCAGAGATGGGGAATCAGACGCGGGGATTCAGCGGCGGGGAATCAGACGCGGGGAATCAGAGGCAGGGAATCAGAGCTGGGGAATCAGAGGCGGGGAATCTGAGTTTGGGAATCAGAGGCGGGGAATAAGATATGGGGAATCAGAGGCGGGGAATCAGATTTGGGGAATCAGGGGAGGGGAATCAGAGGTGGGGCATCAGAGGCGGGAATCAGATTTGGGGAATCAGACATGGTGAATCAGAGGTCGGGAATCAGAGGCGGGGAATCAGAGTTGGGGAATCAGAGGTGGGGAATCAGATATGGGGAAACAGATGCGGGGAATCAGAGGTGGGGAAACAGAGGTAGGGAATCAGATATTGGGAATCAGAGGTGGGGAATCAGAGGCAGGGAATCAGAGCTGGGGAATCAGAGGCGGGGAATCTGAGTTTGGGAATCAGAGGCGGGGAATAAGATATGGGGAATCAGAGGCGGGGAATCAGATATGGGGAATCAGGGGAGGGGAATCAGAGGTGGGGCATCAGAGGCGGGAATCAGATTTGGGGAATCAGACATGGTGAATCAGAGCTGGGGAATCAGAGGCGGGGAATCAGAGTTGGGGAATCAGAGGTGGGGAATCAGATATGGGGAAACAGATGCGGGGAATCAGAGGTGGGGAAACAGAGGCAGGGAATCAGATATTGGGAATCAGAGGTGGGGAATCAGAGGCAGGGAATCAGAGGTGGGGAATCAGTGGCAGGGAATCAGATGTGGGGAATCAGAGCTGGGGAATCAGAGGCGGGGAATCAGAATTTGGGAATCAGAGATGGGGAATCAGAGGCGGGGAATCAGATATGGGGAATCAGGGGAGGGGAATCAGAGGTGGGGCATCAGAGGCGGGAATCAGATTTGGGGAATCAGACATGGTGAATCAGAGGTGGGGAATCAGAGGCGGGGAATCAGAGTTGGGGAATCAGAGGTGGGGAATCAGATATGGGGAAACAGAGGCGGGGAATCAGATATGGGGAATCAGGGGAGGGGAATCAGAGGTGGGGCATCAGAGGCGGGAATCAGATTTGGGGAATCAGACATGGTGAATCAGAGGTGGGGAATCAGAGGCGGGGAATCAGAGTTGGGGAATCAGAGGTGGCGAATCAGATATGGGGAAACAGATGCGGGGAATCAGAGGTGGGGAAACAGAGGCAGGGAATCAGATATTGGGAATCAGAGGTGGGGAATCAGAGGCAGGGAATCAGAGCTGGGGAATCAGAGGCGGGGAATCTGAGTTTGGGAATCAGAGGCGGGGAATAAGATATGGGGAATCAGAGGCGGGGAATCAGATATGGGGAATCAGGGGAGGGGAATCAGAGGTGGGGCATCAGAGGCGGGAATCAGATTTGGGGAATCAGACATGGTGAATCAGAGCTGGGGAATCAGAGGCGGGGAATCAGAGTTGGGGAATCAGAGGTGGGGAATCAGATATGGGGAAACAGATGCGGGGAATCAGAGGTGGGGAAACAGAGGCAGGGAATCAGATATTGGGAATCAGAGGTGGGGAATCAGAGGCAGGGAATCAGAGGTGGGGAATCAGTGGCAGGGAATCAGATGTGGGGAATCAGAGCTGGGGAATCAGAGGCGGGGAATCAGAATTTGGGAATCAGAGATGGGGAATCAGAGATGGGGAATCAGAGGCGGGGAATCAGACGCGGAGAATCAGAGGTGGTTAATCACAGATGGGCAACCAGAGGCAGGGAATCAGAAGCAGGGAATCAGACGCAGGGAATCAGAGGCGGGGAATCATACATTGGGAATCAGAGGCGGGGATTCAGAGTTGGGGAATCAGAGGCGGGGTATCAGATATGGGGAATCAGAGGTGGGGAATCAGAGGCGGGGAAACTGAGGCGGGGAATCAGATATGGGGAATCAGAGGTGGGGAATCAGAGGCGGTGAATCAGAGATGGGGAATCAGAGGCCGGGAATTAGATTCAGGGAATCAGACGCGGGTAATCAGAGGTGGGGAATCAGAGCTGGGGATTCAGAGGCGGGGAATCAGAGTCGGGGAATCAGAGGCGGGGAATCAGAGATGGGGAATCAGAGGCGGGGAATCAGAGGCCGGGAATCAGAGGCCGGGAATCAGTTGTGGGGAATCAGAGGCCGGGAATTAGCGGTGGTGAATCAGAGATGGGGAATCAGAGGCGGGGATTCAGAGGCGGGGAATCAGAGCTGGGGAATCAGAGGCGGGGAATCTGAGTTTGGGAATCAGAGGCGGGGAATAAGATATGGGGAATCAAAGGCGGGGAATCAGATATGGGGAATCAGAGGAGGGGAATCAGAGGTGGGGCATCAGCCGCGGGAATCAGAATTGGGGAATCAGACATGGTGAATCAGAGGCGGGGAATCAGAGTTGGGGAATCAGAGGTTGCGAATCAGATATGGGGAAACAGACGCGGGGAATCAGAGGTGGTGAAACAGAGGCAGGGAATCAGATATTGGGAATCAGAGGTGGGGAATCAGAGGCAGGGAATCAGATGTGGGGAATCAGAGCTGGGGAATCAGAGGCAGGGATTCTGAGTTTGGGAATCAGAGGCGGGGAATAAGATATGGGGAATCAGAGGCGGGGAATTAGTGGCGGGGAATCAGAGGCGGGGAATCAGAGGCGGGGTATCAGAGGCAGGGAATCAGATGTGGGGAATCAGACATGGGGAATCAGAGGCAGGGAATCAGAGGCGGGGAATCAGAAGCGGGGAATCATAGGCCGGGAATCAGAGGCCGGGAATCAGAGGTGGGGAATCTGAGTCCGGGAATCAGAGATGGGGAATCAGAGGCGGGGAATCAGATATGGGGAATCAGAGGCGGGGAATCAGAGGCGGGGAAACAGAGATTGCTTATCAGATATGGGGAATCAGAGGTGGGGAATCAGAGGCGGGGAATCAGAAATGGGGAATCAGAGGCGGGGAATCAGAGGCGGAGAAAAAGAGCTGAGGAACCAGAGGCGGGGAATCAGAGTTGGGGAATCAGAGACGGGGAATCAGATATGGGTAATCAGAGGCAGGGAATCAGATATGGGGAATCTGAGGCGGGGAATCAGAGGCAGGGAATCAGATGTGTGGAATCAGAGATGGGGAATCAGAGGCAGGGAATCAGAGGCGGGGAATCAGAAGCCGGGAATCATATTCCAGGAATCAGAGGCTTGGAATCAGAGGTGGGGAATCTGAGTCCTGGAATCAGGGATGGGGAATCAGAGGCGGGGAATCAGATATGGGGAATCAGAGGCGGGGAATCAGAGGCGGGGAAACAGAGATGGCTTATCAGATATGGGGAATCAGAGGTGGGGAATCGGAGGGTGGGAATCCGAGATGGGTAATCAGAGGCAGGGAATCAGATATGTGGAATCAGAGGCGGGGAATCAGAGGCAGGGAATCAGATGTGGGGAATCAGAGATGGGGAATCAGAGGCAGGGAATCAGAGGCGGGGAATCAGAAGCGGGGAATCATATTCCGGGAATCAGAGGCTGGGAATCAGAGGTGGGAAATCTGAGTCCGGGAATCAGAGATGGGGAATCAGAGGCGGGGAATCAGATGTGGGGAATCAGAGGCGGGGAATCAGAGGCGGGGAAACAGAGATGTCTTATCAGATATGGGGAATCAGAGGTGGTGAATCAGAGGCGGTGAATCAGAGATGGGGAATCAGAGGCGGGGAATCAGAGGCAGGAAATCTGACATGGGGAATCAGAGGCGGGGTATCAGAGCTGGGGAATCAGAGGCGGGGAATCAGAGTTGGGGAATCAGAGGTGGAGAATCAGATATGGGGAAACAGAGGCGGTGAATCAGAGGTGGGGAAACAGAGGCAGGGAATCAGATATTGGGAATCAGAGGTGGTGAATCAGAGGCAGGGAATCAGATGTGGGGAATCAGAGCTGGGGAATCAGAGACGGGGAATCTGAGTTTGGGAATCAGAGGCGGGGAATAAGATATGGGGAATCAGAGGCGGGGAATCAGATATGGGCAATCAGAGGAGGGGAATCAGAGGTGGGGCATCAGAGGCGGGAATCAGAATTGGGGAATCAGACATGGGGAATCAGAGAAGGGGAATCAGAGGCAGTGAATCAGAGATGGTGAATCAGAGGCGGGGAATCACAGGGAGGGAATCAGACGCAAGGAATCAGTGGTGATGAATCCAAGATGGGGAATCAGAGGCGGGGAATCAGAGGCAGGGAATTAGACACGGGGAATCAGAGGTGGGGAATCAGAGCTGAGGAATCAGAGGCGGGGAATCAGAGTTGGGGAATCAGAGGCAGGGAATCAGATATGGGGCATCAGAGGCAGGAAAACAGATATGGGGAATCAGAGGCGGGGAATTAGTGGCAGGGAATCAGAGGCGGGGAATCAGAGGCGGGGTATCAGAGGCAGGGAATCAGATGTGGGGAATCAGACATGGGGAATCAGAGGCAGGGTATCAGAGGCGGGGAATCAGAAGCGGGGAATCATAGGCCGCGAATCAGAGGCCGGGAAACAGAGGTGGGGATTCAGAGTCCGGGAATCAGAGATGGGGAATCAGAGGCGGGGAATCAGATATGGGGAATCAGAGGCGGGGAATCAGAGGTGGAGAAACAGAGGTGGCTAATCAGATATGGGGAATTAGAGGTGGGGAATCAGACGCAGTACATCAGAGATGGGGAATCAGGCGGGGAATCAGAAGCGGGGAATCATAGGCCGGGAATCAGAGGCCGGGAATCAGAGGTGGGGAATCTGAGTCCGGGAATCAGAGATGGGGAATCAGTTGCGGGGAATCAGATATGGGGAATCAGAGGCGGGGAATCAGAGGCGGGGAAACAGAGATTGCTTATCAGATATGGGGAATCAGAGGTGGGGAATCAGAGGCGGGGAATCAGATATGGGGAATCAGAGGCGGGGAATCAGAGGCGGGGAAACAGAGGTGGCTAATCAGATATGGGGAATCAGAGGTGGGGAATCAGAGGCGGTGAATCAGAGATGGGGAATCAGAGGCGGGGAATCAGAGGCAGGGAATCAGACACAGGGAATCAGAGGCGGGGAATAAGAGCTGGGGAATCAGAGGTGGGGAATCAGAGTTGGGGAATCAGAGGTGGGGAATCAGATATGGGGAAACAGAGGCGGGGAATCAGAGGCGGGGTAACAGAGGCGGGGAATCAGATATTGGGAATCAGAGGTGGGGAATCAGAGGCAGGGAATCAGATGAGGGGAATCAGTGCTGGGGAATCAGAGGCGGGGAATCAGAATTTGGGAATCAGAGATGGGGAATCATAGATGGGGAATCAGAGGCGGGGAATCAGACGCGGTGAATCAGAGGTGGTTAATCACAGATGGGGAACCAGAGGCAGGGAATCAGAAGCAGGGAATCAGACGCGGGGAATCAGATGCGGCGAATCATAGCTGGGGAATCAGAGGCGGGGATTCAGAGTTGGGGAATCAGAGGCGGGGTATCAGATATGGGGAATCAGAGGCGGGGAATCAGAGGCGGGGAAACTGAGGCGGGGAATCAGATATGGGGAATCATGGGTGGGGAATCAGAGGCGGTGAATCAGAGATGGGGAATCAGAGGCCGGGAATTAGATTCAGGGAATCAGACGCGGGTAATCAGAGGTGGGGAATCAGAGCTGGGGATTCAGAGGCGGGGAATCAGAGTCGGGGAATCAGAGGCGGGGAATCAGAGATGGGGAATAAGAGGCGGGGAATCAGAGGCCGGGAATCAGAGGCCGGGGATCAGTTGTGGGGAATCAGAGGCCGGGAATTAGCGGTGGTGAATCAGAGATGGGGAATCAGACGCGGGGATTCAGAGGCGAGGAATCAGACGCGGGGAATCAGAGGCAGGGAATCAGAGCTGGGGAATCAGAGGCGGGGAATCTGAGTTTGGGAATCAGAGGCGGGGAATAAGATATGGGGAATCAGAGGCGGGGAATCAGATATGGGGAATCAGGGGAGGGGAATCAGAGGTGGGGCATCAGAGGCGGGAATCAGATTTGGGGAATCAGACATGGTGAATCAGAGGTGGGGAATCACAGGCAGGGAATCAGACGCAGGGAATCAGTGGTGGAGAATCAGAGATGCGGAATCAGAGGCGGGGAATCAGAGGCAGGGAATCAGACACGGGGAATCAGAGGCGGGGAATCAGAGCTGGGGAATCAGAGGCGGGGAATCAGAGTTGGGGAATCAGAGGTGGGGAATCAGATATGGGGAAACAGATGCGGGGAATCAGAGGTGGGGAAACAGAGGCAGGGAATCAGATATTGGGAATCAGAGGTGGGGAATCAGAGGCAGGGAATCAGAGGTGGGGAATCAGTGGCAGGGAATCAGATGTGGGGAATCAGAGCTGGGGAATCAGAGGCGGGGAATCAGAATTTGGGAATCAGAGATGGGGAATCAGAGATGGGAAATCAGAGGCGGGGAATCAGACGCGGAGAATCAGAGGTGGTTAATCACAGATGGGGAACCAGAGGCAGGGAATCAGAAGCAGGGAATCAGACGCAGGGAATCAGAGGCGGGGAATCATACCTTGGGAATCAGAGGCGGGGATTCAGAGTTGGGGAATCAGAGGCGGGGTATCAGATATGGGGAATCAGAGGTGGGGAATCAGAGGCGGGGAAACTGAGGCGGGGAATCAGATATGGGGAATCAGAGGTGGGGAATCAGAGGCGGTGAATCAGAGATTGGGAATCAGAGGCCGGGAATTAGATTCAGGGAATCAGACGCGGGTAATCAGATGTGGGGAATCAGAGCTGGGGATTCAGAGGCGGGGAATCAGAGTCGGGGAATCAGAGGCGGGGAATCAGAGATGGGGAATCAGAGGCTGGGAATCAGAGGCCGGGAATCAGAGGCCGGGAATCAGTTGTGGGGAATCAGAGGCCGGGAATTAGCGGTGGTGAATCAGAGATGGGGAATCAGAGGCGGGGATTCAGAGGCGGGGAATCAGACGTGGGGAATCAGAGGCGGGGAATCAGAGCTGGGGAATCAGAGGCGGGGAATCTGAGTTTGTGAATCAGAGGCGGGGAATAAGATATGGGGAATCAAAGGCGGGGAATCAGATATGGGGAATCAGAGGAGGGGAATCAGAGGTGGGGCATCAGCCGCGGGAATCAGAATTGGGGAATCAGACATGGTGAATCAGAGGTGGGGAATCAGAGGCGGGGAATCAGAGTTGGGGAATCAGAGGTGGGGAATCAGATATGGGGAAACAGATGCGGGGAATCAGAGGTGGGGAAACAGAGGCAGGGAATCAGATATTGGGAATCAGAGGTGGGGAATCAGAGGCAGGGAATCAGAGCTGGGGAATCAGAGGCGGGGAATCAGAGGCCGGGAATCAGAGGCCGGGAATCAGTTGTGGGGAATCAGAGGCCGGGAATTAGCGGTGGTGAATCAGAGATGGGGAATCAGACGCGGGGATTCAGAGGCGGGGAATCAGACGCGGGGAATCAGAGGCAGGGAATCAGAGCTGGGGAATCAGAGGCGGGGAATCTGAGTTTGGGAATCAGAGGCGGGGAATAAGATATGGGGAATCAGAGGCGGGGAATCAGATATGGGGAATCAGGGGAGGGGAATCAGAGGTGGGGCATCAGAGGCGGGAATCAGATTTGGGGAATCAGACATGGTGAATCAGAGGTGGGGAATCAGAGGCGGGGAATCAGAGTTGGGGAATCAGAGGTGGGGAATCAGATATGGGGAAACAGATGCGGGGAATCAGAGGTGGGGAAACAGAGGTAGGGAATCAGATATTGGGAATCAGAGGTGGGGAATCAGAGGCAGGGAATCAGAGCTGGGGAATCAGAGGCGGGGAATCTGAGTTTGGGAATCAGAGGCGGGGAATAAGATATGGGGAATCAGAGGTGGGTAATCAGATGCGGGGAAACTGAGGCGGGGAATCAGATATGGGGAATCAGAGGTGGGGAATCAGAGGCGGTGAATCAGAGATGGGGAATCAGAGGCCGGGAATTAGATTCAGGGAATCAGACGCGGGTAATCAGAGGTGTGGAATCAGAGCTGGGGATTCAGAGGCGGGGAATCAGAGTCGGGGAATCAGAGGCGGGGAATCAGAGATGGGGAATCAGAGGCGGGGAATCAGAGGCCGGGAATCAGAGGCCGGGAATCAGTTGTGGGGAATCAGAGGCCGGGAATTAGCGGTGGTGAATCAGAGATGGGGAATCAGAGGCGGGGATTCAGAGGCGGGGAATCAGAGCTGGGGAATCAGAGGCGGGGAATCTGAGTTTGGGAATCAGAGGCGGGGAATAAGATATGGGGAATCAAAGGCGGGGAATCAGATATGGGGAATCAGAGGAGGGGAATCAGAGGTGGGGCATCAGCCGCGGGAATCAGAATTGGGGAATCAGATATGGTGAATCAGAGGCGGGGAATCAGAGTTGGGGAATCAGAGGTTGCGAATCAGATATGGGGAAACAGACGCGGGGAATCAGAGGTGGTGAAACAGAGGCAGGGAATCAGATATTGGGAATCAGAGGTGGGGAATCAGAGGCAGGGAATCAGATGTGGGGAATCAGAGCTGGGGAATCAGAGGCAGGGATTCTGAGTTTGGGAATCAGAGGCGGGGAATAAGATATGGGGAATCAGAGGCGGGGAATTAGTGGCGGGGAATCAGAGGCGGGGAATCAGAGGCGGGGTATCAGAGGCAGGGAATCAGATGTGGGGAATCAGACATGGGGAATCAGAGGCAGGGAATCAGAGGCGGGGAATCAGAAGCGGGGAATCATAGGCCGGGAATCAGAGGCCGGGAATCAGAGGTGGGGAATCTGAGTCCGGGAATCAGAGATGGGGAATCAGAGGCGGGGAATCAGATATGGGGAATCAGAGGCGGGGAATCAGAGGCGGGGAAACAGAGATTGCTTATCAGATATGGGGAATCAGAGGTGGGGAATCAGAGGCGGGGAATCAGAAATGGGGAATCAGAGGCGGGGAATCAGAGGCGGAGAAACAGAGCTGAGGAACCAGAGGCGGGGAATCAGAGTTGGGGAATCAGAGACGGGGAATCAGATATGGGGAATCAGAGGCGGGGAATCAGAGGCGGGGAAACAGAGGAGGGGTATCAGATATGGGGAACCAGAGGTGGGGAATCAGAGGGCGGGAATCCGAGATGGGTAATCAGAGGCAGGGAATCAGATATGGGGAATCTGAGGCGGGGAATCAGAGGCAGGGAATCAGATGTGTGGAATCAGAGATGGGGAATCAGAGGCAGGGAATCAGAGGCGGGGAATCAGAAGCCGGGAATCATATTCCAGGAATCAGAGGCTTGGAATCAGAGGTGGGGAATCTGAGTCCTGGAATCAGGGATGGGGAATCAGAGGCGGGGAATCAGATATGGGGAATCAGAGGCGGGGAATCAGAGGCGGGGAAACAGAGATGGCTTATCAGATATGGGGAATCAGAGGTGGGGAATCGGAGGGTGGGAATCCGAGATGGGTAATCAGAGGCAGGGAATCAGATATGTGGAATCAGAGGCGGGGAATCAGAGGCAGGGAATCAGATGTGGGGAATCAGAGATGGGGAATCAGAGGCAGGGAATCAGAGGCGGGGAATCAGAAGCGGGGAATCATATTCCGGGAATCAGAGGCTGGGAATCAGAGGTGGGAAATCTGAGTCCGGGAATCAGAGATGGGGAATCAGAGGCGGGGAATCAGATATGGGGAATCAGAGGCGGGGAATCAGAGGCGGGGAAACAGAGATGTCTTATCAGATATGGGGAATCAGAGGTGGTGAATCAGAGGCGGTGAATCAGAGATGGGGAATCAGAGGCGGGGAATCAGAGGCAGGAAATCTGACATGGGGAATCAGAGGCGGGGTATCAGAGCTGGGGAATCAGAGGCGGGGAATCAGAGTTGGGGAATCAGAGGTGGAGAATCAGATATGGGGAAACAGAGGCGGTGAATCAGAGGTGGGGAATCAGAGGCCGGGAATTAGCGGTGGTGAATCAGAGATGGGGAATCAGAGGCGGGGATTCAGAGGCGGGGAATCAGACGTGGGGAATCAGAGGCGGGGAATCAGAGCTGGGGAATCAGAGGCGGGGAATCTGAGTTTGTGAATCAGAGGCGGGGAATAAGATATGGGGAATCAAAGGCGGGGAATCAGATATGGGGAATCAGAGGAGGGGAATCAGAGGTGGGGCATCAGCCGCGGGAATCAGAATTGGGGAATCAGACATGGTGAATCAGAGGTGGGGAATCAGAGGCGGGGAATCAGAGTTGGGGAATCAGAGGTGGGGAATCAGATATGGGGAAACAGATGCGGGGAATCAGAGGTGGGGAAACAGAGGCAGGGAATCAGATATTGGGAATCAGAGGTGGGGAATCAGAGGCAGGGAATCAGAGCTGGGGAATCAGAGGCGGGGAATCAGAGGCCGGGAATCAGAGGCCGGGAATCAGTTGTGGGGAATCAGAGGCCGGGAATTAGCGGTGGTGAATCAGAGATGGGGAATCAGACGCGGGGATTCAGAGGCGGGGAATCAGACGCGGGGAATCAGAGGCAGGGAATCAGAGCTGGGGAATCAGAGGCGGGGAATCTGAGTTTGGGAATCAGAGGCGGGGAATAAGATATGGGGAATCAGAGGCGGGGAATCAGATATGGGGAATCAGGGGAGGGGAATCAGAGGTGGGGCATCAGAGGCGGGAATCAGATTTGGGGAATCAGACATGGTGAATCAGAGGTGGGGAATCAGAGGCGGGGAATCAGAGTTGGGGAATCAGAGGTGGGGAATCAGATATGGGGAAACAGATGCGGGGAATCAGAGGTGGGGAAACAGAGGTAGGGAATCAGATATTGGGAATCAGAGGTGGGGAATCAGAGGCAGGGAATCAGAGCTGGGGAATCAGAGGCGGGGAATCTGAGTTTGGGAATCAGAGGCGGGGAATAAGATATGGGGAATCAGAGGTGGGGAATCAGAGGCGGGGAAACTGAGGCGGGGAATCAGATATGGGGAATCAGAGGTGGGGAATCAGAGGCGGTGAATCAGAGATGGGGAATCAGAGGCCGGGAATTAGATTCAGGGAATCAGACGCGGGTAATCAGAGGTGGGGAATCAGAGCTGGGGATTCAGAGGCGGGGAATCAGAGTCGGGGAATCAGAGGCGGGGAATCAGAGATGGGGAATCAGAGGCGGGGAATCAGAGGCCGGGAATCAGAGGCCGGGAATCAGTTGTGGGGAATCAGAGGCCGGGAATTAGCGGTGGTGAATCTGACATGGGGAATCAGAGGCGGGGTATCAGAGCTGGGGAATCAGAGGCGGGGAATCAGAGTTGGGGAATCAGAGGTGGAGAATCAGATATGGGGAAACAGAGGCGGTGAATCAGAGGTGGGGAATCAGAGGCCGGGAATTAGCGGTGGTGAATCAGAGATGGGGAATCAGAGGCGGGGATTCAGAGGCGGGGAATCAGACGTGGGGAATCAGAGGCGGGGAATCAGAGCTGGAGAATCAGAGGCGGGGAATCTGAGTTTGTGAATCAGAGGCGGGGAATAAGATATGGGGAATCAAAGGCGGGGAATCAGATATGGGGAATCAGAGGAGGGGAATCAGAGGTGGGGCATCAGCCGCGGGAATCAGAATTGGGGAATCAGACATGGTGAATCAGAGGTGGGGAATCAGAGGCGGGGAATCAGAGTTGGGGAATCAGAGGTGGGGAATCAGATATGGGGAAACAGATGCGGGGAATCAGAGGTGGGGAAACAGAGGCAGGGAATCAGATATTGGGAATCAGAGGTGGGGAATCAGAGGCAGGGAATCAGAGCTGGGGAATCAGAGGCGGGGAATCAGAGGCCGGGAATCAGAGGCCGGGAATCAGTTGTGGGGAATCAGAGGCCGGGAATTAGCGGTGGTGAATCAGAGATGGGGAATCAGACGCGGGGATTCAGAGGCGGGGAATCAGACGCGGGGAATCAGAGGCAGGGAATCAGAGCTGGGGAATCAGAGGCGGGGAATCTGAGTTTGGGAATCAGAGGCGGGGAATAAGATATGGGGAATCAGAGGCGGGGAATCAGATATGGGGAATCAGGGGAGGGGAATCAGAGGTGG
This sequence comes from Narcine bancroftii, assembly GCF_036971445.1. Classification (NCBI taxonomy): domain Eukaryota; kingdom Metazoa; phylum Chordata; class Chondrichthyes; order Torpediniformes; family Narcinidae; genus Narcine; species Narcine bancroftii. The sequence goes on along the minus strand of NC_091469.1, from coordinate 310,490,152 downwards.
GGCATCAGAGGCGGGAATCAGATTTGGGGAATCAGACATGGTGAATCAGAGGTGGGGAATCAGAGGCGGGGAATCAGAGTTGGGGAATCAGAGGTGGGGAATCAGATATGGGGAAACAGATGCGGGGAATCAGAGGTGGGGAAACAGAGGTAGGGAATCAGATATTGGGAATCAGAGGTGGGGAATCAGAGGCAGGGAATCAGAGCTGGGGAATCAGAGGCGGGGAATCTGAGTTTGGGAATCAGAGGCGGGGAATAAGATATGGGGAATCAGAGGTGGGGAATCAGAGGCGGGGAAACTGAGGCGGGGAATCAGATATGGGGAATCAGAGGTGGGGAATCAGAGGCGGTGAATCAGAGATGGGGAATCAGAGGCCGGGAATTAGATTCAGGGAATCAGACGCGGGTAATCAGAGGTGGGGAATCAGAGCTGGGGATTCAGAGGCGGGGAATCAGAGTCGGGGAATCAGAGGCGGGGAATCAGAGATGGGGAATCAGAGGCGGGGAATCAGAGGCCGGGAATCAGTTGTGGGGAATCAGAGGCCGGGAATTAGCGGTGGTGAATCAGAGATGGGGAATCAGAGGCGGGTATTCAGAGGCGGGGAATCAGAGCTGGGGAATCAGAGGCGGGGAATCTGAGTTTGGGAATCAGAGGCGGGGAATAAGATATGGGGAATCAAAGGCGGGGAATCAGATATGGGGAATCAGAGGAGGGGAATCAGAGGTGGGGCATCAGCCGCGGGAATCAGAATTGGGGAATCAGATATGGTGAATCAGAGGCGGGGAATCAGAGTTGGGGAATCAGAGGTTGCGAATCAGATATGGGGAAACAGACGCGGGGAATCAGAGGTGGTGAAACAGAGGCAGGGAATCAGATATTGGGAATCAGAGGTGGGGAATCAGAGGCAGGGAATCAGATGTGGGGAATCAGAGCTGGGGAATCAGAGGCAGGGATTCTGAGTTTGGGAATCAGAGGCGGGGAATAAGATATGGGGAATCAGAGGCGGGGAATTAGTGGCGGGGAATCAGAGGCGGGGAATCAGAGGCGGGGTATCAGAGGCAGGGAATCAGATGTGGGGAATCAGACATGGGGAATCAGAGGCAGGGAATCAGAGGCGGGGAATCAGAAGCGGGGAATCATAGGCCGGGAATCAGAGGCCGGGAATCAGAGGTGGGGAATCTGAGTCCGGGAATCAGAGATGGGGAATCAGAGGCGGGGAATCAGATATGGGGAATCAGAGGCGGGGAATCAGAGGCGGGGAAACAGAGATTGCTTATCAGATATGGGGAATCAGAGGTGGGGAATCAGAGGCGGGGAATCAGAAATGGGGAATCAGAGGCGGGGAATCAGAGGCGGAGAAACAGAGCTGAGGAACCAGAGGCGGGGAATCAGAGTTGGGGAATCAGAGACGGGGAATCAGATATGGGGAATCAGAGGCGGGGAATCAGAGGCGGGGAAACAGAGGAGGGGTATCAGATATGGGGAACCAGAGGTGGGGAATCAGAGGGCGGGAATCCGAGATGGGTAATCAGAGGCAGGGAATCAGATATGGGGAATCTGAGGCGGGGAATCAGAGGCAGGGAATCAGATGTGTGGAATCAGAGATGGGGAATCAGAGGCAGGGAATCAGAGGCGGGGAATCAGAAGCCGGGAATCATATTCCAGGAATCAGAGGCTTGGAATCAGAGGTGGGGAATCTGAGTCCTGGAATCAGGGATGGGGAATCAGAGGCGGGGAATCAGATATGGGGAATCAGAGGCGGGGAATCAGAGGCGGGGAAACAGAGATGGCTTATCAGATATGGGGAATCAGAGGTGGGGAATCGGAGGGTGGGAATCCGAGATGGGTAATCAGAGGCAGGGAATCAGATATGTGGAATCAGAGGCGGGGAATCAGAGGCAGGGAATCAGATGTGGGGAATCAGAGATGGGGAATCAGAGGCAGGGAATCAGAGGCGGGGAATCAGAAGCGGGGAATCATATTCCGGGAATCAGAGGCTGGGAATCAGAGGTGGGAAATCTGAGTCCGGGAATCAGAGATGGGGAATCAGAGGCGGGGAATCAGATATGGGGAATCAGAGGCGGGGAATCAGAGGCGGGGAAACAGAGATGTCTTATCAGATATGGGGAATCAGAGGTGGTGAATCAGAGGCGGTGAATCAGAGATGGGGAATCAGAGGCGGGGAATCAGAGGCAGGAAATCTGACATGGGGAATCAGAGGCGGGGTATCAGAGCTGGGGAATCAGAGGCGGGGAATCAGAGTTGGGGAATCAGAGGTGGAGAATCAGATATGGGGAAACAGAGGCGGTGAATCAGAGGTGGGGAAACAGAGGCAGGGAATCAGATATTGGGAATCAGAGGTGGGGAATCAGAGGCAGGGAATCAGATGTGGGGAATCAGAGCTGGGGAATCAGAGACGGGGAATCTGAGATTGGGAATCAGAGGCGGGGAATAAGATATGGGGAATCAGAGGCGGGGAATCAGATATGGGCAATCAGAGGAGGGGAATCAGAGGTGGGGCATCAGAGGCGGGAATCAGAATTGGGGAATCAGACATGGGGAATCAGAGAAGGGGAATCAGAGGCAGTGAATCAGAGATGGTGAATCAGAGGCGGGGAATCACAGGGAGGGAATCAGACGCAAGGAATCAGTGGTGATGAATCCAAGATGGGGAATCAGAGGCGGGGAATCAGAGGCAGGGAATTAGACACGGGGAATCAGAGGTGGGGAATCAGAGCTGAGGAATCAGAGGCGGGGAATCAGAGTTGGGGAATCAGAGGCAGGGAATCAGATATGGGGCATCAGAGGCAGGAAAACAGATATGGGGAATCAGAGGCGGGGAATTAGTGGCAGGGAATCAGAGGCGGGGAATCAGAGGCGGGGTATCAGAGGCAGGGAATCAGATGTGGGGAATCAGACATGGGGAATCAGAGGCAGGGTATCAGAGGCGGGGAATCAGAAGCGGGGAATCATAGGCCGCGAATCAGAGGCCGGGAAACAGAGGTGGGGATTCAGAGTCCGGGAATCAGAGATGGGGAATCAGAGGCGGGGAATCAGATATGGGGAATCAGAGGCGGGGAATCAGAGGTGGAGAAACAGAGGTGGCTAATCAGATATGGGGAATTAGAGGTGGGGAATCAGACGCAGTACATCAGAGATGGGGAATCAGGCGGGGAATCAGAAGCGGGGAATCATAGGCCGGGAATCAGAGGCCGGGAATCAGAGGTGGGGAATCTGAGTCCGGGAATCAGAGATGGGGAATCAGTTGCGGGGAATCAGATATGGGGAATCAGAGGCGGGGAATCAGAGGCGGGGAAACAGAGATTGCTTATCAGATATGGGGCATCAGAGGTGGGGAATCAGAGGCGGGGAATCAGATATGGGGAATCAGAGGCGGGGAATCAGAGGCGGGGAAACAGAGGTGGCTAATCAGATATGGGGAATCAGAGGTGGGGAATCAGAGGCGGTGAATCAGAGATGGGGAATCAGAGGCGGGGAATCATAGCTGGGGAATCAGAGGCGGGGATTCAGAGTTGGGGAATCAGAGGCGGGGTATCAGATATGGGGAATCAGAGGCGGGGAATCAGAGGCGGGGAATCAGATATGGGGAATCAGAGGTGGGTAATCAGAGGCGGTGAATGAGAGATGGGGAATCAGAGGCCGGGAATTAGAGTCAGGGAATCAGATGCGGGTAATCAGAGGTGGGGAATCAGAGCTGGGCAATCAGAGGCGGGGAATCAGAGTCGGGGAATCAGACGCGGGGAATCAGAGGCGGGGAATCAGAGCTGAGGAATCAGAGGCGGGGAATCAGAGTTGGGGAATCAGAGACGGGGAATCAGATATGGGGAATCAGAGGCGGGGAATCAGAGGCGGGGAAACAGAGGAGGGGTATCAGATATGGGGAACCTGAGGTGGGGAATCGGAGGGCGGGAATCCGAGATGGGTAATCACAGGCAGGGAATCAGACGCGGGGAATCTGAGGCGGGGTATCAGAGCTGGGGAATCAGAGGCGGGGAATCTGAGTTTGGGAATCAGAGGCGGGGAATAAGATATGGGGAATCAGAGGCGGGGAATCAGATATGGGAATCAGAGGAGGGGATTCAGAGGTGGGGCATCAGAGGCGGGAATCAGAATTGGGGAATCAGACATGGGGAATCAGAGAAGGGGAATCAGAGGCAGTGAATCAGAGATGGTGAATCAGAGGCGGGGAATCACAGGCAGGGAATCAGATGCAGGGAATCAGTGGTGGTGAATCAGAGGTGGGGAATCAGAGGCGGGGAATCAGAGGCAGGGAATCAGACGCGGGGAATCGGAAGCGGGGAATCAGAGCTGAGGAATCAGAGGCGGGGAATCAGAGTTGGGGAATCAGAGACGGGGAATCAGATATGGGGAATCAGAGGCGGGGAATCAGAGGCGGGGAAACAGAGGAGGGGTATCAGATATGGGGAACCTGAGGTGGGGAATCGGAGGGCGGGAATCCGAGATGGGTAATCAGAGGCAGGGAATCAGATATGGGGAATCAGAGGCGGGGAATCAGAGGCAGGGAATCAGATGTGGGGAATCAGAGATGGGGAATCAGAGGCAGGGAATCACAGGCAGGGAATCAGAAGCGGGGAATCATATTCCGGGAATCAGAGGCTTGGAATCAGAGGTGGGGAATCTGAGTCCGGGAATCAGAGATGGGGAATCAGAGGCGGGGAATCAGATATGGGGAATCAGAGACGGGGAATCAGAGGCGGGGAATCAGAGGCGGGGAAACAGAGATGGCTTATCAGATATGGGGAATCAGAGGTGGGGAATCAGAGGCGGTGAATCAGAGATGGGGAATCAGAGGCGGGGAATCAGAGGCAGGGAATCTGACACGGGGAATCAGAGGCGGGGAATCAGATATGGGGAAACAGAGGCGGGGAATCAGATATGGGGAATCAGGGGAGGGGAATCAGAGGTGGGGCATCAGAGGCGGGAATCAGATTTGGGGAATCAGACATGGTGAATCAGAGGTGGGGAATCAGAGGCGGGGAATCAGAGTTGGGGAATCAGAGGTGGGGAATCAGATATGGGGAAACAGATGCGGGGAATCAGAGGTGGGGAAACAGAGGCAGGGAATCAGATATTGGGAATCAGAGGTGGGGAATCAGAGGCAGGGAATCAGAGCTGGGGAATCAGAGGCGGGGAATCTGAGTTTGGGAATCAGAGGCGGGGAATAAGATATGGGGAATCAGAGGCGGGGAATCAGATATGGGGAATCAGGGGAGGGGAATCAGAGGTGGGGCATCAGAGGCGGGAATCAGATTCGGGGAATCAGACATGGTGAATCAGAGCTGGGGAATCAGAGGTGGGGAATCAGAGTTGGGGAATCAGAGGTGGGGAATCAGATATGGGGAAACAGATGCGGGGAATCAGAGGTGGGGAAACAGAGGCAGGGAATCAGATATTGGGAATCAGAGGTGGGGAATCAGAGGCAGGGAATCAGAGGTGGGGAATCAGTGGCAGGGAATCAGATGTGGGGAATCAGAGCTGGGGAATCAGAGGCGGGGAATCTGAATTTGGGAATCAGAGATGGGGAATCAGAGATGGGGAATCAGAGGCGGGGAATCAGACGCGGAGAATCAGAGGTGGTTAATCACAGATGGGGAACCAGAGGCAGGGAATCAGAAGCAGGGAATCAGACGCAGGGAATCAGAGGCGGGGAATCATACCTTGGGAATCAGAGGCGGGGATTCAGAGTTGGGGAATCAGAGGCGGGGTATCAGATATGGGGAATCAGAGGTGGGGAAACTGAGGCGGGGAATCAGATATGGGGAATCAGAGGTGGGGAATCAGAGGCGGTGAATCAGAGATGGGGAATCAGAGGCCGGGAATTAGATTCAGGGAATCAGACGCGGGTAATCAGAGGTGGGGAATCAGAGCTGGGGATTCAGAGGCGGGGAATCAGAGTCGGGGAATCAGAGGCGGGGAATCAGAGATTGGGAATCAGAGGCGGGGAATCAGAGGCCGGGAATCAGAGGCCGGGAATCAGTTGTGGGGAATCAGAGGCCGGGAATTAGCGGTGGTGAATCAGAGATGGGGAATCAGAGGCGGGGATTCAGAGGCGGGGAATCAGACGTGGGGAATCAGAGGCGGGGAATCAGAGCTGGGGAATCAGAGGCGGGGAATCTGAGTTTGGGAATCAGAGGCGGGGAATAAGATATGGGGAATCAAAGGCGGGGAATCAGATATGGGGAATCAGAGGAGGGGAATCAGAGGTGGGGCATCAGCCGCGGGAATCAGAATTGGGGAATCAGACATGGTGAATCAGAGGCGGGGAATCAGAGTTGGGGAATCAGAGGTTGCGAATCAGATATGGGGAAACAGACGCGGGGAATCAGAGGTGGTGAAACAGAGGCAGGGAATCAGATATTGGGAATCAGAGGTGGGGAATCAGAGGCAGGGAATCAGATGTGGGGAATCAGAGCTGGGGAATCAGAGGCAGGGATTCTGAGTTTGGGAATCAGAGGCGGGGAATAAGATATGGGGAATCAGAGGCGGGGAATTAGTGGCGGGGAATCAGAGGCGGGGAATCAGAGGAGGGGTATCAGAGGCAGGGAATCAGATGTGGGGAATCAGACATGGGGAATCAGAGGCAGGGAATCAGAGGCGGGGAATCAGAAGCGGGGAATCATAGGCCGGGAATCAGAGGCCGGGAATCAGAGGTGGGGAATCTGAGTCCGGGAATCAGAGATGGGGAATCAGAGGCGGGGAATCAGATATGGGGAATCAGAGGCGGGGAATCAGAGGCGGGGAAACAGAGATTGCTTATCAGATATGGGGAATCAGAGGTGGGGAATCAGAAGCGGGGAATCAGAAATGGGGAATCAGAGGCGGGGAATCAGAGGCGGAGAAACAGAGCTGAGGAACCAGAGGCGGGGAATCAGAGTTGGGGAATCAGAGACGGGGAATCAGATATGGGGAATCAGAGGCGGGGAATCAGAGGCGGGGAAACAGAGGAGGGGTATCAGATATGGGGAACCAGAGGTGGGGAATCAGAGGGCGGGAATCCGAGATGGGTAATCAGAGGCAGGGAATAAGATATGGGGAATCAGAGGCGGGGAATCAGAGGCAGGGAATCAGATGTGTGGATTCAGAGATGGGGAATCAGAGGCAGGGAATCAGAGGCGTGGAATCAGAAGCCGGGAATCATATTCCAGGAATCAGAGGCTTGGAATCAGAGGTGGGGAATCTGAGTCCTGGAATCAGAGATGGGGAATCAGAGGCGGGGAATCAGATATGGGGAATCAGAGGCGGGGAATCAGAGGCGGGGAAACAGAGATGGCTTATCAGATATGGGGAATCAGAGGTGGGGTATCCGAGGCGGGGATTCAGAGGCGGGGAAACAGAGTAGGGGTATCAGATATGGGGAACCAGAGGTGGGGAATCGGAGGGCGGGAATCCGAGATGGGTAATCAGAGGCAGGGAATCAGATATGTGGAATCAGAGGCGGGGAATCAGAGGCAGGGAATCAGATGTGGGGAATCAGAGATGGGGAATCAGAGGCAGGGAATCAGAGGCGGGGAATCAGAAGCGGGGAATCATATTCCGGGAATCAGAGGCTGGGAATCAGAGGTGGGAAATCTGAGTCCGGGAATCAGAGATGGGGAATCAGAGGCGGGGAATCAGATATGGGGAATCAGAGGCGGGGAATCAGAGGCGGGGAAACAGAGATGTCTTATCAGATATGGGGAATCAGAGGTGGTGAATCAGAGGCGGTGAATCAGAGATGGGGAATCAGAGGCGGGGAATCAGAGGCAGGAAATCTGACATGGGGAATCAGAGGCGGGGTATCAGAGCTGGGGAATCAGAGGCGGGGAATCAGAGTTGGGGAATCAGAGGTGGGGAATCAGATATGGGGAAACAGAGGCGGGGAATCAGAGGTGGGGAAACAGAGGCAGGGAATCAGATATTGGGAATCAGAGGTGGGGAATCAGAGGCAGGGAATCAGATGTGGGGAATCAGAGCTGGGGAATCAGAGACGGGGAATCTGAGTTTGGGAATCAGAGGCGGGGAATAAGATATGGGGAATCAGAGGCGGGGAATCAGATATGGGCAATCAGAGGAGGGGAATCAGAGGTGGGGCATCAGAGGCGGGAATCAGAATTGGGGAATCAGACATGGGGAATCAGAGAAGGGGAATCAGAGGCAGTGAATCAGAGATGGTGAATCAGAGGCGGGTAATCACAGGGAGGGAATCAGACGCAAGGAATCAGTGGTGATGAATCCAAGATGGGGAATCAGAGGCGGGGAATCAGAGGCAGGGAATTAGACACGGGGAATCAGAGGTGGGGAATCAGAGCTGAGGAATCAGAGGCGGGGAATCAGAGTTGGGGAATCAGAGGCAGGGAATCAGATATGGGGCATCAGAGGCAGGAAAACAGATATGGGGAATCAGAGGCGGGGAATTAGTGGCAGGGAATCAGAGGCGGGGAATCAGAGGCAGGGTATCAGAGGCAGGGAATCAGATGTGGGGAATCAGACATGGGGAATCAGAGGCAGGGTATCAGAGGCGGGGAATCAGAAGCGGGGAATCATAGGCCGGGAATCAGAGGCCGGGAAACAGAGGTGGGGATTCAGAGTCCGGGAATCAGAGATGGGGAATCAGAGGCGGGGAATCAGATATGGGGAATCAGAGGCGGGGAATCAGAGGTGGAGAAACAGAGGTGGCTAATCAGATATGGGGAATTAGAGGTGGGGAATCAGACGCAGTGCATCAGAGATGGGGAATCAGGCGGGGAATCAGAAGCGGGGAATCATAGGCCGGGAATCAGAGGCCGGGAATCAGAGGTGGGGAATCTGAGTCCGGGAATCAGAGATGGGGAATCAGTTGCGGGGAATCAGATATGGGGAATCAGAGGCGGGGAATCAGAGGCGGGGAAACAGAGATTGCTTATCAGATATGGGGAATCAGAGGTGGGGAATCAGAGGCGGGGAATCAGATATGGGGAATCAGAGGCGGGGAATCAGAGGCGGGGAAACAGAGGTGGTTAATCAGATATGGGGAATCAGAGGTGGGGAATCAGAGGCGGTGAATCAGAGATGGGGAATCAGAGGCGGGGAATCATAGCTGGGGAATCAGAGGCGGGGAATCAGAGGCGGGGAATCAGATATGGGGAATCAGAGGCCGGGAATTAGAGTCAGGGAATCAGATGCGGGTAATCAGAGGTGGGGAATCAGAGCTGGGGAATCAGAGGCGGGGAATCAGAGTCGGGGAATCAGACGCGGGGAATCAGAGGCGGGGAATCAGAGCTGAGGAATCAGAGGCGGGGAATCAGAGTTGGGGAATCAGAGACGGGGAATCAGATATGGGGAATCAGAGGCGGGGAATCAGAGGCGGGGAAACAGAGGAGGGGTATCAGATATGGGGAACCTGAGGTGGGGAATCGGAGGGCGGGAATCCGAGATGGGTAATCAGAGGCAGGGAATCACACGCGGGGAATCTGAGGCGGGGTATCAGAGCTGGGGAATCAGAGGCGGGGAATCTGAGTTTGGGAATCAGAGGCGGGGAATAAGATATGGGGAATCAGAGGCGGGGAATCAGATATGGGGAATCAGAGGAGGGGATTCAGAGGTGGGGCATCAGAGGCGGGAATCAGAATTGGGGAATCAGACATGGGGAATCAGAGAAGGGGAATCAGAGGCAGTGAATCAGAGATGGTGAATCAGAGGCGGGGAATCACAGACAGGGAATCAGATGCAGGGAATCAGTGGTGGTGAATTAGAGATGGGGAATCAGAGGCGGGGAATCAGAGGCAGGGAATCAGACGCGGGGAATCAGAAGCGGGGAATCAGAGCTGAGGAATCAGAGGTGGGGAATCAGAGTTGGGGAATCAGAGACGGGGAATCAGATATGGGGAATCAGAGGCGGGGAATCAGAGGCGGGGAAACAGAGGAGGGGTATCAGATATGGGGAACCTGAGGTGGGGAATCGGAGGGCGGGAATCCGAGATGGGTAATCAGAGGCAGGGAATCAGATATGGGGAATCAGAGGCGGGGAATCAGAGGCAGGGAATCAGATGTGGGGAATCAGAGATGGGGAATCAGAGGCAGGGAATCAGAGGCGGGGAATCAGAAGCGGGGAATCATATTCCGGGAATCAGAGGCTTGGAATCAGAGGTGGGGAATCTGAGTCCGGGAATCAGAGATGGGGAATCAGAGGTGGGGAATCAGAAATGGGGAATCAGAGACGGGGAATCAGAGGCGGGGAATCAGAGGCGGGGAAACAGAGATGGCTTATCAGATATGGGGATTAAGAGGTGGGGAATCAGAGGCGGTGAATCAGAGATGGGGAATCAGAGGCGGGGAATCAGAGGCAGGGAATCAGACACGGGGAATCAGAGGCGGGGAATCAGACACGGGGTATCAGAGGCGGGGAATCAGAGTTGGGGAATCAGAGGTGGGGAATCAGATATGGGGAAACAGAGGCGGGGAATCAGAGGTGGGGAAACAGAGGCAGGGTATCAGATATAGGGAATCAGAGGTGGGGAATCAGAGGCAGGGAATCAGATGTGGGGAATCAGAGCTGGGCAATCAGAGACGGGGAATCTGAGTTTGGGAATCAGAGGCGGGGAATAAGATATGGGGAATCAGAGGCGGGGAATCAGATATGGGCAATCAGAGGAGGGGAACCAGAGGTGGGGCATCAGAGGCGGGAATCAGAATTGGGGAATCAGACATGGGGAATCAGAGAAGGGGAATCAGAGGCAGTGAATCAGAGATGGTGAATCAGAGGCGGGGAATCACAGGCAGGGAATCAGACGCAAGGAATCAGTGGTGGTGAATCCAAGATGGGGAATCAGAGGCGGGGAATCTGAGGCAGGGAATTAGACACGGGGAATCAGAGGTGGGGAATCAGAGCTGAGGAATCAGAGGCGGGGAATCAGAGTTGGGGAATCAGAGGCAGGGAATCAGATATGGGGCATCAGAGGCAGGAAATCAAATATGGGGAATCAGAGGCGGGGAATTAGTGGCAGGGAATCAGATGCGGGGAATCAGAGGCGGGTTATCAGAGGCAGGGAATCAGATGTGGGGAATCAGACATGGGGAATCAGAGGCAGGGAATCAGAGGCGGGGAATCAGAAGCGGGGAATCATAGGCCGTGAATCAGAGGCCGGGAATCAGAGGTGGGGATTCAGATTCCGGGAATCAGAGATGGGGAATCAGAGGCGGGGAATCAGATATGGGGAATCAGAGGCGGGGAATCAGAGGCGGAGAAACAGAGGTGGCTAATCAGATATGGGGAATCAGAGGTGGGGAATCAGAGGCAGTGAATCAGAGATGGGGAATCAGAGGCAGGGAATCAGAGGCGGGGAATCAGAAGCGGGGAATCATAGGCCGGGAATCAGAGGCCGGGAATCAGAGGTGGGGAATCTGAGTCCGGGAATCAGAGATGGGGAATCAGAGGCGGGGAATCAGATATGGGGAATCAGAGGCGGGGAATCAGAGGCGGGGAAACAGAGATTGCTTATCAGATATGGGGAATCAGAGGTGGGGAATCAGAGGCGGGGAATCAGAAATGGGGAATCAGAGGCGGGGAATCAGAGGCGGGGAAACAGAGCTGAGGAACCAGAGGCGGGGAATCAGAGTTGGGGAATCAGAGACGGGAATCCGAGATGGGTAATCAGAGGCAGGGAATCAGATATGGGGAATCAGAGGCGGGGAATCAGAGGCAGGGAATCAGATGTGGGGAATCAGAGATGGGGAATCAGAGGCAGGGAATCAGAGGCGGGGAATCAGAAGCCGGGAATAATATTCCGGGATTCAGAGGCTTGGAATCAGAGGTGGGGAATCTGAGTCCTGGAATCAGAGATGGGGAATCAGAGGCGGGGAATCAGATATGGGGAATCAGAGGCGGGGAATCAGAGGCGGGGAAACAGAGTTGGCTTATCAGATATGGGGAATCAGAGGTGGGGAATCAGAGGCGGGGATTCAGAGGCGGGGAAACAGAGTAGGGGTATCAGATATGGGGAACCAGAGGTGGGGAATCGGAGGGCGGGAATCCGAGATGGGTAATCAGAGGCAGGGAATCAGATATGTGGAATCAGAGGCGGGGAATCAGAGACAGGGAATCAGATGTGGGGAATCAGAGATGGGGAATCAGAGGCAGGGAATCAGAGGCGGGGAATCAGAAGTGGGGAATCATATTCCGGGAATCAGAGGCTGGGAATCAGAGGTGGGGAATCTGAGTCCGGGAATCAGAGATGGGGAAACAGAGGCGGGGAATCAGATATGGGGAATCAGAGGCGGGGAATCAGAGGCGGGGAAACAGAGATGGCTTATCAGATATGGGGAATCAGAGGTGGGGAACCAGAGGCGGTGAATCAGAGATGGGGAATCAGAGGCGGGGAATCAGAGGCAGGAAATCTGACATGGGGAATCAGAGGCGGGGTATCAGAGCTGGGGAATCAGAGGCGGGGAATCAGAGTTGGGGAATCAGAGGTGGGGAATCAGATATGGAGAAACAGAGGCGGGGAATCAGAGGTGGGGAAACAGAGGCAGGGAATCAGATATTGGGAATCAGAGGTGGGGAATCAGAGGCAGGGAATCAGATGTGGGGAATCAGAGCTGGGGAATCAGAGGCAGGGAATCAGAGGCGGGGAATCAGATGTGGGGAATCATATTCCGGGAATCAGAGGCTGGGAATCAGAGGTGGGGAATCTGAGTCCGGGAATCAGAGATGGGGAATCAGAGGCGGGGAATCAGATATGGGGAATCAGAGGCGGGGAATCAGAGGCGGGGAAACAGAGATGGCTTATCAGATATGGGGAATCAGAGGTGGGGAATCAGAGGCGGTGAATCAGAGATGGGGAATCAGAGGCGGGGAATCAGAGGCAGGAAATCTGACATGGGGAATCAGAGGCGGGGTATCAGAGCTGGGGAATCAGAGGCGGGGAATCAGAGTTGGGGAATCAGAGGTGGGGAATCAGATATGGGGAAACAGAGGCGGGGAGTCAGAGGTGGGGAAACAGAGGCAGGGAATCAGATATTGGGAATCAGAGGTGGGGAATCAGAGGCAGGGAATCAGATGTGGGGAATCAGAGCTGGGGAATCAGAGACGGGGAATCTGAGTTTGGGAATCAGAGGCGGGGAATAAGATATGGGGAATCAGAGGCGGGGAATCAGATATGGGCAATCAGAGGAGGGGAATCAGAGGTGGGGCATCAGAGGCGGGAATCAGAATTGGGGAATCAGACATGGGGAATCAGAGAAGGGGAATCAGAGGCAGTGAATCAGAGATGGTGAATCAGAGGCGGGGAATCACAGGGAGGGAATCAGACGCAAGGAATCAGTGGTGATGAATCCAAGATGGGGAATCAGAGGCGGGGAATCAGAGGCAGGGAATTAGACACGGGGAATCAGAGGTGGGGAATCAGAGCTGAGGAATCAGAGGCGGGGAATCAGAGTTGGGGAATCAGAGGCAGGGAATCAGATATGGGGCATCAGAGGCAGGAAAACAGATATGGGGAATCAGAGGCGGGGAATTAGTGGCAGGGAATCAGAGGCGGGGAATCAGAGGCGGGGTATCAGAGGCAGGGAATCAGATGTGGGGAATCAGACATGGGGAATCAGAGGCAGGGTATCAGAGGCGGGGAATCAGAAGCGGGGAATCATAGGCCGGGAATCAGAGGCCGGGAAACAGAGGTGGGGATTCAGAGTCCGGGAATCAGAGATGGGGAATCAGAGGCGGGGAATCAGATATGGGGAATCAGAGGCGGGGAATCAGAGGTGGAGAAACAGAGGTGGCTAATCAGATATGGGGAATTAGAGGTGGGGAATCAGACGCAGTGCATCAGAGATGGGGAATCAGGCGGGGAATCAGAAGCGGGGAATCATAGGCCGGGAATCAGAGGCCGGGAATCAGAGGTGGGGAATCTGAGTCCGGGAATCAGAGATGGGGAATCAGTTGCGGGGAATCAGATATGGGGAATCAGAGGCAGGGAATCAGAGGCGGGGAAACAGAGATTGCTTATCAGATATGGGGAATCAGAGGTGGGGAATCAGAGGCGGGGAAACAGAGGTGGCTAATCAGATATGGGGAATCAGAGGTGGGGAATCAGAGGCGGTGAATCAGAGATGGGGAATCAGAGGCGGGGAATCAGAGGCAGGGAATCAGACACAGGGAATCAGAGGCGGGGAATCAGAGCTGGGGAATCAGAGGCGGGGAATCAGAGTTGGGGAATCAGAGGTGGGGAATCAGATATGGGGAAACAGAGGCGGGGAATCAGAGGCGGGGTAACAGAGGCGGGGAATCAGATATTGGGAATCAGAGGTGGGGAATCAGAGGCAGGGAATCAGATGAGGGGAATCAGTGCTGGGGAATCAGAGGCGGGGAATCAGAATTTGGGAATCAGAGATGGGGAATCAGAGATGGGGAATCAGAGGCGGGGAATCAGATGCGGTGAATCAGAGGTGGTTAATCACAGATGGGGAACCAGAGGCAGGGAATCAGAAGCAGGGAATCAGACGCGGGGAATCAGATGCGGGGAATCATAGCTGGGGAATCAGAGGCGGGGATTCAGAGTTGGGGAATCAGAGGCGGGGTATCAGATATGGGGAATCCGAGGCGGGGAATCAGAGGCGGGGAAACTGAGGCGGGGAATCAGATATCGGGAATCATGGGTGGGGAATCAGAGGCGGTGAATCAGAGATGGGGAATCAGAGGCCGGGAGTTAGATTCAGGGAATCAGACGCGGGTAATCAGAGGTGGGGAATCAGAGCTGGGGATTCAGAGGCGGGGAATCAGAGTCGGGGAATCAGAGGCGGGGAATCAGAGATGGGGAATCAGAGGCGGGGAATCAGAGGCCGGGAATCAGAGGCCGGGAATCAGTTGTGGGGAATCAGAGGCCGGGAATTAGCGGTGGTGAATCAGTGATGGGGAATCAGACGCGGGGATTCAGAGGCGGGGAATCAGACGCGGGGAATCAGAGGCAGGGAATCAGAGCTGGGGAATCAGAGGCGGGGAATCTGAGTTTGGGAATCAGAGGCGGGGAGTAAGATATGGGGAATCAGAGGCGGGGAATCAGATATGGGGAATCAGGGGAGGGGAATCAGAGGTGGGGCATCAGAGGCGGGAATCAGATTTGGGGAATCAGACATGGTGAATCAGAGGTGGGGAATCACAGGCAGGGAATCAGACGCAGGGAATCAGTGGTGGAGAATCAGAGATGGGGAATCAGAGGCGGGGAATCAGAGGCAGGGAATCAGACATGGGGAATCAGAGGCGGGGAATCAGAGCTGGGGTATCAGAGGCGGGGAATCAGAGTTGGGGAATCAGAGGTGGGGAATCAGATATGGGGAAACAGATGCGGGGAATCAGAGGTGGGGAAACAGAGGCAGGGAATCAGATATTGGGAATCAGAGGTGGGGAATCAGAGGCAGGGAATCAGAGGTGGGGAATCAGTGGCAGGGAATCAGATGTGGGGAATCAGAGCTGGGGAATCAGAGGCGGGGAATCTGAATTTGGGAATCAGAGATGGGGAATCAGAGATGGGGAATCAGAGGCGGGGAATCAGACGCGGAGAATCAGAGGTGGTTAATCACAGATGGGGAACCAGAGGCAGGGAATCAGAAGCAGGGAATCAGACGCAGGGAATCAGAGGCGGGGAATCATACCTTGGGAATCAGAGGCGGGGATTCAGAGTTGGGGAATCAGAGGCGGGGTATCAGATATGGGGAATCAGAGGTGGGGAATCAGAGGCGGGGAAACTGAGGCGGGGAATCAGATATGGGGAATCAGAGGTGGGGAATCAGAGGCGGTGAATCAGAGATGGGGAATCAGAGGCCGGGAATTAGATTCAGGGAATCAGACGCGGGTAATCAGAGGTGGGGAATCAGAGCTGGGGATTCAGAGGCGGGGAATCAGAGTCGGGGAATCAGAGGCGGGGAATCAGAGATGGGGAATCAGAGGCGGGGAATCAGAGGCCGGGAATCAGAGGCCGGGAATCAGTTGTGGGGAATCAGAGGCCGGGAATTAGCGGTGGTGAATCAGAGATGTGGAATCAGAGGCGGGGATTCAGAGGCGGGGAATCAGACGTGGGGAATCAGAGGCGGGGAATCAGAGCTGGGGAATCAGAGGCGGGGAATCTGAGTTTGGGAATCAGAGGCGGGGAATAAGATATGGGGAATCAAAGGCGGGGAATCAGATATGGGGAATCAGAGGAGGGGAATCAGAGGTGGGGAATCAGAGGTTGCGAATCAGATATGGGGAAACAGAGGCGGGGAATCAGAGGTGGTGAAACAGAGGCAGGGAATCAGATATTGGGAATCAGAGGTGGGGAATCAGAGGCAGGGAATCAGATTTGGGGAATCAGAGCTGGGGAATCAGAGGCAGGGATTCTGAGTTTGGGAATCAGAGGCGGGGAATAAGATATGGGGAATCAGAGGCGGGGAATTAGTGGCGGGGAATCAGAGGCGGGGAATCAGAGGCGGGGTATCAGAGGCAGGGAATCAGATGTGGGGAATCAGACATGGGGAATCAGAGGCAGGGAATCAGAGGCGGGGAATCAGAAGCGGGGAATCAAAGGCCGGGAATCAGAGGCCGGGAATCAGAGGTGGGGAATCTGAGTCCGGGAATCAGAGATGGGGAATCAGAGGCGGGGAATCAGATATGGGGAATCAGAGGCGGGGAATCAGAGGCGGGGAAACAGAGATTGCTTATCAGATATGGGGAATCAGAGGTGGGGAATCAGAGGCGGGGAATCAGAAATGGGGAATCAGAGGCGGGGAATCAGAGGCGGGGAAATAGAGCTGAGGAACCAGAGGCGGGGAATCAGAGTTGGGGAATCAGAGACGGGGAATCAGATATGGGGAATCAGAGGCGGGGAATCAGAGGCGGGGAAACAGAGGAGGGGTATCAGATATGGGGAACCAGAGGTGGGGAATCAGAGGGCGGGAATCCGAGATGGGTAATCAGAGGCAGGGAATCAGATATGGGGAATCAGAGGCGGGGAATCAGAGGCAGGGAATCATATGTGTGGAATCAGAGATGGGGAATCAGAGGCAGGGAATCAGAGGCGGGGAATCAGAAGCCGGGAATCATATTCCGGGAATCAGAGGCTTGGAATCAGAGGTGGGGAATATGAGTCCTGGAATCAGAGATGGGGAATCAGAGGCGGGGAATCAGATATGGGGAATCAGAGGCGGGGAATCAGAGGAGGGGAGACAGAGATGGCTTATCAGATATGGGGAATCAGAGGTGGGGAATCAGAGGCGGGGATTCAGAGGCGGGGAAACAGAGTAGGGGTATCAGATATGGGGAACCAGAGGTGGGGAATCGGAGGGCGGGAATCCGAGATGGGTAATCAGAGGCAGGGAATCAGATATGTGGAATCAGAGGCGGGGAATCAGAGGCAGGGAATCAGATGTGGGGAATCAGAGATGGGGAATCAGAGGCAGGGAATCAGAGGCGGGGAATCAGAAGCGGGGAATCATATTCCGGGAATCAGAGGCTGGGGATTCAGAGGCGGGGAATCAGAGTCGGGGAATCAGAGGCGGGGAATCAGAGATGGGGAATCAGAGGCGGGGAATCAGAGGCCGGGAATCAGAGGCCGGGAATCAGTTGTGGGGAATCAGAGGCCGGGAATTAGCGGTGGTGAATCAGAGATGTGGAATCAGAGGCGGGGATTCAGAGGCGGGGAATCAGACGTGGGGAATCAGAGGCGGGGAATCAGAGCTGGGGAATCAGAGGCGGGGAATCTGAGTTTGGGAATCAGAGGCGGGGAATAAGATATGGGGAATCAAAGGCGGGGAATCAGATATGGGGAATCAGAGGAGGGGAATCAGAGGTGGGGAATCAGAGGTTGCGAATCAGATATGGGGAAACAGAGGCGGGGAATCAGAGGTGGTGAAACAGAGGCAGGGAATCAGATATTGGGAATCAGAGGTGGGGAATCAGAGGCAGGGAATCAGATTTGGGGAATCAGAGCTGGGGAATCAGAGGCAGGGATTCTGAGTTTGGGAATCAGAGGCGGGGAATAAGATATGGGGAATCAGAGGCGGGGAATTAGTGGCGGGGAATCAGAGGCGGGGAATCAGAGGCGGGGTATCAGAGGCAGGGAATCAGATGTGGGGAATCAGACATGGGGAATCAGAGGCAGGGAATCAGAGGCGGGGAATCAGAAGCGGGGAATCAAAGGCCGGGAATCAGAGGCCGGGAATCAGAGGTGGGGAATCTGAGTCCGGGAATCAGAGATGGGGAATCAGAGGCGGGGAATCAGATATGGGGAATCAGAGGCGGGGAATCAGAGGCGGGGAAACAGAGATTGCTTATCAGATATGGGGAATCAGAGGTGGGGAATCAGAGGCGGGGAATCAGAAATGGGGAATCAGAGGCGGGGAATCAGAGGCGGGGAAATAGAGCTGAGGAACCAGAGGCGGGGAATCAGAGTTGGGGAATCAGAGACGGGGAATCAGATATGGGGAATCAGAGGCGGGGAATCAGAGGCGGGGAAACAGAGGAGGGGTATCAGATATGGGGAACCAGAGGTGGGGAATCAGAGGGCGGGAATCCGAGATGGGTAATCAGAGGCAGGGAATCAGATATGGGGAATCAGAGGCGGGGAATCAGAGGCAGGGAATCATATGTGTGGAATCAGAGATGGGGAATCAGAGGCAGGGAATCAGAGGCGGGGAATCAGAAGCCGGGAATCATATTCCGGGAATCAGAGGCTTGGAATCAGAGGTGGGGAATATGAGTCCTGGAATCAGAGATGGGGAATCAGAGGCGGGGAATCAGATATGGGGAATCAGAGGCGGGGAATCAGAGGAGGGGAGACAGAGATGGCTTATCAGATATGGGGAATCAGAGGTGGGGAATCAGAGGCGGGGATTCAGAGGCGGGGAAACAGAGTAGGGGTATCAGATATGGGGAACCAGAGGTGGGGAATCGGAGGGCGGGAATCCGAGATGGGTAATCAGAGGCAGGGAATCAGATATGTGGAATCAGAGGCGGGGAATCAGAGGCAGGGAATCAGATGTGGGGAATCAGAGATGGGGAATCAGAGGCAGGGAATCAGAGGCGGGGAATCAGAAGCGGGGAATCATATTCCGGGAATCAGAGGCTGGGAATCAGAGGTGGGGAATCTGAGTCCGGGAATCAGAGATGGGGAATCAGAGGCGGGGAATCAGAGGCTGGGAATCAGAGGTGGGGAATCTGAGTCCGGGAATCAGATATGGGGAATCAGAGGCGGGGAATCAGAGGCGGGGAAACAGAGATGGCTTATCAGATATGGGGAATCAGAGGTGGGGAATCAGAGGCGGTGAATCAGAGATGGGGAATCAGAGGCGGGGAATCAGAGGCAGGAAATCTGACATGGGGAATCAGAGGCGGGGTATCAGAGCTGGGGAATCAGAGGCGGGGAATCAGAGTTGGGGAATCAGAGGTGGGGAATCAGATATGGGGAAACAGAGGCGGGGAATCAGAGGTGGGGAAACAGAGGCAGGGAATCAGATATTGGGAATCAGAGGTGGGGAATCAGAGGCAGGGAATCAGATGTGGGGAATCAGAGCTGGGGAATCAGAGACGGGGAATCTGAGTTTGGGAATCAGAGGCGGGGAATAAGATATGGGGAATCAGAGGCGGGGAATCAGATATGGGCAATCAGAGGAGGGGAATCAGAGGTGGGGCATCAGAGGCGGGAATCAGAATTGGGGAATCAGACATGGGGAATCAGAGAAGGGGAATCAGAGGCAGTGAATCAGAGATGGTGAATCAGAGGCGGGGAATCACAGGGAGGGAATCAGACGCAAGGAATCAGTGGTGATGAATCCAAGATGGGGAATCAGAGGCGGGGAATCAGAGGCAGGGAATTAGACACGGGGAATCAGAGGTGGGGAATCAGAGCTGAGGAATCAGAGGCGGGGAATCAGAGTTGGGGAATCAGAGGCAGGGAATCAGATATGGGGCATCAGAGGCAGGAAAACAGATATGGGGAATCAGAGGCGGGGAATTAGTGGCAGGGAATCAGAGGCGGGGAATCAGAGGCGGGGTATCAGAGGCAGGGAATCAGATGTGGGGAATCAGACATGGGGAATCAGAGGCAGGGTATCAGAGGCGGGGAATCAGAAGCGGGGAATCATAGGCCGGGAATCAGAGGCCGGGAAACAGAGGTGGGGATTCAGAGTCCGGGAATCAGAGATGGGGAATCAGAGGCGGGGAATCAGATATGGGGAATCAGAGGCGGGGAATCAGAGGTGGAGAAACAGAGGTGGCTAATCGGATATGGGGAATTAGAGGTGGGGAATCAGACGCAGTGCATCAGAGATGGGGAATCAGGCGGGGAATCAGAAGCGGGGAATCATAGGCCGGGAATCAGAGGCCGGGAATCAGAGGTGGGGAATCTGAGTCCGGGAATCAGAGATGGGGAATCAGTTGCGGGGAATCAGATATGGGGAATCAGAGGCGGGGAATCAGAGGCGGGGAAACAGAGATTGCTTATCAGATATGGGGAATCAGAGGTGGGGAATCAGAGGCGGGGAATCAGATATGGGGAATCAGAGGCGGGGAATCAGAGGCGGGGAAACAGAGGTGGCTAATCAGATATGGGGAATCAGAGGTGGGGAATCAGAGGCGGTGAATCAGAGATGGGGAATCAGAGGCGGGGAATCAGAGGCAGGGAATAAGACACAGGGAATCAGAGGCGGGGAATCAGAGCTGGGGAATCAGAGGCGGGGAATCAGAGTTGGGGAATCAGAGGTGGGGAATCAGATATGGGGAAACAGAGGCGGGGAATCAGAGGCGGGGTAACAGAGGCGGGGAATCAGATATTGGGAATCAGAGGTGGGGAATCAGAGGCAGGGAATCAGATGAGGGGAATCAGTGCTGGGGATTCAGAGGCGGGGAATCAGAATTTGGGAATCAGTGATGGGGAATCAGAGGCGGGGAATCAGACGCGGTGAATCAGAGGTGGTTAATCACAGATGGGGAACCAGAGGCAGGGAATCAGAAGCAGGGAATCAGACGCGGGGAATCAGATGCGGGGAATCATAGCTGGGGAATCAGAGGCGGGGATTCAGAGTTGGGGAACCAGAGGCGGGGTATCAGATATGGGGAATCAGAGGCGGGGAATCAGAGGCGGGGAAACTGAGGCGGGGAATCAGATATGGGGAATCATGGGTGGGGAATCAGAGGCGGTGAATCAGAGATGGGGAATCAGAGGCCGGGAATTAGATTCAGGGAATCAGACGCGGGTAATCAGCGGTGGGGAATCAGAGCTGGGGATTCAGAGGCGGGGAATCAGAGTCGGGGAATCAGAGGCGGGGAATCAGAGATGGGGAATCAGAGGCGGGGAATCAGAGGCCGGGAATCAGAGGCCGGGAATCAGTTGTGGGGAATCAGAGGCCGGGAATTAGCGGTGGGGAATCAGAGCTGGGGAATCAGAGGTGGGGAATCAGATATGGGGAAACAGATGCGGGGAATCAGAGGTGGGGAAACAGAGGCAGGGAATCAGATATTGGGAATCAGAGGTGGGGAATCAGAGGCAGGGAATCAGAGGTGGGGAATCAGTGGCAGGGAATCAGATGTGGGGAATCAGAGCTGGGGAATCAGAGGCGGGGAATCAGAATTTGGGAATCAGAGATGGGGAATCAGAGATGGGGAATCAGATATGGGGAAACAGAGGCGGGGAATCAGAGGTGGGGAAACAGAGGCAGGGAATCAGATATTGGGAATCAGAGGTGGGGAATCAGAGGCAGGGAATCAGATGTGGGGAATCAGAGCTGGGGAATCAGAGACGGGGAATCTGAGTTTGGGAATCAGAGGCGGGGAATAAGATATGGGGAATCAGAGGCGGGGAATCAGATATGGGCAATCAGAGGAGGGGAATCAGAGGTGGGGCATCAGAGGCGGGAATCAGAATTGGGGAATCAGACATGGGGAATCAGAGAAGGGGAATCAGAGGCAGTGAATCAGAGATGGTGAATCAGAGGCGGGGAATCACAGGGAGGGAATCAGACGCAAGGAATCAGTGGTGATGAATCCAAGATGGGGAATCAGAGGCGGGGAATCAGAGGCAGGGAATTAGACACGGGGAATCAGAGGTGGGGAATCAGAGCTGAGGAATCAGAGGCGGGGAATCAGAGTTGGGGAATCAGAGGCAGGGAATCAGATATGGGGCATCAGAGGCAGGAAAACAGATATGGGGAATCAGAGGCGGGGAATTAGTGGCAGGGAATCAGAGGCGGGGAATCAGAGGTGGGGTATCAGAGGCAGGGAATCAGATGTGGGGAATCAGACATGGGGATTCAGAGGCAGGGTATCAGAGGCGGGGAATCAGAAGCGGGGAATCATAGGCCGGGAATCAGAGGCCGGGAAACAGAGGTGGGGATTCAGAGTCCGGGAATCAGAGATGGGGAATCAGAGGCGGGGAATCAGATATGGGGAATCAGAGGCGGGGAATCAGAGGTGGAGAAACAGAGGTGGCTAATCAGATATGGGGAATTAGAGGTGGGGAATCAGACGCAGTGCATCAGAGATGGGGAATCAGGCGGGGAATCAGAAGCGGGGAATCATAGGCCGGGAATCAGAGGCCGGGAATCAGAGGCAGGGAATCAGATGTGGGGAATCAGAGATGGGGAATCAGAGGCAGGGAATCAGAGGCGGGGAATCAGAAGCGGGGAATCATAGGCCGGGAATCAGAGGCCGGGAATCAGAGGTGGGGAATCTGAGTCCGGGAATCAGAGATGGGGAATCAGAGGCGGGGAATCAGATATGGGGAATCAGAGGCGGGGAATCAGAGGCGGGGAAACAGAGATTGCTTATCAGATATGGGGAATCAGAGGTGGGGAATCAGAGGCGGGGAATCAGAAATGGGGAATCAGAGGCGGGGAATCAGAGGCGGGGAAACAGAGCTGAGGAACCAGAGGCGGGGAATCAGAGTTGGGGAATCAGAGACGGGAATCCGAGATGGGTAATCAGAGGCAGGGAATCAGATATGGGGAATCAGAGGCGGGGAATCAGAGGCAGGGAATCAGATGTGGGGAATCAGAGATGGGGAATCAGAGGCAGGGAATCAGAGGCGGGGAATCAGAAGCCGGGAATAATATTCCGGGATTCAGAGGCTTGGAATCAGAGGTGGGGAATCTGAGTCCTGGAATCAGAGATGGGGAATCAGAGGCGGGGAATCAGATATGGGGAATCAGAGGCGGGGAATCAGAGGCGGGGAAACAGAGTTGGCTTATCAGATATGGGGAATCAGAGGTGGGGAATCAGAGGCGGGGATTCAGAGGCGGGGAAACAGAGTAGGGGTATCAGATATGGGGAACCAGAGGTGGGGAATCGGAGGGCGGGAATCCGAGATGGGTAATCAGAGGCAGGGAATCAGATATGTGGAATCAGAGGCGGGGAATCAGAGACAGGGAATCAGATGTGGGGAATCAGAGATGGGGAATCAGAGGCAGGGAATCAGAGGCGGGGAATCAGAAGTGGGGAATCATATTCCGGGAATCAGAGGCTGGGAATCAGAGGTGGGGAATCTGAGTCCGGGAATCAGAGATGGGGAAACAGAGGCGGGGAATCAGATATGGGGAATCAGAGGCGGGGAATCAGAGGCGGGGAAACAGAGATGGCTTATCAGATATGGGGAATCAGAGGTGGGGAACCAGAGGCGGTGAATCAGAGATGGGGAATCAGAGGCGGGGAATCAGAGGCAGGAAATCTGACATGGGGAATCAGAGGCGGGGTATCAGAGCTGGGGAATCAGAGGCGGGGAATCAGAGTTGGGGAATCAGAGGTGGGGAATCAGATATGGAGAAACAGAGGCGGGGAATCAGAGGTGGGGAAACAGAGGCAGGGAATCAGATATTGGGAATCAGAGGTGGGGAATCAGAGGCAGGGAATCAGATGTGGGGAATCAGAGCTGGGGAATCAGAGGCAGGGAATCAGAGGCGGGGAATCAGATGTGGGGAATCATATTCCGGGAATCAGAGGCTGGGAATCAGAGGTGGGGAATCTGAGTCCGGGAATCAGAGATGGGGAATCAGAGGCGGGGAATCAGATATGGGGAATCAGAGGCGGGGAATCAGAGGCGGGGAAACAGAGATGGCTTATCAGATATGGGGAATCAGAGGTGGGGAATCAGAGGCGGTGAATCAGAGATGGGGAATCAGAGGCGGGGAATCAGAGGCAGGAAATCTGACATGGGGAATCAGAGGCGGGGTATCAGAGCTGGGGAATCAGAGGCGGGGAATCAGAGTTGGGGAATCAGAGGTGGGGAATCAGATATGGGGAAACAGAGGCGGGGAGTCAGAGGTGGGGAAACAGAGGCAGGGAATCAGATATTGGGAATCAGAGGTGGGGAATCAGAGGCAGGGAATCAGATGTGGGGAATCAGAGCTGGGGAATCAGAGACGGGGAATCTGAGTTTGGGAATCAGAGGCGGGGAATAAGATATGGGGAATCAGAGGCGGGGAATCAGATATGGGCAATCAGAGGAGGGGAATCAGAGGTGGGGCATCAGAGGCGGGAATCAGAATTGGGGAATCAGACATGGGGAATCAGAGAAGGGGAATCAGAGGCAGTGAATCAGAGATGGTGAATCAGAGGCGGGGAATCACAGGGAGGGAATCAGACGCAAGGAATCAGTGGTGATGAATCCAAGATGGGGAATCAGAGGCGGGGAATCAGAGGCAGGGAATTAGACACGGGGAATCAGAGGTGGGGAATCAGAGCTGAGGAATCAGAGGCGGGGAATCAGAGTTGGGGAATCAGAGGCAGGGAATCAGATATGGGGCATCAGAGGCAGGAAAACAGATATGGGGAATCAGAGGCGGGGAATTAGTGGCAGGGAATCAGAGGCGGGGAATCAGAGGCGGGGTATCAGAGGCAGGGAATCAGATGTGGGGAATCAGACATGGGGAATCAGAGGCAGGGTATCAGAGGCGGGGAATCAGAAGCGGGGAATCATAGGCCGGGAATCAGAGGCCGGGAAACAGAGGTGGGGATTCAGAGTCCGGGAATCAGAGATGGGGAATCAGAGGCGGGGAATCAGATATGGGGAATCAGAGGCGGGGAATCAGAGGTGGAGAAACAGAGGTGGCTAATCAGATATGGGGAATTAGAGGTGGGGAATCAGACGCAGTGCATCAGAGATGGGGAATCAGGCGGGGAATCAGAAGCGGGGAATCATAGGCCGGGAATCAGAGGCCGGGAATCAGAGGTGGGGAATCTGAGTCCGGGAATCAGAGATGGGGAATCAGTTGCGGGGAATCAGATATGGGGAATCAGAGGCAGGGAATCAGAGGCGGGGAAACAGAGATTGCTTATCAGATATGGGGAATCAGAGGTGGGGAATCAGAGGCGGGGAAACAGAGGTGGCTAATCAGATATGGGGAATCAGAGGTGGGGAATCAGAGGCGGTGAATCAGAGATGGGGAATCAGAGGCGGGGAATCAGAGGCAGGGAATCAGACACAGGGAATCAGAGGCGGGGAATCAGAGCTGGGGAATCAGAGGCGGGGAATCAGAGTTGGGGAATCAGAGGTGGGGAATCAGATATGGGGAAACAGAGGCGGGGAATCAGAGGCGGGGTAACAGAGGCGGGGAATCAGATATTGGGAATCAGAGGTGGGGAATCAGAGGCAGGGAATCAGATGAGGGGAATCAGTGCTGGGGAATCAGAGGCGGGGAATCAGAATTTGGGAATCAGAGATGGGGAATCAGAGATGGGGAATCAGAGGCGGGGAATCAGATGCGGTGAATCAGAGGTGGTTAATCACAGATGGGGAACCAGAGGCAGGGAATCAGAAGCAGGGAATCAGACGCGGGGAATCAGATGCGGGGAATCATAGCTGGGGAATCAGAGGCGGGGATTCAGAGTTGGGGAATCAGAGGCGGGGTATCAGATATGGGGAATCCGAGGCGGGGAATCAGAGGCGGGGAAACTGAGGCGGGGAATCAGATATCGGGAATCATGGGTGGGGAATCAGAGGCGGTGAATCAGAGATGGGGAATCAGAGGCCGGGAGTTAGATTCAGGGAATCAGACGCGGGTAATCAGAGGTGGGGAATCAGAGCTGGGGATTCAGAGGCGGGGAATCAGAGTCGGGGAATCAGAGGCGGGGAATCAGAGATGGGGAATCAGAGGCGGGGAATCAGAGGCCGGGAATCAGAGGCCGGGAATCAGTTGTGGGGAATCAGAGGCCGGGAATTAGCGGTGGTGAATCAGTGATGGGGAATCAGACGCGGGGATTCAGAGGCGGGGAATCAGACGCGGGGAATCAGAGGCAGGGAATCAGAGCTGGGGAATCAGAGGCGGGGAATCTGAGTTTGGGAATCAGAGGCGGGGAGTAAGATATGGGGAATCAGAGGCGGGGAATCAGATATGGGGAATCAGGGGAGGGGAATCAGAGGTGGGGCATCAGAGGCGGGAATCAGATTTGGGGAATCAGACATGGTGAATCAGAGGTGGGGAATCACAGGCAGGGAATCAGACGCAGGGAATCAGTGGTGGAGAATCAGAGATGGGGAATCAGAGGCGGGGAATCAGAGGCAGGGAATCAGACATGGGGAATCAGAGGCGGGGAATCAGAGCTGGGGTATCAGAGGCGGGGAATCAGAGTTGGGGAATCAGAGGTGGGGAATCAGATATGGGGAAACAGATGCGGGGAATCAGAGGTGGGGAAACAGAGGCAGGGAATCAGATATTGGGAATCAGAGGTGGGGAATCAGAGGCAGGGAATCAGAGGTGGGGAATCAGTGGCAGGGAATCAGATGTGGGGAATCAGAGCTGGGGAATCAGAGGCGGGGAATCTGAATTTGGGAATCAGAGATGGGGAATCAGAGATGGGGAATCAGAGGCGGGGAATCAGACGCGGAGAATCAGAGGTGGTTAATCACAGATGGGGAACCAGAGGCAGGGAATCAGAAGCAGGGAATCAGACGCAGGGAATCAGAGGCGGGGAATCATACCTTGGGAATCAGAGGCGGGGATTCAGAGTTGGGGAATCAGAGGCGGGGTATCAGATATGGGGAATCAGAGGTGGGGAATCAGAGGCGGGGAAACTGAGGCGGGGAATCAGATATGGGGAATCAGAGGTGGGGAATCAGAGGCGGTGAATCAGAGATGGGGAATCAGAGGCCGGGAATTAGATTCAGGGAATCAGACGCGGGTAATCAGAGGTGGGGAATCAGAGCTGGGGATTCAGAGGCGGGGAATCAGAGTCGGGGAATCAGAGGCGGGGAATCAGAGATGGGGAATCAGAGGCGGGGAATCAGAGGCCGGGAATCAGAGGCCGGGAATCAGTTGTGGGGAATCAGAGGCCGGGAATTAGCGGTGGTGAATCAGAGATGTGGAATCAGAGGCGGGGATTCAGAGGCGGGGAATCAGACGTGGGGAATCAGAGGCGGGGAATCAGAGCTGGGGAATCAGAGGCGGGGAATCTGAGTTTGGGAATCAGAGGCGGGGAATAAGATATGGGGAATCAAAGGCGGGGAATCAGATATGGGGAATCAGAGGAGGGGAATCAGAGGTGGGGAATCAGAGGTTGCGAATCAGATATGGGGAAACAGAGGCGGGGAATCAGAGGTGGTGAAACAGAGGCAGGGAATCAGATATTGGGAATCAGAGGTGGGGAATCAGAGGCAGGGAATCAGATTTGGGGAATCAGAGCTGGGGAATCAGAGGCAGGGATTCTGAGTTTGGGAATCAGAGGCGGGGAATAAGATATGGGGAATCAGAGGCGGGGAATTAGTGGCGGGGAATCAGAGGCGGGGAATCAGAGGCGGGGTATCAGAGGCAGGGAATCAGATGTGGGGAATCAGACATGGGGAATCAGAGGCAGGGAATCAGAGGCGGGGAATCAGAAGCGGGGAATCAAAGGCCGGGAATCAGAGGCCGGGAATCAGAGGTGGGGAATCTGAGTCCGGGAATCAGAGATGGGGAATCAGAGGCGGGGAATCAGATATGGGGAATCAGAGGCGGGGAATCAGAGGCGGGGAAACAGAGATTGCTTATCAGATATGGGGAATCAGAGGTGGGGAATCAGAGGCGGGGAATCAGAAATGGGGAATCAGAGGCGGGGAATCAGAGGCGGGGAAATAGAGCTGAGGAACCAGAGGCGGGGAATCAGAGTTGGGGAATCAGAGACGGGGAATCAGATATGGGGAATCAGAGGCGGGGAATCAGAGGCGGGGAAACAGAGGAGGGGTATCAGATATGGGGAACCAGAGGTGGGGAATCAGAGGGCGGGAATCCGAGATGGGTAATCAGAGGCAGGGAATCAGATATGGGGAATCAGAGGCGGGGAATCAGAGGCAGGGAATCATATGTGTGGAATCAGAGATGGGGAATCAGAGGCAGGGAATCAGAGGCGGGGAATCAGAAGCCGGGAATCATATTCCGGGAATCAGAGGCTTGGAATCAGAGGTGGGGAATATGAGTCCTGGAATCAGAGATGGGGAATCAGAGGCGGGGAATCAGATATGGGGAATCAGAGGCGGGGAATCAGAGGAGGGGAGACAGAGATGGCTTATCAGATATGGGGAATCAGAGGTGGGGAATCAGAGGCGGGGATTCAGAGGCGGGGAAACAGAGTAGGGGTATCAGATATGGGGAACCAGAGGTGGGGAATCGGAGGGCGGGAATCCGAGATGGGTAATCAGAGGCAGGGAATCAGATATGTGGAATCAGAGGCGGGGAATCAGAGGCAGGGAATCAGATGTGGGGAATCAGAGATGGGGAATCAGAGGCAGGGAATCAGAGGCGGGGAATCAGAAGCGGGGAATCATATTCCGGGAATCAGAGGCTGGGGATTCAGAGGCGGGGAATCAGAGTCGGGGAATCAGAGGCGGGGAATCAGAGATGGGGAATCAGAGGCGGGGAATCAGAGGCCGGGAATCAGAGGCCGGGAATCAGTTGTGGGGAATCAGAGGCCGGGAATTAGCGGTGGTGAATCAGAGATGTGGAATCAGAGGCGGGGATTCAGAGGCGGGGAATCAGACGTGGGGAATCAGAGGCGGGGAATCAGAGCTGGGGAATCAGAGGCGGGGAATCTGAGTTTGGGAATCAGAGGCGGGGAATAAGATATGGGGAATCAAAGGCGGGGAATCAGATATGGGGAATCAGAGGAGGGGAATCAGAGGTGGGGAATCAGAGGTTGCGAATCAGATATGGGGAAACAGAGGCGGGGAATCAGAGGTGGTGAAACAGAGGCAGGGAATCAGATATTGGGAATCAGAGGTGGGGAATCAGAGGCAGGGAATCAGATTTGGGGAATCAGAGCTGGGGAATCAGAGGCAGGGATTCTGAGTTTGGGAATCAGAGGCGGGGAATAAGATATGGGGAATCAGAGGCGGGGAATTAGTGGCGGGGAATCAGAGGCGGGGAATCAGAGGCGGGGTATCAGAGGCAGGGAATCAGATGTGGGGAATCAGACATGGGGAATCAGAGGCAGGGAATCAGAGGCGGGGAATCAGAAGCGGGGAATCAAAGGCCGGGAATCAGAGGCCGGGAATCAGAGGTGGGGAATCTGAGTCCGGGAATCAGAGATGGGGAATCAGAGGCGGGGAATCAGATATGGGGAATCAGAGGCGGGGAATCAGAGGCGGGGAAACAGAGATTGCTTATCAGATATGGGGAATCAGAGGTGGGGAATCAGAGGCGGGGAATCAGAAATGGGGAATCAGAGGCGGGGAATCAGAGGCGGGGAAATAGAGCTGAGGAACCAGAGGCGGGGAATCAGAGTTGGGGAATCAGAGACGGGGAATCAGATATGGGGAATCAGAGGCGGGGAATCAGAGGCGGGGAAACAGAGGAGGGGTATCAGATATGGGGAACCAGAGGTGGGGAATCAGAGGGCGGGAATCCGAGATGGGTAATCAGAGGCAGGGAATCAGATATGGGGAATCAGAGGCGGGGAATCAGAGGCAGGGAATCATATGTGTGGAATCAGAGATGGGGAATCAGAGGCAGGGAATCAGAGGCGGGGAATCAGAAGCCGGGAATCATATTCCGGGAATCAGAGGCTTGGAATCAGAGGTGGGGAATATGAGTCCTGGAATCAGAGATGGGGAATCAGAGGCGGGGAATCAGATATGGGGAATCAGAGGCGGGGAATCAGAGGAGGGGAGACAGAGATGGCTTATCAGATATGGGGAATCAGAGGTGGGGAATCAGAGGCGGGGATTCAGAGGCGGGGAAACAGAGTAGGGGTATCAGATATGGGGAACCAGAGGTGGGGAATCGGAGGGCGGGAATCCGAGATGGGTAATCAGAGGCAGGGAATCAGATATGTGGAATCAGAGGCGGGGAATCAGAGGCAGGGAATCAGATGTGGGGAATCAGAGATGGGGAATCAGAGGCAGGGAATCAGAGGCGGGGAATCAGAAGCGGGGAATCATATTCCGGGAATCAGAGGCTGGGAATCAGAGGTGGGGAATCTGAGTCCGGGAATCAGAGATGGGGAATCAGAGGCGGGGAATCAGAGGCTGGGAATCAGAGGTGGGGAATCTGAGTCCGGGAATCAGATATGGGGAATCAGAGGCGGGGAATCAGAGGCGGGGAAACAGAGATGGCTTATCAGATATGGGGAATCAGAGGTGGGGAATCAGAGGCGGTGAATCAGAGATGGGGAATCAGAGGCGGGGAATCAGAGGCAGGAAATCTGACATGGGGAATCAGAGGCGGGGTATCAGAGCTGGGGAATCAGAGGCGGGGAATCAGAGTTGGGGAATCAGAGGTGGGGAATCAGATATGGGGAAACAGAGGCGGGGAATCAGAGGTGGGGAAACAGAGGCAGGGAATCAGATATTGGGAATCAGAGGTGGGGAATCAGAGGCAGGGAATCAGATGTGGGGAATCAGAGCTGGGGAATCAGAGACGGGGAATCTGAGTTTGGGAATCAGAGGCGGGGAATAAGATATGGGGAATCAGAGGCGGGGAATCAGATATGGGCAATCAGAGGAGGGGAATCAGAGGTGGGGCATCAGAGGCGGGAATCAGAATTGGGGAATCAGACATGGGGAATCAGAGAAGGGGAATCAGAGGCAGTGAATCAGAGATGGTGAATCAGAGGCGGGGAATCACAGGGAGGGAATCAGACGCAAGGAATCAGTGGTGATGAATCCAAGATGGGGAATCAGAGGCGGGGAATCAGAGGCAGGGAATTAGACACGGGGAATCAGAGGTGGGGAATCAGAGCTGAGGAATCAGAGGCGGGGAATCAGAGTTGGGGAATCAGAGGCAGGGAATCAGATATGGGGCATCAGAGGCAGGAAAACAGATATGGGGAATCAGAGGCGGGGAATTAGTGGCAGGGAATCAGAGGCGGGGAATCAGAGGCGGGGTATCAGAGGCAGGGAATCAGATGTGGGGAATCAGACATGGGGAATCAGAGGCAGGGTATCAGAGGCGGGGAATCAGAAGCGGGGAATCATAGGCCGGGAATCAGAGGCCGGGAAACAGAGGTGGGGATTCAGAGTCCGGGAATCAGAGATGGGGAATCAGAGGCGGGGAATCAGATATGGGGAATCAGAGGCGGGGAATCAGAGGTGGAGAAACAGAGGTGGCTAATCGGATATGGGGAATTAGAGGTGGGGAATCAGACGCAGTGCATCAGAGATGGGGAATCAGGCGGGGAATCAGAAGCGGGGAATCATAGGCCGGGAATCAGAGGCCGGGAATCAGAGGTGGGGAATCTGAGTCCGGGAATCAGAGATGGGGAATCAGTTGCGGGGAATCAGATATGGGGAATCAGAGGCGGGGAATCAGAGGCGGGGAAACAGAGATTGCTTATCAGATATGGGGAATCAGAGGTGGGGAATCAGAGGCGGGGAATCAGATATGGGGAATCAGAGGCGGGGAATCAGAGGCGGGGAAACAGAGGTGGCTAATCAGATATGGGGAATCAGAGGTGGGGAATCAGAGGCGGTGAATCAGAGATGGGGAATCAGAGGCGGGGAATCAGAGGCAGGGAATAAGACACAGGGAATCAGAGGCGGGGAATCAGAGCTGGGGAATCAGAGGCGGGGAATCAGAGTTGGGGAATCAGAGGTGGGGAATCAGATATGGGGAAACAGAGGCGGGGAATCAGAGGCGGGGTAACAGAGGCGGGGAATCAGATATTGGGAATCAGAGGTGGGGAATCAGAGGCAGGGAATCAGATGAGGGGAATCAGTGCTGGGGATTCAGAGGCGGGGAATCAGAATTTGGGAATCAGTGATGGGGAATCAGAGGCGGGGAATCAGACGCGGTGAATCAGAGGTGGTTAATCACAGATGGGGAACCAGAGGCAGGGAATCAGAAGCAGGGAATCAGACGCGGGGAATCAGATGCGGGGAATCATAGCTGGGGAATCAGAGGCGGGGATTCAGAGTTGGGGAACCAGAGGCGGGGTATCAGATATGGGGAATCAGAGGCGGGGAATCAGAGGCGGGGAAACTGAGGCGGGGAATCAGATATGGGGAATCATGGGTGGGGAATCAGAGGCGGTGAATCAGAGATGGGGAATCAGAGGCCGGGAATTAGATTCAGGGAATCAGACGCGGGTAATCAGCGGTGGGGAATCAGAGCTGGGGATTCAGAGGCGGGGAATCAGAGTCGGGGAATCAGAGGCGGGGAATCAGAGATGGGGAATCAGAGGCGGGGAATCAGAGGCCGGGAATCAGAGGCCGGGAATCAGTTGTGGGGAATCAGAGGCCGGGAATTAGCGGTGGGGAATCAGAGCTGGGGAATCAGAGGTGGGGAATCAGATATGGGGAAACAGATGCGGGGAATCAGAGGTGGGGAAACAGAGGCAGGGAATCAGATATTGGGAATCAGAGGTGGGGAATCAGAGGCAGGGAATCAGAGGTGGGGAATCAGTGGCAGGGAATCAGATGTGGGGAATCAGAGCTGGGGAATCAGAGGCGGGGAATCAGAATTTGGGAATCAGAGATGGGGAATCAGAGATGGGGAATCAGATATGGGGAAACAGAGGCGGGGAATCAGAGGTGGGGAAACAGAGGCAGGGAATCAGATATTGGGAATCAGAGGTGGGGAATCAGAGGCAGGGAATCAGATGTGGGGAATCAGAGCTGGGGAATCAGAGACGGGGAATCTGAGTTTGGGAATCAGAGGCGGGGAATAAGATATGGGGAATCAGAGGCGGGGAATCAGATATGGGCAATCAGAGGAGGGGAATCAGAGGTGGGGCATCAGAGGCGGGAATCAGAATTGGGGAATCAGACATGGGGAATCAGAGAAGGGGAATCAGAGGCAGTGAATCAGAGATGGTGAATCAGAGGCGGGGAATCACAGGGAGGGAATCAGACGCAAGGAATCAGTGGTGATGAATCCAAGATGGGGAATCAGAGGCGGGGAATCAGAGGCAGGGAATTAGACACGGGGAATCAGAGGTGGGGAATCAGAGCTGAGGAATCAGAGGCGGGGAATCAGAGTTGGGGAATCAGAGGCAGGGAATCAGATATGGGGCATCAGAGGCAGGAAAACAGATATGGGGAATCAGAGGCGGGGAATTAGTGGCAGGGAATCAGAGGCGGGGAATCAGAGGTGGGGTATCAGAGGCAGGGAATCAGATGTGGGGAATCAGACATGGGGATTCAGAGGCAGGGTATCAGAGGCGGGGAATCAGAAGCGGGGAATCATAGGCCGGGAATCAGAGGCCGGGAAACAGAGGTGGGGATTCAGAGTCCGGGAATCAGAGATGGGGAATCAGAGGCGGGGAATCAGATATGGGGAATCAGAGGCGGGGAATCAGAGGTGGAGAAACAGAGGTGGCTAATCAGATATGGGGAATTAGAGGTGGGGAATCAGACGCAGTGCATCAGAGATGGGGAATCAGGCGGGGAATCAGAAGCGGGGAATCATAGGCCGGGAATCAGAGGCCGGGAATCAGAGGTGGGGAATCTGAGTCCGGGAATCAGAGATGGGGAATCAGTTGCGGGGAATCAGATATGGGGAATCAGAGGCGGGGAATCAGAGGCGGGGAAACAGAGATTGCTTATCAGATATGGGGAATCAGAGGTGGGGAATCAGAGGCGGGGAATCAGATATGGGGAATCAGAGGCGGGGAATCAGAGGCGGGGAAACAGAGGTGGCTAATCAGATATGGGGAATCAGAGGTGGGGAATCAGAGGCGGTGAATCAGAGATGGGGAATCAGAGTCGGGGAATCAGAGGCAGGGAATCAGACACAGGGAATCAGAGGCGGGGAATCAGAGCTGGGGAATCAGAGGCGGGGAATCAGAGTTGGGGAATCAGAGGTGGGGAATCAGATATGGGGAAACAGAGGCGGGGAATCAGAGGCGGGGTAACAGAGGCGGGGAATCAGATATTGGGAATCAGAGGTGGGGAATCAGAGGCAGGGAATCAGATGAGGGGAATCAGTGCTGGGGAATCAGAGGCGGGGAATCAAAATTTGGGAATCAGAGATGGGGAATCAGAGATGGGGAATCAGAGGTGGGGAATCAGACGCGGTGAATCAGAGGTGGTTAATCACAGATGGGGAACCAGAGGCAGGGAATCAGAAGCAGGGAATCAGACGCGGGGAATCAGAGGCGGGGATTCAGAGTTGGGGAATCAGAGGCGGGGTATCAGATATGGGGAATCAGAGGCGGGGAATCAGAGGCGGGGAAACTGAGGCGGGGAATCAGATATGGGGAATCATGGGTGGGGAATCAGAGGCGGTGAATCAGAGATGGGGAATCAGAGGCCGGGAATTAGATTCAGGGAATCAGACGCGGGTAATCAGAGGTGGGGAATCAGAGCTGGGGATTCAGAGGCGGGGAATCAGAGTCGGGGAATCAGAGGCGGGGAATCAGAGATGGGGAATCAGAGGCGGGGAATCAGAGGCCGGGAATCAGAGGCCGGGAATCAGTTGTGGGGAATCAGAGGCCGGGAATTAGCGGTGGTGAATCAGTGATGGGGAATCAGACGCGGGGATTCAGAGGCGGGGAATCAGACGCGGGGAATCAGAGGCAGGGAATCAGAGCTGGGGAATCAGAGGCGGGGAATCTGAGTTTGGGAATCAGAGGCGGGGAATAAGATATGGGGAATCAGAGGCGGGGAATCAGATATGGGGAATCAGGGGAGGGGAATCAGAGGTGGGGCATCAGAGGCGGGAATCAGATTTGGGGAATCAGACATGGTGAATCAGAGGTGGGGAATCACAGGCAGGGAATCAGACGCAGGGAATCAGTGGTGGAGAATCAGAGATGGGGAATCAGAGGCGGGGAATCAGAGGCAGGGAATCAGACACGGGGAATCAGAGGCGGGGAATCAGAGCTGGGGTATCAGAGGCGGGGAATCAGAGTTGGGGAATCAGAGGTGGGGAATCAGATATGGGGAAACAGATGCGGGGAATGAGAGGTGGGGAAACAGAGGCAGGGAATCAGATATTGGGAATCAGAGGTGGGGAATCAGAGGCAGGGAATCAGAGGTGGGGAATCAGTGGCAGGGAATCAGATGTGGGGAATCAGAGCTGGGGAATCAGAGGCGGGGAATCAGAATTTGGGAATCAGAGATGGGGAATCAGAGATGGGGAATCAGAGGCGGGGAATCAGACGCGGAGAATCAGAGGTGGTTAATCACAGATGGGGAACCAGAGGCAGGGAATCAGAAGCAGGGAATCAGACGCAGGGAATCAGAGGCGGGGAATCATACCTTGGGAATCAGAGGCGGGGATTCAGAGTTGGGGAATCAGAGGCGGGGTATCATATATGGGGAATCAGAGGTGGGGAATCAGAGGCGGGGAAACTGAGGCGGGGAATCAGATATGGGGAATCAGAGGTGGGGAATCAGAGGCGGTGAATCAGAGATGGGGAATCAGAGGCCGGGAATTAGATTCAGGGAATCAGACGCGGGTAATCAGAGGTGGGGAATCAGAGCTGGGGATTCAGAGGCGGGGAATCAGAGTCGGGGAATCAGAGGCGGGGAATCAGAGATGGGGAATCAGAGGCGGGGAATCAGAGGCCGGGAATCAGAGGCCGGGAATCAGTTGTGGGGAATCAGAGGCCGGGAATTAGCGGTGGTGAATCAGAGATGGGGAATCAGAGGCGGGGATTCAGAGGCGGGGAATCAGACGTGGGGAATCAGAGGCGGGGAATCAGAGCTGGGGAATCAGAGGCGGGGAATCTGAGTTTGGGAATCAGAGGCGGGGAATAAGATATGGGGAATCAAAGGCGGGGAATCAGATATGGGGAATCAGAGGAGGGGAATCAGAGGTGGGGCATCAGCCGCGGGAATCAGAATTGGGGAATCAGACATGGTGAATCAGAGGCGGGGAATAAGAGTTGGGGAATCAGAGGTTGCGAATCAGATATGGGGAAACAGAGGCGGGGAATCAGAGGTGGTGAAACAGAGGCAGGGAATCAAATATTGGGAATCAGAGGTGGGGAATCAGAGGCAGGGAATCAGATTTGGGGAATCAGAGCTGGGGAATCAGAGGCAGGGATTCTGAGTTTGGGAATCAGAGGCGGGGAATAAGATATGGGGAATCAGAGGCGGGGAATTAGTGGCGGGGAATCAGAGGCGGGGAATCAGAGGCGGGGTATCTGAGGCTGGGAATCAGATGTGGGGAATCAGACATGGGGAATCAGAGGCAGGGAATCAGAGGCGGGGAATCAGAAGCGGGGAATCATAGGCCGGGAATCAGAGGCCGGGAATCAGAGGTGGGGAATCTGAGTCCGGGAATCAGAGATGGGGAATCAGAGGCGGGGAATCAGATATGGGGAATCAGAGGCGGGGAATCAGAGGCGGGGAAACAGAGATTGCTTATCAGATATGGGGAATCAGAGGTGGGGAATCAGAGGCGGGGAATCAGAAATGGGGAATCAGAGGCGGGGAATCAGAGGCGGGGAAACAGAGCTGAGGAACCAGAGGCGGGGAATCAGAGTTGGGGAATCAGAGACGGGGAATCAGATATGGGGAATCAGAGGCGGGGAATCAGAGGCGGGGAAACAGAGGAGGGGTATCAGATATGGGGAACCAGAGGTGGGGAATCAGAGGGCGGGAATCCGAGATGGGTAATCAGAGGCAGGGAATCAGATATGGGGAATCAGAGGCGGGGAATCAGAGGCAGGGAATCATATGTGTGGAATCAGAGATGGGGAATCAGAGGCAGGGAATCAGAGGCGGGGAATCAGAAGCCGGGAATCATATTCCGGGAATCAGAGGCTTGGAATCAGAGGTGGGGAATCTGAGTCCTGGAATCAGAGATGGGGAATCAGAGGCGGGGAATCAGATATGGGGAATCAGAGGCGGGGAATCAGAGGCGGGGAGACAGAGATGGCTTATCAGATATGGGGAATCAGAGGTGGGGAATCAGAGGCGGGGATTCAGAGGCGGGGAAACAGAGTAGGGGTATCAGATATGGGGAACCAGAGGTGGGGAATCGGAGGGCGGGAATCCGAGATGGGTAATCAGAGGCAGGGAATCAGATATGTGGAATCAGAGGCGGGGAATCAGAGGCAGGGAATCAGATGTGGGGAATCAGAGATGGGGAATCAGAGGCAGGGAATCAGAGGCGGGGAATCAGAAGCGGGGAATCATATTCCGGGAATCAGAGGCTGGGAATCAGAGGTGGGGAATCTGAGTCCGGGAATCAGAGATGGGGAATCAGAGGCGGGGAATCAGATATGGGGAATCAGAGGCGGGGAATCAGAGGCGGGGAAACAGAGATGGCTTATCAGATATGGGGAATCAGAGGTGGGGAATCAGAGGCGGTGAATCAGAGATGGGGAATCAGAGGCGGGGAATCAGAGGCAGGAAATCTGACATGGGGAATCAGAGGCGGGGTATCAGAGCTGGGGAATCAGAGGCGGGGAATCAGAGTTGGGGAATCAGAGGTGGGGAATCAGATATGGGGAAACAGAGGCGGGGAATCAGAGGTGGGGAAACAGAGGCAGGGAATCAGATATTGGGAATCCGAGGTGGGGAATCAGAGGCAGGGAATCAGATGTGGGGAATCAGAGCTGGGGAATCAGAGACGGGGAATCTGAGTTTGGGAATCAGAGGCGGGGAATAAGATATGGGGAATCAGAGGCGGGGAATCAGATATGGGCAATCAGAGGAGGGGAATCAGAGGTGGGGCATCAGAGGCGGGAATCAGAATTGGGGAATCAGACATGGGGAATCAGAGAAGGGGAATCAGAGGCAGTGAATCAGAGATGGTGAATCAGAGGCGGGGAATCACAGGGAGGGAATCAGACGCAAGGAATCAGTGGTGATGAATCCAAGATGGGGAATCAGAGGCGGGGAATCAGAGGCAGGGAATTAGACACGGGGAATCAGAGGTGGGGAATCAGAGCTGAGGAATCAGAGGCGGGGAATCAGAGTTGGGGAATCAGAGGCAGGGAATCAGATATGGGGCATCAGAGGCAGGAAAACAGATATGGGGAATCAGAGGCGGGGAATTAGTGGCAGGGAATCAGAGGCGGGGAATCAGAGGCGGGGTATCAGAGGCAGGGAATCAGATGTGGGGAATCAGACATGGGGAATCAGAGGCAGGGTATCAGAGGCGGGGAATCAGAAGCGGGGAATCATAGGCCGGGAATCAGAGGCGGGGAATCAGATATGGGGAATCAGAGGCGGGGAATCAGAGGTGGAGAAACAGAGGTGGCTAATCAGATATGGGGAATTAGAGGTGGGGAATCAGAGGCGGGGAATCAGATATGGGGAATCAGAGGCGGGGAATCAGAGGCGGGGAAACAGAGGTGGCTAATCAGATATGGGGAATCAGAGGTGGGGAATCAGAGGCGGTGAATCAGAGATGGGGAATCAGAGGCGGGGAATCAGAGGCAGGGAATAAGACACAGGGAATCAGAGGCGGGGAATCAGAGCTGGGGAATCAGAGGCGGGGAATCAGAGTTGGGGAATCAGAGGTGGGGAATCAGATATGGGGAAACAGAGGCGGGGAATCAGATATTGGGAATCAGAGGTGGGGAATCAGAGGCAGGGAATCAGATGAGGGGAATCAGTGCTGGGGATTCAGAGGCGGGGAATCAGAATTTGGGAATCAGTGATGGGGAATCAAAGGCGGGGAATCAGACGCGGTGAATCAGAGGTGGTTAATCACAGATGGGGAACCAGAGGCAGGGAATCAGAAGCAGGGAATCAGACGCGGGGAATCAGATGCGGGGAATCATAGCTGGGGAATCAGAGGCGGGGATTCAGAGTTGGGGAACCAGAGGCGGGGTATCAGATATGGGGAATCAGAGGCGGGGAATCAGAGGCGGGGAAACTGAGGCGGGGAATCAGATATGGGGAATCATGGGTGGGGAATCAGAGGCGGTGAATCAGAGATGGGGAATCAGAGGCCGGGAATTAGATTCAGGGAATCAGACGCGGGTAATCAGCGGTGGGGAATCAGAGCTGGGGATTCAGAGGCGGGGAATCAGAGTCGGGGAATCAGAGGCGGGGAATCAGAGATGGGGAATCAGAGGCGGGGAATCAGAGGCCGGGAATCAGAGGCCGGGAATCAGTTGTGGGGAATCAGAGGCCGGGAATTAGCGGTGGTGAATCAGAGATGGGGAATCAGACGCGGGGATTCAGAGGCGGGGAATCAGACGCGGGGAATCAGAGGCAGGGAATCAGAGCTGGGGAATCAGAGGCGGGGAATCTGAGTTTGGGAATCAGAGGCGGGGAATAAGATATGGGGAATCAGAGGCGGGGAATCAGATATGGGGAATCAGGGGAGGGGAATCAGAGGTGGGGCATCAGAGGCGGGAATCAGATTTGGGGAATCAGACATGGTGAATCAGAGGTGGGGAATCACAGGCAGGGAATCAGACGCAGGGAATCAGTGGTGGAGAATCAGAGATGGGGAATCAGAGGCGGGGAATCAGAGGCAGGGAATCAGACACGGGGAATCAGAGGCGGGGAATCAGAGCTGGGGAATCAGAGGCGGGGAATCAGAGTTGGGGAATCAGAGGTGGGGAATCAGATATGGGGAAACAGATGCGGGGAATCAGAGGTGGGGAAACAGAGGCAGGGAATCAGATATTGGGAATCAGAGGTGGGGAATCAGAGGCAGGGAATCAGAGGTGGGGAATCAGTGGCAGGGAATCAGATGTGGGGAATCAGAGCTGGGGAATCAGAGGCGGGGAATCAGAATTTGGGAATCAGAGATGGGGAATCAGAGATGGGGAATCAGATATGGGGAAACAGAGGCGGGGAATCAGAGGTGGGGAAACAGAGGCAGGGAATCAGATATTGGGAATCAGAGGTGGGGAATCAGAGGCAGGGAATCAGATGTGGGGAATCAGAGCTGGGGAATCAGAGACGGGGAATCTGAGTTTGGGAATCAGAGGCGGGGAATAAGATATGGGGAATCAGAGGCGGGGAATCAGATATGGGCAATCAGAGGAGGGGAATCAGAGGTGGGGCATCAGAGGCCGGAATCAGAATTGGGGAATCAGACATGGGGAATCAGAGAAGGGGAATCAGAGGCAGTGAATCAGAGATGGTGAATCAGAGGCGGGGAATCACAGGGAGGGAATCAGACGCAAGGAATCAGTGGTGATGAATCCAAGATGGGGAATCAGA
This sequence comes from Narcine bancroftii, assembly GCF_036971445.1. Taxonomy (NCBI): domain Eukaryota; kingdom Metazoa; phylum Chordata; class Chondrichthyes; order Torpediniformes; family Narcinidae; genus Narcine; species Narcine bancroftii. Next base: position 310,449,653 of record NC_091469.1, on the reverse strand, counting down.
GGCGGGGAATCAGAGGCAGGGAATTAGACACGGGGAATCAGAGGTGGGGAATCAGAGCTGAGGAATCAGAGGCGGGGAATCAGAATTTGGGAATCAGAGATGGGGAATCAGAGATGGGGAATCAGAGGCGGGGAATCAGAAGCAGGGAATCAGACGCGGGGAATCAGATGCGGGGAATCATAGCTGGGGAATCAGAGGCGGGGATTCAGAGTTGGGGAATCAGAGGCGGGGTATCAGATATGGGGAATCAGAGGCGGGGAATCAGAGGCGGGGAAACTGAGGCGGGGAATCAGATTTGGGGAATCAGAGCTGGGGAATCAGAGGCAGGGATTCTGAGTTTGGGAATCAGAGGCGGGGAATAAGATATGGGGAATCAGAGGCGGGGAATTAGTGGCGGGGAATCAGACATGGGGAATCAGAGGCAGGGAATCAGAGGCGGGGAATCAGAAGCGGGGAATCATAGGCCGGGAATCAGAGGCCGGGAATCAGAGGTGGGGAATCAGAGTCCGGGAATCAGAGATGGGGAATCAGAGGCGGGGAATCAGATATGGGGAATCAGAGGCGGGGAATCAGAGGCGGGGAAACAGAGATTGCTTATCAGATATGGGGAATCAGAGGTGGGGAATCAGAGGCGGGGAATCAGAAATGGGGAATCAGAGGCGGGGAATCAGAGGCGGGGAAACAGAGCTGAGGAACCAGAGGCGGGGAATCAGAGTTGGGGAATCAGAGACGGGGAATCAGATATGGGGAATCAGAGGCGGGGAATCAGAGGCGGGGAAACAGAGGAGGGGTATCAGATATGGGGAACCAGAGGTGGGGAATCAGAGGGCGGGAATCCGAGATGGGTAATCAGAGGCAGGGAATCAGATATGGGGAATCAGAGGCGGGGAATCAGAGGCAGGGAATCATATGTGTGGAATCAGAGATGGGGAATCAGAGGCAGGGAATCAGAGGCGGGGAATCAGAAGCCGGGAATCATATTCCGGGAATCAGAGGCTTGGAATCAGAGGTGGGGAATCTGAGTCCTGGAATCAGAGATGGGGAATCAGAGGTGGGGAATCAGAGGCGGGGATTCAGAGGCGGGGAAACAGAGTAGGGGTATCAGATATGGGGAACCAGAGGTGGGGAATCGGAGGGCGGGAATCCGAGATGGGTAATCAGAGGCAGGGAATCAGATATGTGGAATCAGAGGCGGGGAATCAGAGGCAGGGAATCAGATGTGGGGAATCAGAGATGGGGAATCAGAGGCAGGGAATCAGAGGTGGGGAATCAGAAGCGGGGAATCATATTCCGGGAATCAGAGGCTGGGAATCAGAGGTGGGGAATCTGAGTCCGGGAATCAGAGATGGGGAATCAGAGGCGGGGAATCAGATATGGGGAATCAGAGGCGGGGAATCAGAGGCGGGGAAACAGAGATGGCTTATCAGATATGGGGAATCAGAGGTGGGGAATCAGAGGCGGTGAATCAGAGATGGGGAATCAGAGGCGGGGAATCAGAGGCAGGAAATCTGACATGGGGAATCAGAGGCGGGGTATCAGAGCTGGGGAATCAGAGGCGGGGAATCAGAGTTGGGGAATCAGAGGTGGGGAATCAGATATGGGGAAACAGAGGCGGATAATCAGAGGTGGGGAAACAGAGGCAGGGAATCAGATATTGGGAATCCGAGGTGGGGAATCAGAGGCAGGGAATCAGATGTGGGGAATCAGAGCTGGGGAATCAGAGACGGGGAATCTGAGTTTGGGAATCAGAGGCGGGGAATAAGATATGGGGAATCAGAGGCGGGGAATCAGATATGGGCAATCAGAGGAGGGGAATCAGAGGTGGGGCATCAGAGGCGGGAATCAGAATTGGGGAATCAGACATGGGGAATCAGAGAAGGGGAATCAGAGGCAGTGAATCAGAGATGGTGAATCAGAGGCGGGGAATCACAGGGAGGGAATCAGACGCAAGGAATCAGTGGTGATGAATCCAAGATGGGGAATCAGAGGCGGGGAATCAGAGGCAGGGAATTAGACACGGGGAATCAGAGGTGGGGAATCAGAGCTGAGGAATCAGAGGCGGGGAATCAGAGTTGGGGAATCAGAGGCAGGGAATCAGATATGGGGCATCAGAGGCAGGAAAACAGATATGGGGAATCAGAGGCGGGGAATTAGTGGCAGGGAATCAGAGGCGGGGAATCAGAGGCGGGGTATCAGAGGCAGGGAATCAGATGTGGGGAATCAGACATGGGGAATCAGAGGCAGGGTATCAGAGGCGGGGAATCAGAAGCGGGGAATCATAGGTCGGGAATCAGAGGCGGGGAATCAGATATGGGGAATCAGAGGCGGGGAATCAGAGGTGGAGAAACAGAGGTGGCTAATCAGATATGGGGAATTAGAGGTGGGGTATCAGAGGCGGGGAATCAGATATGGGGAATCAGAGGCGGGGAATCAGAGGCGGGGAAACAGAGGTGGCTAATCAGATATGGGGAATCAGAGGTGGGGAATCAGAGGCGGTGAATCAGAGATGGGGAATCAGAGGCGGGGAATCAGAGGCAGGGAATAAGACACAGGGAATCAGAGGCGGGGAATCAGAGCTGGGGAATCAGAGGCGGGGAATCAGAGTTGGGGAATCAGAGGTAGGGAATCAGATATGGGGAAACAGAGGCGGGGAATCAGAGGCGGGGTAACAGAGGCGGGGAATCAGATATTGGGAATCAGAGGTGGGGAATCAGAGGCAGGGAATCAGATGAGGGGAATCAGTGCTGGGGATTCAGAGGCGGGGAATCAGAATTTGGGAATCAGTGATGGGGAATCAGAGGCGGGGAATCAGACGCGGTGAATATGAGGTGGTTAATCACAGATGGGGAACCAGAGGCAGGGAATCAGAAGCAGGGAATCAGACGCGGGGAATCAGATGCGGGGAATCATAGCTGGGGAATCAGAGGCGGGGATTCAGAGTTGGGGAACCAGAGGCGGGGTATCAGATATGGGGAATCAGAGGCGGGGAATCAGAGGCGGGGAAACTGAGGCGGGGAATCAGATATGGGGAATCATGGGTGGGGAATCAGAGGCGGTGAATCAGAGATGGGGAATCAGAGGCCGGGAATTAGATTCAGGGAATCAGACGCGGGTAATCAGTGGTGGGGAATCAGAGCTGGGGATTCAGAGGCGGGGAATCAGACGCAGTGCATCAGAGATGGGGAATCAGGCGGGGAATCAGAGGCGGGGAATCAGAGGCCGGGAATCAGAGGCCGGGAATCAGAGGTGGGGAATCTGAGTCCGGGAATCAGAGATGGGGAATCAGTTGCGGGGAATCAGATATGGGGAATCAGAGGCGGGGAATCAGAGGCGGGGAAACAGAGATTGCTTATCAGATATGGGGAATCAGAGGTGGGGAATCAGAGGCGGGGAATCAGATATGGGGAATCAGAGGCGGGGAATCAGAGGCGGGGAAACAGAGGTGGCTAATCAGATATGGGGAATCAGAGGTGGGGAATCAGAGGCGGTGAATCAGAGATGGGGAATCAGAGGCGGGGAATCAGAGGCAGGGAATAAGACACAGGGAATCAGAGGCGGGGAATCAGAGCTGGGGAATCAGAGGCGGGGAATCAGAGTTGGGGAATCAGAGGTGGGGAATCAGATATGGGGAAACAGAGGCGGGGAATCAGAGGCGGGGTAACAGAGGCGGGGAATCAGATATTGGGAATCAGAGGTGGGGAATCAGAGGCAGCGAATCAGATGAGGGGAATCAGTGCTGGGGATTCAGAGGCGGGGAATCAGAATTTGGGAATCAGTGATGGGGAATCAGAGGCGGGGAATCAGACGCGGTGAATCAGAGGTGGTTAATCACAGATGGGGAACCAGAGGCAGGGAATCAGAAGCAGGGAATCAGACGCGGGGAATCAGATGCGGGGAATCAGAGCTGGGGAATCAGAGGCGGGGATTCAGAGTTGGGGAACCAGAGGCGGGGTATCAGATATGGGGAATCAGAGGCGGGGAATCAGAGGCGGGGAAACTGAGGCGGGGAATCAGATATGGGGAATCATGGGTGGGGAATCAGAGGCGGTGAATCAGAGATGGGGAATCAGAGGCCGGGAATTAGATTCAGGGAATCAGACGCGGGTAATCAGCGGTGGGGAATCAGAGCTGGGGATTCAGAGGCGGGGAATCAGAGTCGGGGAATCAGAGGCGGGGAATCAGAGATGGGGAATCAGAGGCGGGGAATCAGAGGCCGGGAATCAGAGGCCGGGAATCAGTTGTGGGGAATCAGAGGCCGGGAATTAGCGGTGGTGAATCAGAGATGGGGAATCAGACGCGGGGATTCAGAGGCGGGGAATCAGACGCGGGGAATCAGAGGCAGGGAATCAGAGCTGGGGAATCAGAGGCGGGGAATCTGAGTTTGGGAATCAGAGGCGGGGAATAAGATATGGGGAATCAGAGGCGGGGAATCAGATATGGGGAATCAGGGGAGGGGAATCAGAGGTGGGGCATCAGAGGCGGGAATCAGATTTGGGGAATCAGACATGGTGAATCAGAGGTGGGGAATCACAGGCAGGGAATCAGACGCAGGGAATCAGTGGTGGAGAATCAGAGATGGGGAATCAGAGGCGGGGAATCAGAGGCAGGGAATCAGACACGGGGAATCAGAGGCGGGGAATCAGAGCTGGGGAATCAGAGGCGGGGAATCAGAGTTGGGGAATCAGAGGTGGGGAATCAGATATGGGGAAACAGATGCGGGGAATCAGAGGTGGGGAAACAGAGGCAGGGAATCAGATATTGGGAATCAGAGGTGGGGAATCAGAGGCAGGGAATCAGAGGTGGGGAATCAGTGGCAGGGAATCAGATGTGGGGAATCAGAGCTGGGGAATCAGAGGCGGGGAATCAGAATTTGGGAATCAGAGATGGGGAATCAGAGATGGGGAATCAGATATGGGGAAACAGAGGCGGGGAATCAGAGGTGGGGAAACAGAGGCAGGGAATCAGATATTGGGAATCAGAGGTGGGGAATCAGAGGCAGGGAATCAGATGTGGGGAATCAGAGCTGGGGAATCAGAGACGGGGAATCTGAGTTTGGGAATCAGAGGCGGGGAATAAGATATGGGGAATCAGAGGCGGGGAATCAGATATGGGCAATCAGAGGAGGGGAATCAGAGGTGGGGCATCAGAGGCGGGAATCAGAATTGGGGAATCAGACATGGGGAATTAGAGAAGGGGAATCAGAGGCAGTGAATCAGAGATGGTGAATCAGAGGCGGGGAATCACAGGGAGGGAATCAGACGCAAGGAATCAGTGGTGATGAATCCAAGATGGGGAATCAGAGGCGGGGAATCAGAGGCAGGGAATTAGACACGGGGAATCAGAGGTGGGGAATCAGAGCTGAGGAATCAGAGGCGGGGAATCAGAGTTGGGGAATCAGAGGCAGGGAATCAGATATGGGGCATCAGAGGCAGGAAAACAGATATGGGGAATCAGAGGCGGGGAATTAGTGGCAGGGAATCAGAGGCGGGGAATCAGAGGTGGGGTATCAGAGGCAGGGAATCAGATGTGGGGAATCAGACATGGGGAATCAGAGGCAGGGTATCAGAGGCGGGGAATCAGAAGCGGGGAATCATAGGCCGGGAATCAGAGGCCGGGAAACAGAGGTGGGGATTCAGAGTCCGGGAATCAGAGATGGGGAATCAGAGGCGGGGAATCAGATATGGGGAATCAGAGGCGGGGAATCAGAGGTGGAGAAACAGAGGTGGCTAATCAGATATGGGGAATTAGAGGTGGGGAATCAGACGCAGTGCATCAGAGATGGGGAATCAGGCGGGGAATCAGAAGCGGGGAATCATAGGCCGGGAATCAGAGGCCGGGAATCAGAGGTGGGGAATCTGAGTCCGGGAATCAGAGATGGGGAATCAGTTGCGGGGAATCAGATATGGGGAATCAGAGGCGGGGAATCAGAGGCGGGGAAACAGAGATTGCTTATCAGATATGGGGAATCAGAGGTGGGGAATCAGAGGCGGGGAATCAGATATGGGGAATCAGAGATGGGGAATCAGAGGCGGGGAATCAGAAGCAGGGAATCAGACGCGGGGAATCAGATGCGGGGAATCATAGCTGGGGAATCAGAGGCGGGGATTCAGAGTTGGGGAATCAGAGGCGGGGTATCAGATATGGGGAATCAGAGGCGGGGAATCAGAGGCGGGGAAACTGAGGCGGGGAATCAGATTTGGGGAATCAGAGCTGGGGAATCAGAGGCAGGGATTCTGAGTTTGGGAATCAGAGGCGGGGAATAAGATATGGGGAATCAGAGGCGGGGAATTAGTGGCGGGGAATCAGAGGCGGGGAATCAGAGGTGGGGTATCTGAGGCAGGGAATCAGATGTGGGGAATCAGACATGGGGAATCAGAGGCAGGGAATCAGAGGCGGGGAATCAGAGGCGGGGAATCATAGGCCGGGAATCAGAGGCCGGGAATCAGAGGTGGGGAATCTGAGTCCGGGAATCAGAGATGGGGAATCAGAGGCGGGGAATCAGATATGGGGAATCAGAGGCGGGGAATCAGAGGCGGGGAAACAGAGATTGCTTATCAGATATGGGGAATCAGAGGTGGGGAATCAGAGGCGGGGAATCAGAAATGGGGAATCAGAGGCGGGGAATCAGAGGCGGGGAAACAGAGCTGAGGAACCAGAGGCGGGGAATCAGAGTTGGGGAATCAGAGACGGGGAATCAGATATGGGGAATCAGAGGCGGGGAATCAGAGGCGGGGAAACAGAGGAGGGGTATCAGATATGGGGAACCAGAGGTGGGGAATCAGAGGGCGGGAATCCGAGATGGGTAATCAGAGGCAGTGAATCAGATATGGGGAATCAGAGGCGGGGAATCAGAGGCAGGGAATCATATGTGTGGAATCAGAGATGGGGAATCAGAGGCAGGGAATCAGAGGCGGGGAATCAGAAGCCGGGAATCATATTCCGGGAATCAGAGGCTTGGAATCAGAGGTGGGGAATCTGAGTCCTGGAATCAGAGATGGGGAATCAGAGGCGGGGAATCAGATATGGGGAATCAGAGGCGGGGAATCAGAGGCGGGGAGACAGAGATGGCTTATCAGATATGGGGAATCAGAGGTGGGGAATCAGAGGCGGGGATTCAGAGGCGGGGAAACAGAGTAGGGGTATCAGATATGGGGAACCAGAGGTGGGGAATCGGAGGGCGGGAATCCGAGATGGGTAATCAGAGGCAGGGAATCAGATATGTGGAATCAGAGGCGGGGAATCAGAGGCAGGGAATCAGATGTGGGGAATCAGAGATGGGGAATCAGAGGCAGGGAATCAGAGGCGGGGAATCAGAAGCGGGGAATCATATTCCGGGAATCAGAGGCTGGGAATCAGAGGTGGGGAATCTGAGTCCGGGAATCAGAGATGGGGAATCAGAGGCGGGGAATCAGATATGGGGAATCAGAGGCGGGGAATCAGAGGCGGGGAAACAGAGATGGCTTATCAGATATGGGGAATCAGAGGTGGGGAATCAGAGGCGGTGAATCAGAGATGGGGAATCAGAGGCGGGGAATCAGAGGCAGGAAATCTGACATGGGGAATCAGAGGCGGGGTATCAGAGCTGGGGAATCAGAGGCGGGGAATCAGAGTTGGGGAATCAGAGGTGGGGAATCAGATATGGGGAAACAGAGGCGGGGAATCAGAGGTGGGGAAACAGAGGCAGGGAATCAGATATTGGGAATCCGAGGTGGGGAATCAGAGGCAGGGAATCAGATGTGGGGAATCAGAGCTGGGGAATCAGAGACGGGGAATCTGAGTTTGGGAATCAGAGGCGGGGAATAAGATATGGGGAATCAGAGGCGGGGAATCAGATATGGGCAATCAGAGGAGGGGAATCAGAGGTGGGGCATCAGAGGCGGGAATCAGAATTGGGGAATCAGACATGGGGAATCAGAGAAGGGGAATCAGAGGAAGTGAATCAGAGATGGTGAATCAGAGGCGGGGAATCACAGGGAGGGAATCAGACGCAAGGAATCAGTGGTGATGAATCCAAGATGGGGAATCAGAGGCGGGGAATCAGAGGCAGGGAATTAGACACGGGGAATCAGAGGTGGGGAATCAGAGCTGAGGAATCAGAGGCGGGGAATCAGAGTTGGGGAATCAGAGGCAGGGAATCAGATATGGGGCATCAGAGGCAGGAAAACAGATATGGGGAATCAGAGGCGGGGAATTAGTGGCAGGGAATCAGAGGCGGGGAATCAGAGGCGGGGTATCAGAGGCAGGGAATCAGATGTGGGGAATCAGACATGGGGAATCAGAGGCAGGGTATCAGAGGCGGGGAATCAGAAGCGGGGAATCATAGGCCGGGTATCAGAGGCGGGGATTCAGATATGGGGAATCAGAGGCGGGGAATCAGAGGTGGAGAAACAGAGGTGGCTAATCAGATATGGGGAATTAGAGGTGGGGTATCAGAGGCGGGGAATCAGATATGGGGAATCAGAGGCGGGGAATCATAGGCGGGGAAACAGAGGTGGCTAATCAGATATGGGGAATCAGAGGTGGGGAATCAGAGGCGGTGAATCAGAGATGGGGAATCAGAGGCGGGGAATCAGAGGCAGGGAATAAGACACAGGGAATCAGAGGCGGGGAATCAGAGCTGGGGAATCAGAGGCGGGGAATCTGAGTTGGGGAATCAGAGGTGGGGAATCAGATATGGGGAAACAGAGGCGGGGAATCAGAGGCGGGGTAACAGAGGCGGGGAATCAGATATTGGGAATCAGAGGTGGGGAATCAGAGGCAGGGAATCAGATGAGGGGAATCAGTGCTGGGGATTCAGAGGCGGGGAATCAGAATTTGGGAATCAGTGATGGGGAATCAGAGGCGGGGAATCAGACGCGGTGAATCAGAGGTGGTTAATCACAGATGGGGAACCAGAGGCAGGGAATCAGAAGCAGGGAATCAGACGCGGGGAATCAGATGCGGGGAATCATAGCTGGGGAATCAGAGGCGGGGATTCAGAGTTGGGGAACCAGAGGCGGGGTATCAGATATGGGGAATCAGAGGCGGGGAATCAGAGGCGGGGAAACTGAGGCGGTGAATCAGATATGGGGAATCATGGGTGGGGAATCAGAGGCGGTGAATCAGAGATGGGGAATCAGAGGCCGGGAATTAGATTCAGGGAATCAGACGCGGGTAATCAGCGGTGGGGAATCAGAGCTGGGGATTCAGAGGCGGGGAATCAGACGCAGTGCATCAGAGATGGGGAATCAGGCGGGGAATCAGAGGCGGGGAATCAGAGGCCGGGAATCAGAGGCCGGGAATCAGAGGTGGGGAATCTGAGTCCGGGAATCAGAGATGGGGAATCAGTTGCGGGGAATCAGATATGGGGAATCAGAGGCGGGGAATCAGAGGCGGGGAAACAGAGATTGCTTATCAGATATGGGGAATCAGAGGTGGGGAATCAGAGGCGGGGAATCAGATATGGGGAATCAGAGGCGGGGAATCAGAGGCGGGGAAACAGAGGTGGCTAATCAGATATGGGGAATCAGAGGTGGGGAATCAGAGGCGGTGAATCAGAGATGGGGAATCAGAGGCGGGGAATCAGAGGCAGGGAATAAGACACAGGGAATCAGAGGCGGGGAATCAGAGCTGGGGAATCAGAGGCGGGGAATCAGAGTTGGGGAATCAGAGGTGGGGAATCAGATATGGGGAAACAGAGGCGGGGAATCAGAGGCGGGGTAACAGAGGCGGGGAATCAGATATTGGGAATCAGAGGTGGGGAATCAGAGGCAGGGAATCAGATGAGGGGAATCAGTGCTGGGGATTCAGAGGCGGGGAATCAGAATTTGGGAATCAGTGATGGGGAATCAGAGGCGGGGAATCAGACGCGGTGAATCAGAGGTGGTTAATCACAGATGGGGAACCAGAGGCAGGGAATCAGAAGCAGGGAATCAGACGCGGGGAATCAGATGCGGGGAATCATAGCTGGGGAATCAGAGGCGGGGATTCAGAGTTGGGGAACCAGAGGCGGGGTATCAGATATGGGGAATCAGAGGCGGGGAAACTGAGGCGGGGAATCAGATATGGGGAATCATGGGTGGGGAATCAGAGGCGGTGAATCAGAGATGGGGAATCAGAGGCCGGGAATTAGATTCAGGGAATCAGACGCGGGTAATCAGCAGTGGGGAATCAGAGCTGGGGATTCAGAGGCGGGGAATCAGAGTCGGGGAATCAGAGGCGGGGAATCAGAGATGGGGAATCAGAGGCGGGGAATCAGAGGCCGGGAATCAGAGGCCGGGAATCAGTTGTGGGGAATCAGAGGCCGGGAATTAGCGGTGGTGAATCAGAGATGGGGAATCAGACGCGGGGATTCAGAGGCGGGGAATCAGACGCGGGGAATCAGAGGCAGGGAATCAGAGCTGGGGAATCAGAGGCGGGGAATCTGAGTTTGGGAATCAGAGGCGGGGAATAAGATATGGGGAATCAGAGGCGGGGAATCAGATATGGGGAATCAGGGGAGGGGAATCAGAGGTGGGGCATCAGAGGCGGGAATCAGATTTGGGGAATCAGACATGGTGAATCAGAGGTGGGGAATCACAGGCAGGGAATCAGACGCAGGGAATCAGTGGTGGAGAATCAGAGATGGGGAATCAGAGGCGGGGAATCAGAGGCAGGGAATCAGACACGGGGAATCAGAGGCGGGGAATCAGAGCTGGGGAATCAGAGGCGGGGAATCAGAGTTGGGGAATCAGAGGTGGGGAATCAGATATGGGGAAACAGATGCGGGGAATCAGAGGTGGGGAAACAGAGGCAGGGAATCAGATATTGGGAATCAGAGGTGGGGAATCAGAGGCAGGGAATCAGAGGTGGGGAATCAGTGGCAGGGAATCAGATGTGGGGAATCAGAGCTGGGGAATCAGAGGCGGGGAATCAGAATTTGGGAATCAGAGATGGGGAATCAGAGATGGGGAATCAGATATGGGGAAACAGAGGCGGGGAATCAGAGGTGGGGAAACAGAGGCAGGGAATCAGATATTGGGAATCAGAGGTGGGGAATCAGAGGCAGGGAATCAGATGTGGGGAATCAGAGCTGGGGAATCAGAGACGGGGAATCTGAGTTTGGGAATCAGAGGCGGGGAATAAGATATGGGGAATCAGAGGCGGGGAATCAGATATGGGCAATCAGAGGAGGGGAATCAGAGGTGGGGCATCAGAGGCGGGAATCAGAATTGGGGAATCAGACATGGGGAATCAGAGAAGGGGAATCAGAGGCAGTGAATCAGAGATGGTGAATCAGAGGCGGGGAATCACAGGGAGGGAATCAGACGCAAGGAATCAGTGGTGATGAATCCAAGATGGGGAATCAGAGGCGGGGAATCAGAGGCAGGGAATTAGACACGGGGAATCAGAGGTGGGGAATCAGAGCTGAGGAATCAGAGGCGGGGAATCAGAGTTGGGGAATCAGAGGCAGGGAATCAGATATGGGGCATCAGAGGCAGGAAAACAGATATGGGGAATCAGAGGCGGGGAATTAGTGGCAGGGAATCAGAGGCGGGGAATCAGAGGTGGGGTATCAGAGGCAGGGAATCAGATGTGGGGAATCAGACATGGGGAATCAGAGGCAGGGTATCAGAGGCGGGGAATCAGAAGCGGGGAATCATAGGCCGGGAATCAGAGGCCGGGAAACAGAGGTGGGGATTCAGAGTCCGGGAATCAGAGATGGGGAATCAGAGGCGGGGAATCAGATATGGGGAATCAGAGGCGGGGAATCAGAGGTGGAGAAACAGAGGTGGCTAATCAGATATGGGGAATTAGAGGTGGGGAATCAGACGCAGTGCATCAGAGATGGGGAATCAGGCGGGGAATCAGAAGCGGGGAATCATAGGCCGGGAATCAGAGGCCGGGAATCAGAGGTGGGGAATCTGAGTCCGGGAATCAGAGATGGGGAATCAGTTGCGGGGAATCAGATATGGGGAATCAGAGGCGGGGAATCAGAGGCGGGGAAACAGAGATTGCTTATCAGATATGGGGAATCAGAGGTGGGGAATCAGAGGCGGGGATTCAGATATGGGGAATCAGAGGCGGGGAATCAGAGGCGGGGAAACAGAGGTGGCTAATCAGATATGGGGAATCAGAGGTGGGGAATCAGAGGCGGTGAATCAGAGATGGGGAATCAGAGTCGGGGAATCAGAGGCAGGGAATCAGACACAGGGAATCAGAGGCGGGGAATCAGAGCTGGGGAATCAGAGGCGGGGAATCAGAGTTGGGGAATCAGAGGTGGGGAATCAGATATGGGGAAACAGAGGCGGGGAATCAGAGGCGGGGTAACAGAGGCGGGGAATCAGATATTGGGAATCAGAGGTGGGGAATCAGAGGCAGGGAATCAGATGAGGGGAATCAGTGCTGGGGAATCAGAGGCGGGGAATCAGAATTTGGGAATCAGAGATGGGGAATCAGAGGTGGGGAATCAGACGCGGTGAATCAGAGGTGGTTAATCACAGATGGGGAACCAGAGGCAGGGAATCAGAAGCAGGGAATCAGACGCGGGGAATCAGATGCGGGGAATCATAGCTGGGGAATCAGAGGCGGGGATTCAGAGTTGGGGAATCAGAGGCGGGGTATCAGATATGGGGAATCAGAGGCGGGGAATCAGAGGCGGGGAAACTGAGGCGGGGAATCAGATATGGGGAATCATGGGTGGGGAATCAGAGGCGGTGAATCAGAGATGGGGAATCAGAGGCCGGGAATTAGATTCAGGGAATCAGACGCGGGTAATCAGAGGTGGGGAATCAGAGCTGGGGATTCAGAGGCGGGGAATCAGAGTCGGGGAATCAGAGGCTGGGAATCAGAGATGGGGAATCAGAGGCGGGGAATCAGAGGCCGGGAATCAGAGGCCGGGAATCAGTTGTGGGGAATCAGAGGCCGGGAATTAGCGGTGGTGAATCAGTGATGGGGAATCAGACGCGGGGATTCAGAGGCGGGGAATCAGACGCGGGGAATCAGAGGCAGGGAATCAGAGCTGGGGAATCAGAGGCGGGGAATCTGAGTTTGGGAATCAGAGGCGGGGAATAAGATATGGGGAATCAGAGGCAGGGAATCAGATATGGGGAATCAGGGGAGGGGAATCAGAGGTGGGGCATCAGAGGCGGGAATCAGATTTGGGGAATCAGACATGGTGAATCAGAGGTGGGGAATCACAGGCAGGGAATCAGACGCAGGGAATCAGTGGTGGAGAATCAGAGATGGGGAATCAGAGGCGGGGAATCAGAGGCAGGGAATCAGACACGGGGAATCAGAGGCGGGGAATCAGAGCTGGGGTATCAGAGGCGGGGAATCAGAGTTGGGGAATCAGAGGTGGGGAATCAGATATGGGGAAACAGATGCGGGGAATCAGAGGTGGGGAAACAGAGGCAGGGAATCAGATATTGGGAATCAGAGGTGGGGAATCAGAGGCAGGGAATCAGAGGTGGGGAATCAGTGGCAGGGAATCAGATGTGGGGAATCAGAGCTGGGGAATCAGAGGCGGGGAATCAGAATTTGGGAATCAGAGATGGGGAATCAGAGATGGGGAATCAGAGGCGTGGAATCAGAGGCAGGGAATCAGATGAGGGGAATCAGTGCTGGGGATTCAGAGGCGGGGAATCAGAATTTGGGAATCAGTGATGGGGAATCAGAGGCGGGGAATCAGACGCGGTGAATCAGAGGTGGTTAATCACAGATGGGGAACCAGAGGCAGGGAATCAGAAGCAGGGAATCAGACGCGGGGAATCAGATGCGGGGAATCATAGCTGGGGAATCAGAGGCGGGGATTCAGAGTTGGGGAACCAGAGGCGGGGTATCAGATATGGGGAATCAGAGGCGGGGAAACTGAGGCGGGGAATCAGATATGGGGAATCATGGGTGGGGAATCAGAGGCGGTGAATCAGAGATGGGGAATCAGAGGCCGGGAATTAGATTCAGGGAATCAGACGCGGGTAATCAGCGGTGGGGAATCAGAGCTGGGGATTCAGAGGCGGGGAATCAGAGTCGGGGAATCAGAGGCGGGGAATCAGAGATTGGGAATCAGAGGCGGGGAATCAGAGGCCGGGAATCAGAGGCCGGGAATCAGTTGTGGGGAATCAGAGGCCGGGAATTAGCGGTGGTGAATCAGAGATGGGGAATCAGACGCGGGGATTCAGAGGCGGGGAATCAGACGCGGGGAATCAGAGGCAGGGAATCAGAGCTGGGGAATCAGAGGCGGGGAATCTGAGTTTGGGAATCAGAGGCGGGGAATAAGATATGGGGAATCAGAGGCGGGGAATCAGATATGGGGAATCAGGGGAGGGGAATCAGAGGTGGGGCATCAGAGGCGGGAATCAGATTTGGGGAATCAGACATGGTGAATCAGAGGTGGGGAATCACAGGCAGGGAATCAGACGCAGGGAATCAGTGGTGGAGAATCAGAGATGGGGAATCAGAGGCGGGGAATCAGAGGCAGGGAATCAGACACGGGGAATCAGAGGCGGGGAATCAGAGCTGGGGAATCAGAGGCGGGGAATCAGAGTTGGGGAATCAGAGGTGGGGAATCAGATATGGGGAAACAGATGCGGGGAATCAGAGGTGGGGAAACAGAGGCAGGGAATCAGATATTGGGAATCAGAGGTGGGGAATCAGAGGCAGGGAATCAGAGGTGGGGAATCAGTGGCAGGGAATCAGATGTGGGGAATCAGAGCTGGGGAATCAGAGGCGGGGAATCAGAATTTGGGAATCAGAGATGGGGAATCAGAGATGGGGAATCAGATATGGGGAAACAGAGGCGGGGAATCAGAGGTTGGGAAACAGAGGCAGGGAATCAGATATTGGGAATCAGAGGTGGGGAATCAGAGGCAGGGAATCAGATGTGGGGAATCAGAGCTGGGGAATCAGAGACGGGGAATCTGAGTTTGGGAATCAGAGGCGGGGAATAAGATATGGGGAATCAGAGGCGGGGAATCAGATATGGGCAATCAGAGGAGGGGAATCAGAGGTGGGGCATCAGAGGCGGGAATCAGAATTGGGGAATCAGACATGGGGAATCAGAGAAGGGGAATCAGAGGCAGTGAATCAGAGATGGTGAATCAGAGGCGGGGAATCACAGGGAGGGAATCAGACGCAAGGAATCAGTGGTGATGAATCCAAGATGGGGAATCAGAGGCGGGGAATCAGAGGCAGGGAATTAGACACGGGGAATCAGAGGTGGGGAATCAGAGCTGAGGAATCAGAGGCGGGGAATCAGAGTTGGGGAATCAGAGGCAGGGAATCAGATATGGGGCATCAGAGGCAGGAAAACAGATATGGGGAATCAGAGGCGGGGAATTAGTGGCAGGGAATCAGAGGCGGGGAATCAGAGGTGGGGTATCAGAGGCAGGGAATCAGATGTGGGGAATCAGACATGGGGAATCAGAGGCAGGGTATCAGAGGCGGGGAATCAGAAGCGGGGAATCATAGGCCGGGAATCAGAGGCCGGGAAACAGAGGTGGGGATTCAGAGTCCGGGAATCAGAGATGGGGAATCAGAGGCGGGGAATCAGATATGGGGAATCAGAGGCGGGGAATCAGAGGTGGAGAAACAGAGGTGGCTAATCAGATATGGGGAATTAGAGGTGGGGAATCAGACGCAGTGCATCAGAGATGGGGAATCAGGCGGGGAATCAGAAGCGGGGAATCATAGGCCGGGAATCAGAGGCCGGGAATCAGAGGTGGGGAATCTGAGTCCGGGAATCAGAGATGGGGAATCAGTTGCGGGGAATCAGATATGGGGAATCAGAGGCGGGGAATAAGAGGCGGGGAAACAGAGATTGCTTATCAGATATGGGGAATCAGAGGTGGGGAATCAGAGGCGGGGAATCAGATATGGGGAATCAGAGGCGGGGAATCAGAGGCGGGGAAACAGAGGTGGCTAATCAGATATGGGGAATCAGAGGTGGGGAATCAGAGGCGGTGAATCAGAGATGGGGAATCAGAGTCGGGGAATCAGAGGCAGGGAATCAGACACAGGGAATCAGAGGCGGGGAATCAGAGCTGGGGAATCAGAGGCGGGGAATCAGAGTTGGGGAATCAGAGGTGGGGAATCAGATATGGGGAAACAGAGGCGGGGAATCAGAGGCGGGGTAACAGAGGCGGGGAATCAGATATTGGGAATCAGAGGTGGGGAATCAGAGGCAGGGAATCAGATGAGGGGAATCAGTGCTGGGGAATCAGAGGCGGGGAATCAGAATTTGGGAATCAGAGATGGGGAATCAGAGGTGGGGAATCAGACGCGGTGAATCAGAGGTGGTTAATCACAGATGGGGAACCAGAGGCAGGGAATCAGAAGCAGGGAATCAGACGCGGGGAATCAGATGCGGGGAATCATAGCTGGGGAATCAGAGGCGGGGATTCAGAGTTGGGGAATCAGAGGCGGGGTATCAGATATGGGGAATCAGAGGCGGGGAATCAGAGGCGGGGAAACTGAGGCGGGGAATCAGATATGGGGAATCATGGGTGGGGAATCAGAGGCGGTGAATCAGAGATGGGGAATCAGAGGCCGGGAATTAGATTCAGGGAATCAGACGCGGGTAATCAGAGGTGGGGAATCAGAGCTGGGGATTCAGAGGCGGGGAATCAGAGTCGGGGAATCAGAGGCTGGGAATCAGAGATGGGGAATCAGAGGCGGGGAATCAGAGGCCGGGAATCAGAGGCCGGGAATCAGTTGTGGGGAATCAGAGGCCGGGAATTAGCGGTGGTGAATCAGTGATGGGGAATCAGACGCGGGGATTCAGAGGCGGGGAATCAGACGCGGGGAATCAGAGGCAGGAAATCAGAGCTGGGGAATCAGAGGCGGGGAATCTGAGTTTGGGAATCAGAGGCGGGGAATAAGATATGGGGAATCAGAGGCGGGGAATCAGATATGGGGAATCAGGGGAGGGGAATCAGAGGTGGGGCATCAGAGGCGGGAATCAGATTTGGGGAATCAGACATGGTGAATCAGAGGTGGGGAATCACAGGCAGGGAATCAGACGCAGGGAATCAGTGGTGGAGAATCAGAGATGGGGAATCAGAGGCGGGGAATCAGAGGCAGGGAATCAGACACGGGGAATC
Source organism: Narcine bancroftii (assembly GCF_036971445.1). NCBI lineage: Eukaryota > Metazoa > Chordata > Chondrichthyes > Torpediniformes > Narcinidae > Narcine > Narcine bancroftii. The sequence goes on along the minus strand of NC_091469.1, from coordinate 310,432,596 downwards.
AGAGGCGGGGAATCAGAGCTGGGGTATCAGAGGCGGGGAATCAGAGTTGGGGAATCAGAGGTGGGGAATCAGATATGGGGAAACAGATGCGGGGAATCAGAGGTGGGGAAACAGAGGCAGGGAATCAGATATTGGGAATCAGAGGTGGGGAATCAGAGGCAGGGAATCAGAGGTGGGGAATCAGTGGCAGGGAATCAGATGTGGGGAATCAGAGCTGGGGAATCAGAGGCGGGGAATCAGAATTTGGGAATCAGAGATGGGGAATCAGAGATGGGGAATCAGAGGCGGGGAATCAGACGCGGAGAATCAGAGGTGGTTAATCACAGATGGGGAACCAGAGGCAGGGAATCAGAAGCAGGGAATCAGACGCAGGGAATCAGAGGCGGGGAATCATACCTTGGGAATCAGAGGCGGGGATTCAGAGTTCGGGAATCAGAGGCGGGGTATCAGATATGGGGAATCAGAGGTGGGGAATCAGAGGCGGGGAAACTGAGGCGGGGAATCAGATATGGGGAATCAGAGGTGGGGAATCAGAGGCGGTGAATCAGAGATGGGGAATCAGAGGCCGGGAATTAGATTCAGGGAATCAGACGCGGGTAATCAGAGGTGGGGAATCAGAGCTGGGGATTCAGAGGCGGGGAATCAGAGTCGGTGAATCAGAGGCGGGGAATCAGAGATGGGGAATCAGAGGCGGGGAATCAGAGGCCGGGTATCAGAGGCCGGGAATCAGTTGTGGGGAATCAGAGGCCGGGAATTAGCGGTGGTGAATCAGAGATGGGGAATCAGAGGCGGGGATTCAGAGGCGGGGAATCAGACGTGGGGAATCAGAGGCGGGGAATCAGAGCTGGGGAATCAGAGGCGGGGAGTCTGAGTTTGGGAATCAGAGGCGGGGAATAAGATATGGGGAATCAAAGGCGGGGAATCAGATATGGGGAATCAGAGGAGGGGAATCAGAGGTGGGGCATCAGCCGCGGGAATCAGAATTGGGGAATCAGACATGGTGAATCAGAGGCGGGGAATCAGAGTTGGGGAATCAGAGGTTGCGAATCAGATATGGGGAAACAGAGGCGGGGAATCAGAGGTGGTGAAACAGAGGCAGGGAATCAGATATTGGGAATCAGAGGTGGGGAATCAGAGGCAGGGATTCTGAGTTTGGGAATCAGAGGCGGGGAATAAGATATGGGGAATCAGAGGCGGGGAATTAGTGGCGGGGAATCAGAGGCGGGGAATCAGAGGCGGGGTATCTGAGGCAGGGAATCAGATGTGGGGAATCAGACATGGGGAATCAGAGGCAGGGAATCAGAGGCGGGGAATCAGAAGCGGGGAATCATAGGCCGGGAATCAGAGGCCGGGAATCAGAGGTGGGGAATCTGAGTCCGGGAATCAGAGATGGGGAATCAGAGGCGGGGAATCAGATATGGGGAATCAGAGGCGGGGAATCAGAGGCGGGGAAACAGAGATTGCTTATCAGATATGGGGAATCAGAGGTGGGGAATCAGAGGCGGGGAATCAGAAATGGGGAATCAGAGGCGGGGAATCAGAGGCGGGGAAACAGAGCTGAGGAACCAGAGGCGGGGAATCAGAGTTGGGGAATCAGAGACGGGGAATCAGATATGGGGAATCAGAGGCGGGGAATCAGAGGCGGGGAAACAGAGGAGGGGTATCAGATATGGGGAACCAGAGGTGGGGAATCAGAGGGCGGGAATCCGAGATGGGTAATCAGAGGCAGGGAATCAGATATGGGGAATCAGAGGCGGGGAATCAGAGGCAGGGAATCATATGTGTGGAATCAGAGATGGGGAATCAGAGGCAGGGAATCAGAGGCGGGGAATCAGAAGCCGGGAATCATATTCCGGGAATCAGAGGCTTGGAATCAGAGGTGGGGAATCTGAGTCCTGGAATCAGAGATGGGGAATCAGAGGCGGGGAATCAGATATGGGGAATCAGAGGCGGGGAATCAGAGGCGGGGAGACAGAGATGGCTTATCAGATATGGGGAATCAGAGGTGGGGAATCAGAGGCGGGGATTCAGAGGCGGGGAAACAGAGTAGGGGTATCAGATATGGGGAACCAGAGGTGGGGAATCGGAGGGCGGGAATCCGAGATGGGTAATCAGAGGCAGGGAATCAGATATGTGGAATCAGAGGCGGGGAATCAGAGGCAGGGAATCAGATGTGGGGAATCAGAGATGGGGAATCAGAGGCAGGGAATCAGAGGCGGGGAATCAGAAGCGGGGAATCATATTCCTGGAATCAGAGGCTGGGAATCAGAGGTGGGGAATCTGAGTCCGGGAATCAGAGATGGGGAATCAGAGGCGGGGAATCAGATATGGGGAATCAGAGGCGGGGAATCAGAGGCGGGGAAACAGAGATGGCTTATCAGATATGGGGAATCAGAGGTGGGGAATCAGAGGCGGTGAATCAGAGATGGGGAATCAGAGGCGGGGAATCAGAGGCAGGAAATCTGACATGGGGAATCAGAGGCGGGGTATCAGAGCTGGGGAATCAGAGGCGGGGAATCAGAGTTGGGGAATCAGAGGTGGGGAATCAGATATGGGGAAACAGAGGCGGGGAATCAGAGGTGGGGAAACAGAGGCAGGGAATCAGATATTGGGAATCCGAGGTGGGGAATCAGAGGCAGGGAATCAGATGTGGGGAATCAGAGCTGGGGAATCAGAGACGGGGAATCTGAGTTTGGGAATCAGAGGCGGGGAATAAGATATGGGGAATCAGAGGCGGGGAATCAGATATGGGCAATCAGAGGAGGGGAATCAGAGGTGGGGCATCAGAGGCGGGAATCAGAATTGGGGAATCAGACATGGGGAATCAGAGAAGGGGAATCAGAGGCAGTGAATCAGAGATGGTGAATCAGAGGCGGGGAATCACAGGGAGGGAATCAGACGCAAGGAATCAGTGGTGATGAATCCAAGATGGGGAATCAGAGGCGGGGAATCAGAGGCAGGGAATTAGACACGGGGAATCAGAGGTGGGGAATCAGAGCTGAGGAATCAGAGGCGGGGAATCAGAGTTGGGGAATCAGAGGCAGGGAATCAGATATGGGGCATCAGAGGCAGGAAAACAGATATGGGGAATCAGAGGCGGGGAATTAGTGGCAGGGAATCAGAGGCGGGGAATCAGAGGCGGGGTATCAGAGGCGGGGTATCAGAGGCAGGGAATCAGATGTGGGGAATCAGACATGGGGAATCAGAGGCAGGGTATCAGAGGCGGGGAATCAGAAGCGGGGAATCATAGGCCGGGAATCAGAGGCGGGGAATCAGATATGGGGAATCAGAGGCGGGGAATCAGAGGTGGAGAAACAGAGGTGGCTAATCAGATATGGGGAATTAGAGGTGGGGAATCAGAGGCGGGGAATCAGATATGGGGAATCAGAGGCGGGGAATCAGAGGCGGGGAAACAGAGGTGGCTAATCAGAAATGGGGAATCAGAGGTGGGGAATCAGAGGCGGTGAATCAGAGATGGGGAATCAGAGGCGGGGAATCAGAGGCAGGGAATAAGACACAGGGAATCAGAGGCGGGGAATCAGAGCTGGGGAATCAGAGGCGGGGAATCAGAGTTGGGGAATCAGAGGTGGGGAATCAGATATGGGGAAACAGAGGCGGGGAATCAGAGGCGGGGTAACAGAGGCGGGGAATCAGATATTGGGAATCAGAGGTGGGGAATCAGAGGCAGGGAATCAGATGAGGGGAATCAGTGCTGGGGATTCAGAGGCGGGGAATCAGAATTTGGGAATCAGTGATGGGGAATCAGAGGCGGGGAATCAGACGCGGTGAATCAGAGGTGGTTAATCACAGATGGGGAACCAGAGGCAGGGAATCAGAAGCAGGGAATCAGACGCGGGGAATCAGATGCGGGGAATCATAGCTGGGGAATCAGAGGCGGGGATTCAGAGTTGGGGAACCAGAGGCGGGGTAACAGATATGGGGAATCAGAGGCGGGGAATCAGAGGCGGGGAAACTGAGGCGGGGAATCAGATATGGGGAATCATGGGTGGGGAATCAGAGGCGGTGAATCAGAGATGGGGAATCAGAGGCCGGGAATTAGATTCAGGGAATCAGACGCGGGTAATCAGCGGTGGGGAATCAGAGCTGGGGATTCAGAGGCGGGGAATCAGAGTCGGGGAATCAGAGGCGGGGAATCAGAGATGGGGAATCCGAGGCGGGGAATCAGAGGCCGGGAATCAGAGGCCGGGAATCAGTTGTGGGGAATCAGAGGCCGGGAATTAGCGGTGGTGAATCAGAGATGGGGAATCAGACGCGGGGATTCAGAGGCGGGGAATCAGACGCGGGGAATCAGAGGCAGGGAATCAGAGCTGGGGAATCAGAGGCGGGGAATCTGAGTTTGGGAATCAGAGGCGGAGAATAAGATATGGGGAATCAGAGGCGGGGAATCAGATATGGGGAATCAGGGGAGGGGAATCAGAGGTGGGGCATCAGAGGCGGGAATCAGATTTGGGGAATCAGACATGGTGAATCAGAGGTGGGGAATCACAGGCAGGGAATCAGACGCAGGGAATCAGTGGTGGAGAATCAGAGATGGGGAATCAGAGGCGGGGAATCAGAGGCAGGGAATCAGACACGGGGAATCAGAGGCGGGGAATCAGAGCTGGGGAATCAGAGGCGGGGAATCAGAGTTGGGGAATCAGAGGTGGGGAATCAGATATGGGGAAACAGATGCGGGGAATCAGAGGTGGGGAAACAGAGGCAGGGAATCAGATATTGGGAATCAGAGGTGGGGAATCAGAGGCAGGGAATCAGAGGTGGGGAATCAGTGGCAGGGAATCAGATGTGGGGAATCAGAGCTGGGGAATCAGAGGCGGGGAATCAGAATTTGGGAATCAGAGATGGGGAATCAGAGATGGGGAATCAGATATGGGGAAACAGAGGCGGGGAATCAGAGGTGGGGAAACAGAGGCAGGGAATCAGATATTGGGAATCAGAGGTGGGGAATCAGAGGCAGGGAATCAGATGTGGGGAATCAGAGCTGGGGAATCAGAGACGGGGAATCTGAGTTTGGGAATCAGAGGCGGGGAATAAGATATGGGGAATCAGAGGCGGGGAATCAGATATGGGCAATCAGAGGAGGGGAATCAGAGGTGGGGCATCAGAGGCGGGAATCAGAATTGGGGAATCAGACATGGGGAATCAGAGAAGGGGAATCAGAGGCAGTGAATCAGAGATGGTGAATCAGAGGCGGGGAATCACAGGGAGGGAATCAGACGCAAGGAATCAGTGGTGATGAATCCAAGATGGGGAATCAGAGGCGGGGAATCAGAGGCAGGGAATTAGACACGGGGAATCAGAGGTGGGGAATCAGAGCTGAGGAATCAGAGGCGGGGAATCAGAGTTGGGGAATCAGAGGCAGGGAATCAGATATGGGGCATCAGAGGCAGGAAAACAGATATGGGGAATCAGAGGCGGGGAATTAGTGGCAGGGAATCAGAGGCGGGGAATCAGAGGCGGGGTATCAGAGGCAGGGAATCAGATGTGGGGAATCAGACATGGGGAATCAGAGGCAGGGTATCAGAGGCGGGGAATCAGAAGCGGGGAATCATAGGCCGGGAATCAGAGGCCGGGAAACAGAGGTGGGGATTCAGAGTCCGGGAATCAGAGATGGGGAATCAGAGGCGGGGAATCAGATATGGGGAATCAGAGGCGGGGAATCAGAGGTGGAGAAACAGAGGTGGCTAATCAGATATGGGGAATTAGAGGTGGGGAATCAGACGCAGTGCATCAGAGATGGGGAATCAGGCGGGGAATCAGAAGCGGGGAATCATAGGCCGGGAATCAGAGGCCGGGAATCAGAGGTGGGGAATCTGAGTCCGGGAATCAGAGATGGGGAATCAGTTGCGGGGAATCAGATATGGGGAATCAGAGGCGGGGAATCAGAGGCGGGGAAACAGAGATTGCTTATCAGATATGGGGAATCAGAGGTGGGGAATCAGAGGCGGGGAATCAGATATGGGGAATCAGAGGCGGGGAATCAGAGGCGGGGAAACAGAGGTGGCTAATCAGATATGGGGAATCAGAGGTGGGGAATCAGAGGCGGTGAATCAGAGATGGGGAATCAGAGTCGGGGAATCAGAGGCAGGGAATCAGACACAGGGAATCAGAGGCGGGGAATCAGAGCTGGGGAATCAGAGGCGGGGAATCAGAGTTGGGGAATCAGAGGTGGGGAATCAGATATGGGGAAACAGAGGCGGGGAATCAGAGGCGGGGTAACAGAGGCGGGGAATCAGATATTGGGAATCAGAGGTGGGGAATCAGAGGCAGGGAATCAGATGAGGGGAATCAGTGCTGGGGAATCAGAGGCGGGGAATCAGAATTTGGGAATCAGAGATGGGGAATCAGAGATGGGGAATCAGAGGCGGGGAATCAGAAGCAGGGAATCAGACGCGGGGAATCAGATGCGGGGAATCATAGCTGGGGAATCAGAGGCGGGGATTCAGAGTTGGGGAATCAGAGGCGGGGTATCAGATATGGGGAATCAGAGGCGGGGTATCAGAGGCGGGGAAACTGAGGCGGGGAATCAGATTTGGGGAATCAGAGCTGGGGAATCAGAGGCAGGGATTCTGAGTTTGGGAATCAGAGGCGGGGAATAAGATATGGGGAATCAGAGGCGGGGAATTAGTGGCGGGGAATCAGAGGCGGGGAATCAGAGGCGGGGTATCTGAGGCAGGGAATCAGATGTGGGGAATCAGACATGGGGAATCAGAGGCAGGGAATCAGAGGCGGGGAATCAGAAGCGGGGAATCATAGGCCGGGAATCAGAGGCCGGGAATCAGAGGTGGGGAATCAGAGGCGGGGAATCAGATATGGGGAATCAGAGGCGGGGAATCAGAGGCGGGGAAACAGAGATTGCTTATCAGATATGGGGAATCAGAGGTGGGGAATCAGAGGCGGGGAATCAGAAATGGGGAATCAGAGGCGGGGAATCAGAGGCGGGGAAACAGAGCTGAGGAACCAGAGGCGGGGAATCAGAGTTGGGGAATCAGAGACGGGGAATCAGATATGGGGAATCAGAGGCGGGGAATCAGAGGCGGGGAAACAGAGGAGGGGTATCAGATATGGGGAACCAGAGGTGGGGAATCAGAGGGCGGGAATCCGAGATGGGTAATCAGAGGCAGGGAATCAGATATGGGGAATCAGAGGCGGGGAATCAGAGGCAGGGAATCATATGTGTGGAATCAGAGATGGGGAATCAGAGGCAGGGAATCAGAGGCGGGGAATCAGAAGCCGGGAATCATATTCTGGGAATCAGAGGCTTGGAATCAGAGGTGGGGAATCTGAGTCCTGGAATCAGAGATGGGGAATCAGAGGCGGGGAATCAGATATGGGGAATCAGAGGCGGGGAATCAGAGGCGGGGAGACAGAGATGGCTTATCAGATATGGGGAATCAGAGGTGGGGAATCAGAGGCGGGGATTCAGAGGCGGGGAAACAGAGTAGGGGTATCAGATATGGGGAACCAGAGGTGGGGAATCGGAGGGCGGGAATCCGAGATGGGTAATCAGAGGCAGGGAATCAGATATGTGGAATCAGAGGCGGGGAATCAGAGGCAGGGAATCAGATGTGGGGAATCAGAGATGGGGAATCAGAGGCAGGGAATCAGAGGCGGGGAATCAGAAGCGGGGAATCATATTCCGGGAATCAGAGGCTGGGAATCAGAGGTGGGGAATCTGAGTCCGGGAATCAGAGATGGGGAATCAGAGGCGGGGAATCAGATATAGGGAATCAGAGGCGGGGAATCAGAGGCGGGGAAACAGAGATGGCTTATCAGATATGGGGAATCAGAGGTGGGGAATCAGAGGCGGTGAATCAGAGATGGGGAATCAGAGGCGGGGAATCAGAGGCAGGAAATCTGACATGGGGAATCAGAGGCGGGGTATCAGAGCTGGGGAATCAGAGGCGGGGAATCAGAGTTGGGGAATCAGAGGTGGGGAATCAGATATGGGGAAACAGAGGCGGGGAATCAGAGGTGGGGAAACAGAGGCAGGGAATCAGATATTGGGAATCCGATGTGGGGAATCAGAGAAGGGGAATCAGAGGCAGTGAATCAGAGATGGTGAATCAGAGGCGGGGAATCACAGGGAGGGAATCAGACGCAAGGAATCAGTGGTGATGAATCCAAGATGGGGAATCAGAGGCGGGGAATCAGAGGCAGGGAATTAGACACGTGGAATCAGAGGTGGGGAATCAGAGCTGAGGAATCAGAGGCGGGGAATCAGAGTTGGGGAATCAGAGGCAGGGAATCAGATATGGGGCATCAGAGGCAGGAAAACAGATATGGGGAATCAGAGGCGGGGAATTAGTGGCAGGGAATCAGAGGCGGGGAATCAGAGGCGGGGTATCAGAGGCAGGGAATCAGATGTGGGGAATCAGACATGGGGAATCAGAGGCAGGGTATCAGAGGCGGGGAATCAGAAGCGGGGAATCATAGGCCGGGAATCAGAGGCGGGGAATCGGATATGGGGAATCAGAGGCGGGGAATCAGAGGTGGAGAAACAGAGGTGGCTAATCAGATATGGGGAATTAGAGGTGGGGTATCAGAGGCGGGGAATCAGATATGGGGAATCAGAGGCGGGGAATCAGAGGCGGGGAAACAGAGGTGGCTAATCAGATATGGGGAATCAGAGGTGGGGAATCAGAGGCGGTGAATCAGAGATGGGGAATCAGAGGCGGGGAATCAGAGGCAGGGAATAAGACACAGGGAATCAGAGGCGGGGAATCAGAGCTGGGGAATCAGAGGCGGGGAATCAGAGTTGGGGAATCAGAGGTGGGGAATCAGATATGGGGAAACAGAGGCGGGGAATCAGAGGCGGGGTAACAGAGGCGGGGAATCAGATATTGGGAATCAGAGGTGGGGAATCAGAGGCAGGGAATCAGATGAGGGGAATCAGTGCTGGGGATTCAGAGGCGGGGAATCAGAATTTGGGAATCAGTGATGGGGAATCAGAGGCGGGGAATCAGACGCGGTGAATCAGAGGTGGTTAATCACAGATGGGGAACCAGAGGCAGGGAATCAGAAGCAGGGAATCAGACGCGGGGAATCAGATGCGGGGAATCATAGCTGGGGAATCAGAGGCGGGGATTCAGAGTTGGGGAACCAGAGGCGGGGTATCAGATATGGGGAATCAGAGGCGGGGAATCAGAGGCGGGGAAACTGAGGCGGGGAATCAGATATGGGGAATCATGGGTGGGGAATCAGAGGCGGTGAATCAGAGATGGGGAATCAGAGGCCGGGAATTAGATTCAGGGAATCAGACGCGGGTAATCAGCGGTGGGGAATTAGGGCTGGGGATTCAGAGGCGGGGAATCAGAGTCGGGGAATCAGAGGCGGGGAATCAGAGATGGGGAATCAGAGGCGGGGAATCAGAGGCCGGGAATCAGAGGCCGGGAATCAGTTGTGGGGAATCAGAGGCCGGGAATTAGCGGTGGTGAATCAGAGATGGGGAATCAGACGCGTGGATTCAGAGGCGGGGATTCAGACGCGGGGAATCAGAGGCAGGGAATCAGAGCTGGGGAATCAGAGGCGGGGAATCTGAGTTTGGGAATCAGAGGCGGGGAATAAGATATGGGGAATCTGAGGCGGGGAATCAGATATGGGGAATCAGGGGAGGGGAATCAGAGGTGGGGCATCAGAGGCGGGAATCAGATTTGGGGAATCAGACATGGTGAATCAGAGGTGGGGAATCACAGGCAGGGAATCAGACGCAGGGAATCAGTGGTGGAGAATCAGAGATGGGGAATCAGAGGCGGGGTATCAGAGGCAGGGAATCAGACACGGGGAATCAGAGGCGGGGAATCAGAGCTGGGGAATCAGAGGCGGGGAATCAGAGTTGGGGAATCAGAGGTGGGGAATCAGATATGGGGAAACAGATGCGGGGAATCAGAGGTGGGGAAACAGAGGCAGGGAATCAGATATTGGGAATCAGAGGTGGGGAATCAGAGGCAGGGAATCAGAGGTGGGGAATCAGTGGCAGGGAATCAGATATGGGGCATCAGAGGCAGGAAAACAGATATGGGGAATCAGAGGCGGGGAATTAGTGGCAGGGAATCAGAGGCGGGGAATCAGAGGCGGGGTATCAGAGGCAGGGAATCAGATGTGGGGAATCAGACATGGGGAATCAGAGGCAGGGTATCAGAGGCGGGGAATCAGAAGCGGGGAATCATAGGCCGGGAATCAGAGGCCGGGAAACAGAGGTGGGGATTCAGAGTCCGGGAATCAGAGATGGGGAATCAGAGGCGGGGAATCAGATATGGGGAATCAGAGGCGGGGAATCAGAGGTGGAGAAACAGAGGTGGCTAATCAGATATGGGGAATTAGAGGTGGGGAATCAGACGCAGTGCATCAGAGATGGGGAATCAGGCGGGGAATCAGAAGCGGGGAATCATAGGCCGGGAATCAGAGGCCGGGAATCAGAGGTGGGGAATCTGAGTCCGGGAATCAGAGATGGGGAATCAGTTGCGGGGAATCAGATATGGGGAATCAGAGGCGGGGAATCAGAGGCGGGGAAACAGAGATTGCTTATCAGATATGGGGAATCAGAGGTGGGGAATCAGAGGCGGGGAATCAGATATGGGGAATCAGAGGCGGGGAATCAGAGGCGGGGAAACAGAGGTGGCTAATCAGATATGGGGAATCAGAGGTGGGGAATCAGAGGCGGTGAATCAGAGATGGGGAATCAGAGTCGGGGAATCAGAGGCAGGGAATCAGACACAGGGAATCAGAGGCGGGGAATCAGAGCTGGGGAATCAGAGGCGGGGAATCAGAGTTGGGGAATCAGAGGTGGGGAATCAGATATGGGGAAACAGAGGCGGGGAATCAGAGGCGGGGTAACAGAGGCGGGGAATCAGATATTGGGAATCAGAGGTGGGGAATCAGAGGCAGGGAATCAGATGAGGGGAATCAGTGCTGGGGAATCAGAGGCGGGGAATCAGAATTTGGGAATCAGAGATGGGGAATCAGAGATGGGGAATCAGAGGCGGGGAATCAGAAGCAGGGAATCAGACGCGGGGAATCAGATGCGGGGAATCATAGCTGGGGAATCAGAGGCGGGGATTCAGAGTTGGGGAATCAGAGGCGGGGTATCAGATATGGGGAATCAGAGGCGGGGTATCAGAGGCGGGGAAACTGAGGCGGGGAATCAGATTTGGGGAATCAGAGCTGGGGAATCAGAGGCAGGGATTCTGAGTTTGGGAATCAGAGGCGGGGAATAAGATATGGGGAATCAGAGGCGGGGAATTAGTGGCGGGGAATCAGAGGCGGGGAATCAGAGGCGGGGTATCTGAGGCAGGGAATCAGATGTGGGGAATCAGACATGGGGAATCAGAGGCAGGGAATCAGAGGCGGGGAATCAGAAGCGGGGAATCATAGGCCGGGAATCAGAGGCCGGGAATCAGAGGTGGGGAATCAGAGGCGGGGAATCAGATATGGGGAATCAGAGGCGGGGAATCAGAGGCGGGGAAACAGAGATTGCTTATCAGATATGGGGAATCAGAGGTGGGGAATCAGAGGCGGGGAATCAGAAATGGGGAATCAGAGGCGGGGAATCAGAGGCGGGGAAACAGAGCTGAGGAACCAGAGGCGGGGAATCAGAGTTGGGGAATCAGAGACGGGGAATCAGATATGGGGAATCAGAGGCGGGGAATCAGAGGCGGGGAAACAGAGGAGGGGTATCAGATATGGGGAACCAGAGGTGGGGAATCAGAGGGCGGGAATCCGAGATGGGTAATCAGAGGCAGGGAATCAGATATGGGGAATCAGAGGCGGGGAATCAGAGGCAGGGAATCATATGTGTGGAATCAGAGATGGGGAATCAGAGGCAGGGAATCAGAGGCGGGGAATCAGAAGCCGGGAATCATATTCTGGGAATCAGAGGCTTGGAATCAGAGGTGGGGAATCTGAGTCCTGGAATCAGAGATGGGGAATCAGAGGCGGGGAATCAGATATGGGGAATCAGAGGCGGGGAATCAGAGGCGGGGAGACAGAGATGGCTTATCAGATATGGGGAATCAGAGGTGGGGAATCAGAGGCGGGGATTCAGAGGCGGGGAAACAGAGTAGGGGTATCAGATATGGGGAATCAGAGGCGGGGAATCAGAGGCGGGGAAACAGAGATGGCTTATCAGATATGGGGAATCAGAGGTGGGGAATCAGAGGCGGTGAATCAGAGATGGGGAATCAGAGGCGGGGAATCAGAGGCAGGAAATCTGACATGGGGAATCAGAGGCGGGGTATCAGAGCTGGGGAATCAGAGGCGGGGAATCAGAGTTGGTGAATCAGAGGTGGGGAATCAGATATGGGGAAACAGAGGCGGGGAATCAGAGGTGGGGAAACAGAGGCAGGGAATCAGATATTGGGAATCCGATGTGGGGAATCAGAGAAGGGGAATCAGAGGCAGTGAATCAGAGATGGTGAATCAGAGGCGGGGAATCACAGGGAGGGAATCAGACGCAAGGAATCAGTGGTGATGAATCCAAGATGGGGAATCAGAGGCGGGGAATCAGAGGCAGGGAATTAGACACGTGGAATCAGAGGTGGGGAATCAGAGCTGAGGAATCAGAGGCGGGGAATCAGAGTTGGGGAATCAGAGGCAGGGAATCAGATATGGGGCATCAGAGGCAGGAAAACAGATATGGGGAATCAGAGGCGGGGAATTAGTGGCAGGGAATCAGAGGCGGGGAATCAGAGGCGGGGTATCAGAGGCAGGGAATCAGATGTGGGGAATCAGACATGGGGAATCAGAGGCAGGGTATCAGAGGCGGGGAATCAGAAGCGGGGAATCATAGGCCGGGAATCAGAGGCGGGGAATCAGATATGGGGAATCAGAGGCGGGGAATCAGAGGTGGAGAAACAGAGGTGGCTAATCAGATATGGGGAATTAGAGGTGGGGTATCAGAGGCGGGGAATCAGATATGGGGAATCAGAGGCGGGGAATCAGAGGCGGGGAAACAGAGGTGGCTAATCAGATATGGGGAATCAGAGGTGGGGAATCAGAGGCGGTGAATCAGAGATGGGGAATCAGAGGCGGGGAATCAGAGGCAGGGAATAAGACACAGGGAATCAGAGGCGGGGAATCAGAGCTGGGGAATCAGAGGCGGGGAATCAGAGTTGGGGAATCAGAGGTGGGGAATCAGATATGGGGAAACAGAGGCGGGGAATCAGAGGCGGGGTAACAGAGGCGGGGAATCAGATATTGGGAATCAGAGGTGGGGAATCAGAGGCAGGGAATCAGATGAGGGGAATCAGTGCTGGGGATTCAGAGGCGGGGAATCAGAATTTGGGAATCAGTGATGGGGAATCAGAGGCGGGGAATCAGACGCGGTGAATCAGAGGTGGTTAATCACAGATGGGGAACCAGAGGCAGGGAATCAGAAGCAGGGAATCAGACGCGGGGAATCAGATGCGGGGAATCATAGCTGGGGAATCAGAGGCGGGGATTCAGAGTTGGGGAACCAGAGGCGGGGTATCAGATATGGGGAATCAGAGGCGGGGAATCAGAGGCGGGGAAACTGAGGCGGGGAATCAGATATGGGGAATCATGGGTGGGGAATCAGAGGCGGTGAATCAGAGATGGGGAATCAGAGGCCGGGAATTAGATTCAGGGAATCAGACGCGGGTAATCAGCGGTGGGGAATTAGGGCTGGGGATTCAGAGGCGGGGAATCAGAGTCGGGGAATCAGAGGCGGGGAATCAGAGATGGGGAATCAGAGGCGGGGAATCAGAGGCCGGGAATCAGAGGCCGGGAATCAGTTGTGGGGAATCAGAGGCCGGGAATTAGCGGTGGTGAATCAGAGATGGGGAATCAGACGCGTGGATTCAGAGGCGGGGATTCAGACGCGGGGAATCAGAGGCAGGGAATCAGAGCTGGGGAATCAGAGGCGGGGAATCTGAGTTTGGGAATCAGAGGCGGGGAATAAGATATGGGGAATCTGAGGCGGGGAATCAGATATGGGGAATCAGGGGAGGGGAATCAGAGGTGGGGCATCAGAGGCGGGAATCAGATTTGGGGAATCAGACATGGTGAATCAGAGGTGGGGAATCACAGGCAGGGAATCAGACGCAGGGAATCAGTGGTGGAGAATCAGAGATGGGGAATCAGAGGCGGGGTATCAGAGGCAGGGAATCAGACACGGGGAATCAGAGGCGGGGAATCAGAGCTGGGGAATCAGAGGCGGGGAATCAGAGTTGGGGAATCAGAGGTGGGGAATCAGATATGGGGAAACAGATGCGGGGAATCAGAGGTGGGGAAACAGAGGCAGGGAATCAGATATTGGGAATCAGAGGTGGGGAATCAGAGGCAGGGAATCAGAGGTGGGGAATCAGTGGCAGGGAATCAGATGTGGGGAATCAGAGCTGGGGAATCAGAGGCGGGGAATCAGAATTTGGGAATCAGAGATGGGGAATCAGAGATGGGGAATCAGATATGGGGAAACAGTGGCGGGGAATCAGAGGTGGGGAAACAGAGGCAGGGAATCAGATATTGGGAATCAGAGGTGGGGAATCAGAGGCAGGGAATCAGATGTGGGGAATCAGAGCTGGGGAATCAGAGACGGGGAATCTGAGTTTGGGAATCAGAGGCGGGGAATAAGATATGGGGAATCAGAGGCGGGGAATCAGATATGGGCAATCAGAGGAGGGGAATCAGAGGTGGGGCATCAGAGGCGGGAATCAGAATTGGGGAATCAGACATGGGGAATCAGAGAAGGGGAATCAGAGGCAGTGAATCAGAGATGTTGAATCAGAGGCGGGGAATCACAGGGAGGGAATCAGATGCAAGGAATCAGTGGTGATGAATCCAAGATGGGGAATCAGAGGCGGGGAATCAGAGGCAGGGAATTAGACACGGGGAATCAGAGGTGGGGAATAAGAGCTGAGGAATCAGAGGCGGGGAATCAGAGTTGGGGAATCAGAGGCAGGGAATCAGATATGGGGCATCAGAGGCAGGAAAACAGATATGGGGAATCAGAGGCGGGGAATTAGTGGCAGGGAATCAGAGGCGGGGAATCAGAGGCGGGGTATCAGAGGCAGGGAATCAGATGTGGGGAATCAGACATGGGGAATCAGAGGCAGGGTATCAGAGGCGGGGAATCAGAAGCGGGGAATCATAGGCCGGGAATCAGAGGCCGGGAAACAGAGGTGGGGATTCAGAGTCCGGGAATCAGAGATGGGGAATCAGAGGCGGGGAATCAGATATGGGGAATCAGAGGCGGGGAATCAGAGGTGGAGAAACAGAGGTGGCTAATCAGATATGGGGAATTAGAGGTGGGGAATCAGACGCAGTGCATCAGAGATGGGGAATCAGGCGGGGAATCAGAAGCGGGGAATCATAGGCCGGGAATCAGAGGCCGGGAATCAGAGGTGGGGAATCTGAGTCCGGGAATCAGAGATGGGGAATCAGTTGCGGGGAATCAGATATGGGGAATCAGAGGCGGGGAATCAGAGGCGGGGAAACAGAGATTGCTTATCAGATATGGGGAATCAGAGGTGGGGAATCAGAGGCGGGGAATCAGATATGGGGAATCAGAGGCGGGGAATCAGAGGCGGGGAAACAGAGGTGGCTAATCAGATATGGGGAATCAGAGGTGGGGAATCAGAGGCGGTGAATCAGAGATGGGGAATCAGAGTCGGGGAATCAGAGGCAGGGAATCAGACACAGGGAATCAGAGGCGGGGAATCAGAGCTGGGGAATCAGAGGCGGGGAATCAGAGTTGGGGAATCAGAGGTGGGGAATCAGATATGGGGAAACAGAGGCGGGGAATCAGAGGCGGGGTAACAGAGGCTGGGAATCAGATATTGGGAATCAGAGGTGGGGAATCAGAGGCAGGGAATCAGATGAGGGGAATCAGTGCTGGGGAATCAGAGGCGGGGAATCAGAATTTGGGAATCAGAGATGGGGAATCAGAGATGGGGAATCAGAGGCGGGGAATCAGAAGCAGGGAATCAGACGCGGGGAATCAGATGTGGGGAATCATAGCTGGGGAATCAGAGGCGGGGATTCAGAGTTGGGGAATCAGAGGCGGGGTATCAGATATGGGGAATCAGAGGCAGGGAATCAGAGGCGGGGAAACTGAGGCGGGGAATCAGATATGGGGAATCATGGGTGGGGAATCAGAGGCGGTGAATCAGAGATGGGGAATCAGAGGCCGGGAATTAGATTCAGGGAATCAGACGCGGGTAATCAGAGGTGGGGAATCAGAGCTGGGGATTCAGAGGCGGGGAATCAGAGTCGGGGAATCAGAGGCGGGGAATCAGAGATGGGGAATCAGAGGCGGGGAATCAGAGGCCGGGAATCAGAGGCCGGGAATCAGTTGTGGGGAATCAGAGGCCGGGAATTAGCGGTGGTGAATCAGTGATGGGGAATCAGACGCGGGGATTCAGAGGCGGGGAATCAGACGCGGGGAATCAGAGGAAGGGAATCAGAGCTGGGGAATCAGAGGCGGGGAATCTGAGTTTGGGAATCAGAGGCGGGGAATAAGATATGGGGAATCAGAGGCGGGGAATCAGATATGGGGAATCAGGGGAGGGGAATCAGAGGTGGGGCATCAGAGGCGGGAATCAGATTTGGGGAATCAGACATGGTGAATCAGAGGTGGGGAATCACAGGCAGGGAATCAGACGCAGGGAATCAGTGGTGGAGAATCAGAGATGTGGAATCAGAGGCGGGGAATCAGAGGCAGGGAATCAGACACGGGGAATCAGAGGCGGGGAATCAGAGCTGGGGTATCAGAGGCGGGGAATCAGAGTTGGGGAATCAGAGGTGGGGAATCAGATATGGGGAAACAGATGCGGGGAATCAGAGGTGGGGAAACAGAGGCAGGGAATCAGATATTGGGAATCAGAGGTGGGGAATCAGAGGCAGGGAATCAGAGGTGGGGAATCAGTGGCAGGGAATCAGATGTGGGGAATCAGAGCTGGGGAATCAAAGGCGGGGAATCAGAATTTGGGAATCAGAGATGGGGAATCAGAGATGGGGAATCAGAGGCAGGGAATCAGACGCGGAGAATCAGAGGTGGTTAATCACAGATGGGGAACCAGAGGCAGGGAATCAGAAGCAGGGAATCAGACGCAGGGAATCAGAGGCGGGGAATCATACCTTGGGAATCAGAGGCGGGGATTCAGAGTTGGGGAATCAGAGGCGGTGTATCAGATATGGGGAATCAGAGGTGGGGAATCAGAGGCGGGGAAACTGAGGCGGGGAATCAGATATTGGGAATCAGAGGTGGGGAATCAGAGGCGGTGAATCAGAGATGGGGAATCAGAGACCGGGAATTAGATTCAGGGAATCAGACGCGGGTAATCAGAGGTGGGGAATCAGAGCTGGGGATTCAGAGGCGGGGAATCAGAGTCGGGGAATCAGAGGCGGGGAATCAGAGATGGGGAATCAGAGGCGGGGAATCAGAGGCCGGGAATCAGAGGCCGGGAATCAGTTGTGGGGAATCAGAGGCCGGGAATTAGCGGTGGTGAATCAGAGATGGGGAATCAGAGGCGGGGATTCAGAGGCGGGGAATCAGACGTGGGGAATCAGAGGCGGGGAATCAGAGCTGGGGAATCAGAGGCGGGGAATCTGAGTTTGGGAATCAGAGGCGGGGAATAAGATATGGGGAATCAAAGGCGGGGAATCAGATATGGGGAATCAGAGGAGGGGAATCAGAGGTGGGGCATCAGCCGCGGGAATCAGAATTGGGGAATCAGACATGGTGAATCAGAGGTGGGGAATCAGAGTTGGGGAAATCAGAGGTTGCGAATCAGATATGGGGAAACAGAGGCGGGGAATCAGAGGTGGTGAAACAGAGGCAGGGAATCAGATATTGGGAATCAGAGGTGGGGAATCAGAGGCAGGGAATCAGATTTGGGGAATCAGAGCTGGGGAATCAGAGGCAGGGATTCTGAGTTTGGGAATCAGAGGCGGGGAATAAGATATGGGGAATCAGAGGCGTGGAATTAGTGGCGGGGAATCAGAGGC
The DNA here is from genome assembly GCF_036971445.1 of Narcine bancroftii. NCBI lineage: Eukaryota > Metazoa > Chordata > Chondrichthyes > Torpediniformes > Narcinidae > Narcine > Narcine bancroftii. Next base: position 310,414,614 of record NC_091469.1, on the reverse strand, counting down.
AGGGAATCAGAGGCGGGGTATCTGAGGCAGGGAATCAGATGTGGGGAATCAGACATGGGGAATCAGAGGCAGGGAATCAGAGGCGGGGAATCAGAAGCGGGGAATCATAGGCCGGGAATCAGAGGCCGGGAATCAGAGGTGGGGAATCTGAGTCCGGGAATCAGAGATGGGGAATCAGAGGCGGGGAATCAGATATGGGGAATCAGAGGCGGGGAATCAGAGGCGGGGAAACAGAGATTGCTTATCAGATATGGGGAATCAGAGGTGGGGAATCAGAGGCGGGGAATCAGAAATGGGGAATCAGAGGCGGGGAATCAGAGGCGGGGAAACAGAGCTGAGGAACCAGAGGCGGGGAATCAGAGTTGGGGAATCAGAGACGGGGAATCAGATATGGGGAATCAGAGGCGGGGAATCAGAGGCGGGGAAACAGAGGAGGGGTATCAGATATGGGGAACCAGAGGTGGGGAATCAGAGGGCGGGAATCCGAGATGGGTAATCAGAGGCAGGGAATCAGATATGGGGAATCAGAGGCGGGGAATCAGAGGCAGGGAATCATATGTGTGGAATCAGAGATGGGGAATCAGAGGCAGGGAATCAGAGGCGGGGAATCAGAAGCCGGGAATCATATTCCGGGAATCAGAGGCTTGGAATCAGAGGTGGGGAATCTGAGTCCTGGAATCAGAGATGGGGAATCAGAGGCGGGGAATCAGATATGGGGAATCAGAGGCGGGGAATCAGAGGCGGGGAGACAGAGATGGCTTATCAGATATGGGGAATCAGAGGTGGGGAATCAGAGGCGGGGATTCAGATGCGGGGAAACAGCGTAGGGGTATCAGATATTGGGAACCAGAGGTGGGGAATCGGAGGGCGGGAATCCGAGATGGGTAATCAGAGGCAGGGAATCAGATATGTGGAATCAGAGGCGGGGAATCAGAGGCAGGGAATCAGATGTGGGGAATCAGAGATGGGGAATCAGAGGCAGGGAATCAGAGGCGGGGAATCAGAAGCGGGGAATCATATTCCGGGAATCAGAGGCTGGGAATCAGAGGTGGGGAATCTGAGTCCGGGAATCAGAGATGGGGAATCAGAGGCGGGGAATCAGATATGGGGAATCAGAGGCGGGGAATCAGAGGCGGGGAAACAGAGATGGCTTATCAGATATGGGGAATCAGAGGTGGGGAATCAGAGGCGGTGAATCAGAGATGGGGAATCAGAGGCGGGGAATCAGAGGCAGGAAATCTGACATGGGGAATCAGAGGCGGGGTATCAGAGCTGGGGAATCAGAGGCGGGGAATCAGAGTTGGGGAATCAGAGGTGGGGAATCAGATATGGGGAAACAGAGGCGGGGAATCAGAGGTGGGGAAACAGAGGTGGGGAATCAGAGGCAGGGAATCAGATGTGGGGAATCAGAGCTGGGGAATCAGAGACGGGGAATCTGAGTTTGGGAATCAGAGGCGGGGAATAAGATATGGGGAATCAGAGGCGGGGAATCAGATATGGGCAATCAGAGGAGGGGAATCAGAGGTGGGGCATCAGAGGCGGGAATCAGAATTGGGGAATCAGACATGGGGAATCAGAGAAGGGGAATCAGAGGCAGTGAATCAGAGATGGTGAATCAGAGGCGGGGAATCACAGGGAGGGAATCAGACGCAAGGAATCAGTGGTGATGAATCCAAGATGGGGAATCAGAGGCGGGGAATCAGAGGCAGGGAATTAGACACGGGGAATCAGAGGTGGGGAATCAGAGCTGAGGAATCAGAGGCGGGGAATCAGAGTTGGGGAATCAGAGGCAGGGAATCAGATATGGGGCATCAGAGGCAGGAAAACAGATATGGGGAATCAGAGGCGGGGAATTAGTGGCAGGGAATCAGAGGCGGGGAATCAGAGGCGGGGTATCAGAGGCAGGGAATCAGATGTGGGGAATCAGACATGGGGAATCAGAGGCAGGGTATCAGAGGCGGGGAATCAGAAGCGGGGAATCATAGGCCGGGAATCAGAGGCGGGGATTCAGATATGGGGAATCAGAGGCGGGGAATCAGAGGTGGAGAAACAGAGGTGGCTAATCAGATATGGGGAATTAGAGGTGGGGTATCAGAGGCGGGGAATCAGATATGGGGAATCAGAGGCGGGGAATCAGAGGCGGGGAAACAGAGGTGGCTAATCAGATATGGGGAATCAGAGGTGGGGAATCAGAGGCGGTGAATCAGAGATGGGGAATCAGAGGCGGGGAATCAGAGGCAGGGAATAAGACACAGGGAATCAGAGGCGGGGAATCAGAGCAGGGGAATCAGAGGCGGGGAATCAGAGTTGGGGAATCAGAGGTGGGGAATCAGATATGGGGAAACAGAGGCGGGGAATCAGAGGCGGGGTAACAGAGGCGGGGAATCAGATATTGGGAATCAGAGGTGGGGAATCAGAGGCAGGGAATCAGATGAGGGGAATCAGTGCTGGGGATTCAGAGGCGGGGAATCAGAATTTGGGAATCAGTGATGGGGAATCAGAGGCGGGGAATCAGACGCGGTGAATCAGAGGTGGTTAATCACAGATGGGGAACCAGAGGCAGGGAATCAGAAGCAGGGAATCAGACGCGGGGAATCAGATGCGGGGAATCATAGCTGGGGAATCAGAGGCGGGGATTCAGAGTTGGGGAACCAGAGGCGGGGTATCAGATATGGGGAATCAGAGGCGGGGAATCAGAGGCGGGGAAACTGAGGCGGGGAATCAGATATGGGGAATCATGGGTGGGGAATCAGAGGCGGTGAATCAGAGATGGGGAATCAGAGGCCGGGAATTAGATTCAGGGAATCAGACGCGGGTAATCAGCGGTGGGGAATCAGAGCTGGGGATTCAGAGGCGGGGAATCAGAGTCGGGGAATCAGAGGCGGGGAATCAGAGATGGGGAATCAGAGGCGGGGAATCAGAGGCCGGGAATCAGAGGCCGGGAATCAGTTGTGGGGAATCAGAGGCCGGGAATTAGCGGTGGTGAATCAGAGATGGGGAATCAGACGCGGGGATTCAGAGGCGGGGAATCAGACGCGGGGAATCAGAGGCAGGGAATCAGACCTGGGGAATCAGAGGCGGGGAATCTGAGTTTGGGAATCAGAGGCGGGGAATAAGATATGGGGAATCAGAGGCGGGGAATCAGATATGGGGAATCAGGGGAGGGGAATCAGAGGTGGGGCATCAGAGGCGGGAATCAGATTTGGGGAATCAGACATGGTGAATCAGAGGTGGGGAATCACAGGCAGGGAATCAGACGCAGGGAATCAGTGGTGGAGAATCAGAGATGTGGAATCAGAGGCGGGGAATCAGAGGCAGGGAATCAGACACGGGGAATCAGAGGCGGGGAATCAGAGCTGGGGTATCAGAGGCGGGGAATCAGAGTTGGGGAATCAGAGGTGGGGAATCAGATATGGGGAAACAGATGCGGGGAATCAGAGGTGGGGAAACAGAGGCAGGGAATCAGATATTGGGAATCAGAGGTGGGGAATCAGAGGCCGGAAATCAGAGGCCGGGAATCAGTTGTGGGGAATCAGAGGCCGGGAATTAGCGGTGGTGAATCAGAGATGGGGAATCAGAGGCGGGGATTCAGAGGCGGGGAATCAGACGTGGGGAATCAGAGGCGGGGAATCAGAGCTGGGGAATCAGAGGCGGGGAATCTGAGTTTGGGAATCAGAGGCGGGGAATAAGATATGGGGAATCAAAGGCGGGGAATCAGATATGGGGAATCAGAGGAGGGGAATCAGAGGTGGGGCATCAGCCGCGGGAATCAGAATTGGGGAATCAGACATGGTGAATCAGAGGCGGGGAATCAGAGTTGGGGAAATCAGAGGTTGCGAATCAGATATGGGGAAACAGAGGCGGGGAATCAGAGGTGGTGAAACAGAGGCAGGGAATCAGATATTGGGAATCAGAGGTGGGGAATCAGAGGCAGGGAATCAGATTTGGGGAATCAGAGCTGGGGAATCAGAGGCAGGGATTCTGAGTTTGGGAATCAGAGGCGGGGAATAAGATATGGGGAATCAGAGGCGTGGAATTAGTGGCGGGGAATCAGAGGCAGGGAATCAGAGGCGGGGTATCTGAGGCAGGGAATCAGATGTGGGGAATCAGACATGGGGAATCAGAGGCAGGGAATCAGAGGCGGGGAATCAGAAGCGGGGAATCATAGGCCGGGAATCAGAGGCCGGGAATCAGAGGTGGGGAATCTGAGTCCGGGAATCAGAGATGGGGAATCAGAGGCGGGGAATCAGATATGGGGAATCAGAGGCGGGGAATCAGAGGCGGGGAAACAGAGATTGCTTATCAGATATGGGGAATCAGAGGTGGGGAATCAGAGGCGGGGAATCAGAAATGGGGAATCAGAGGCGGGGAATCAGAGGCGGGGAAACAGAGCTGAGGAACCAGAGGCGGGGAATCAGAGTTGGGGAATCAGAGACGGGGAATCAGATATGGGGAATCAGAGGCGGGGAATCAGAGGCGGGGAAACAGAGGAGGGGTATCAGATATGGGGAACCAGAGGTGGGGAATCAGAGGGCGGGAATCCGAGATGGGTAATCAGAGGCAGGGAATCAGATATGGGGAATCAGAGGCGGGGAATCAGAGGCAGTGAATCATATGTGTGGAATCAGAGATGGGGAATCAGAGGCAGGGAATCAGAGGCGGGGAATCAGAAGCCGGGAATCATATTCCGGGAATCAGAGGCTTGGAATCAGAGGTGGGGAATCTGAGTCCTGGAATCAGAGATGGGGAATCAGAGGCGGGGAATCAGATATGGGGAATCAGAGGCGGGGAATCAGAGGCGGGGAGACAGAGATGGCTTATCAGATATGGGGAATCAGAGGTGGGGAATCAGAGGCGGGGATTCAGATGCGGGGAAACAGCGTAGGGGTATCAGATATTGGGAACCAGAGGTGGGGAATCGGAGGGCGGGAATCCGAGATGGGTAATCAGAGGCAGGGAATCAGATATGTGGAATCAGAGGCGGGGAATCAGAGGCAGGGAATCAGATGTGGGGAATCAGAGATGGGGAATCAGAGGCAGGGAATCAGAGGCGGGGAATCAGAAGCGGGGAATCATATTCCGGGAATCAGAGGCTGGGAATCAGAGGTGGGGAATCTGAGTCCGGGAATCAGAGATGGGGAATCAGAGGCGGGGAATCAGATATGGGGAATCAGAGGCGGGGAATCAGAGGCGGGGAAACAGAGATGGCTTATCAGATATGGGGAATCAGAGGTGGGGAATCAGAGGCGGTGAATCAGAGATGGGGAATCAGAGGCGGGGAATCAGAGGCAGGAAATCTGACATGGGGAATCAGAGGCGGGGTATCAGAGCTGGGGAATCAGAGGCGGGGAATCAGAGTTGGGGAATCAGAGGTGGGGAATCAGATATGGGGAAACAGAGGCGGGGAATCAGAGGTGGGGAAACAGAGGCAGGGAATCAGATATTGGGAATCCGAGGTGGGGAATCAGAGGCAGGGAATCAGATGTGGGGAATCAGAGCTGGGGAATCAGAGACGGGGAATCTGAGTTTGGGAATCAGAGGCGGGGAATAAGATATGGGGAATCAGAGGCGGGGAATCAGATATGGGCAATCAGAGGAGGGGAATCAGAGGTGGGGCATCAGAGGCGGGAATCAGAATTGGGGAATCAGACATGGGGAATCAGAGAAGGGGAATCAGAGGCAGTGAATCAGAGATGGTGAATCAGAGGCGGGGAATCACAGGGAGGGAATCAGACGCAAGGAATCAGTGGTGATGAATCCAAGATGGGGAATCAGAGGCGGGGAATCAGAGGCAGGGAATTAGACACGGGGAATCAGAGGTGGGGAATCAGAGCTGAGGAATCAGAGGCGGGGAATCAGAGTTGGGGAATCAGAGGCAGGGAATCAGATATGGGGCATCAGAGGCAGGAAAACAGATATGGGGAATCAGAGGCGGGGAATTAGTGGCAGGGAATCAGAGGCGGGGAATCAGAGGCGGGGTATCAGAGGCAGGGAATCAGATGTGGGGAATCAGACATGGGGAATCAGAGGCAGGGTATCAGAGGCGGGGAATCAGAAGCGGGGAATCATAGGCCGGGAATCAGAGGCGGGGAATCAGATATGGGGAATCAGAGGCGGGGAATCAGAGGTGGAGAAACAGAGGTGGCTAATCAGATATGGGGAATTAGAGGTGGGGTATCAGAGGCGGGGAATCAGATATGGGGAATCAGAGGCGGGGAATCAGAGGCGGGGAAACAGAGGTGGCTAATCAGATATGGGGAATCAGAGGTGGGGAATCAGAGGCGGTGAATCAGAGATGGGGAATCAGAGGCGGGGAATCAGAGGCAGGGAATAAGACACAGGGAATCAGAGGCGGGGAATCAGAGCAGGGGAATCAGAGGCGGGGAATCAGAGTTGGGGAATCAGAGGTGGGGAATCAGATATGGGGAAACAGAGGCGGGGAATCAGAGGCGGGGTAACAGAGGCGGGGAATCAGATATTGGGAATCAGAGGTGGGGAATCAGAGGCAGGGAATCAGATGAGGGGAATCAGTGCTGGGGATTCAGAGGCGGGGAATCAGAATTTGGGAATCAGTGATGGGGAATCAGAGTCGGGGAATCAGACGCGGTGAATCAGAGGTGGTTAATCACAGATGGGGAACCAGAGGCAGGGAATCAGAAGCAGGGAATCAGACGCGGGGAATCAGATGCGGGGAATCATAGCTGGGGAATCAGAGGCGGGGATTCAGAGTTGGGGAACCAGAGGCGGGGTATCAGATATGGGGAATCAGAGGCGGGGAATCAGAGGCGGGGAAACTGAGGCGGGGAATCAGATATGGGGAATCATGGGTGGGGAATCAGAGGCGGTGAATCAGAGATGGGGAATCAGAGGCCGGGAATTAGATTCAGGGAATCAGACGCGGGTAATCAGCGGTGGGGAATCAGAGCTGGGGATTCAGAGGCGGGGAATCAGAGTCGGGGAATCAGAGGCGGGGAATCAGAGATGGGGAATCAGAGGCGGGGAATCAGAGGCCGGGAATCAGAGGCCGGGAATCAGTTGTGGGGAATCAGAGGCCGGGAATTAGCGGTGGTGAATCAGAGATGGGGAATCAGACGCGGGGATTCAGAGGCGGGGAATCAGACGCGGGGAATCAGAGGCAGGGAATCAGACCTGGGGAATCAGAGGCGGGGAATCTGAGTTTGGGAATCAGAGGCGGGGAATAAGATATGGGGAATCAGAGGCGGGGAATCAGATATGGGGAATCAGGGGAGGGGAATCAGAGGTGGGGCATCAGAGGCGGGAATCAGATTTGGGGAATCAGACATGGTGAATCAGAGGTGGGGAATCACAGGCAGGGAATCAGACGCAGGGAATCAGTGGTGGAGAATCAGAGATGTGGAATCAGAGGCGGGGAATCAGAGGCAGGGAATCAGACACGGGGAATCAGAGGCGGGGAATCAGAGCTGGGGTATCAGAGGCGGGGAATCAGAGTTGGGGAATCAGAGGTGGGGAATCAGATATGGGGAAACAGATGCGGGGAATCAGAGGTGGGGAAACAGAGGCAGGGAATCAGATATTGGGAATCAGAGGTGGGGAATCAGAGGCAGGGAATCAGAGGTGGGGAATCAGTGGCAGGGAATCAGATGTGGGGAATCAGAGCTGGGGAATCAGAGGCGGGGAATCAGAATTTGGGAATCAGAGATGGGGAATCAGAGATGGGGAATCAGAGGCGGGGAATCAGACGCGGAGAATCAGAGGTGGTTAATCACAGATGGGGAACCAGAGGCAGGGAATCAGAAGCAGGGAATCAGATGCAGGGAATCAGAGGCGGGGAATCATACCTTGGGAATCAGAGGCGGGGATTCAGAGTTGGGGAATCAGAGGCGGTGTATCAGATATGGGGAATCAGAGGTGGGGAATCAGAGGCGGGGAAACTGAGGCGGGGAATCAGATATTGGGAATCAGAGGTGGGGAATCAGAGGCGGTGAATCAGAGATGGGGAATCAGAGGCCGGGAATTAGATTCAGGGAATCAGACGCGGGTAATCAGAGGTGGGGAATCAGAGCTGGGGATTCAGAGGCGGGGAATCAGAGTCGGGGAATCAGAGGCGGGGAATCAGAGATGGGGAATCAGAGGCGGGGAATCAGAGGCCGGGAATCAGAGGCCGGGAATCAGTTGTGGGGAATCAGAGGCCGGGAATTAGCGGTGGTGAATCAGAGATGGGGAATCAGAGGCGGGGATTCAGAGGCGGGGAATCAGACGTGGGGAATCAGAGGCGGGGAATCAGAGCTGGGGAATCAGAGGCGGGGAATCTGAGTTTGGGAATCAGAGGCGTGGAATAAGATATGGGGAATCAAAGGCGGGGAATCAGATATGGGGAATCAGAGGAGGGGAATCAGAGGTGGGGCATCAGCCGCGGGAATCAGAATTGGGGAATCAGACATGGTGAATCAGAGGCGGGGAATCAGAGTTGGGGAATCAGAGGTTGCGAATCAGATATGGGGAAACAGAGGCGGGGAATCAGAGGTGGTGAAACAGAGGCAGGGAATCAGATATTGGGAATCAGAGGTGGGGAATCAGAGGCAGGGAATCAGATTTGGGGAATCAGAGCTGGGGAATCAGAGGCAGGGATTCTGAGTTTGGGAATCAGAGGCGGGGAATAAGATATGGGGAATCAGAGGCGGGGAATTAGTGGCGGGGAATCAGAGGCAGGGAATCAGAGGCGGGGTATCTGAGGCGGGGAATCAGATGTGGGGAATCAGACATGGGGAATCAGAGGCAGGGAATCAGAGGCGGGGAATCAGAAGCGGGGAATCATAGGCCGGGAATCAGAGGCCGGGAATCAGAGGTGGGGAATCTGAGTCCGGGAATCAGAGATGGGGAATCAGAGGCGGGGAATCAGATATGGGGAATCAGAGGCGGGGAATCAGAGGCGGGGAAACAGAGATTGCTTATCAGATATGGGGAATCAGAGGTGGGGAATCAGAGGCGGGGAATCAGAAATGGGGAATCAGAGGCGGGGAATCAGAGGCGGGGAAACAGAGCTGAGGAACCAGAGGCGGGGAATCAGAGTTGGGGAATCAGAGACGGGGAATCAGAGGCGGGGAATCAGAGGCGGGGAAACAGAGGAGGGGTATCAGATATGGGGAACCAGAGGTGGGGAATCAGAGGGCGGGAATCCGAGATGGGTAATCAGAGGCAGGGAATCAGATATGGGGAATCAGAGGCGGGGAATCAGAGGCAGGGAATCATATGTGTGGAATCAGAGATGGGGAATCAGAGGCAGGGAATCAGAGGCGGGGAATCAGAAGCCGGGAATCATATTCCGGGAATCAGAGGCTTGGAATCAGAGGTGGGGAATCTGAGTCCTGGAATCAGAGATGGGGAATCAGAGGCGGGGAATCAGATATGGGGAATCAGAGGCGGGGAATCAGAGGCGGGGAGACAGAGATGGCTTATCAGATATGGGGAATCAGAGGTGGGGAATCAGAGGCGGGGATTCAGAGGCGGGGAAACAGCGTAGGGGTATCAGATATGGGGAACCAGAGGTGGGGAATCGGAGGGCGGGAATCCGAGATGGGTAATCAGAGGCAGGGAATCAGATATGTGGAATCAGAGGCGGGGAATCAGAGGCAGGGAATCAGATGTGGGGAATCAGAGATGGGGAATCAGAGGCAGGGAATCAGAGGCGGGGAATCAGAAGCGGGGAATCATATTCCGGGAATCAGAGGCTGGGAATCAGAGGTGGGGAATCTGAGTCCGGGAATCAGAGATGGGGAATCAGAGGCGGGGAATCAGATATGGGGAATCAGAGGCGGGGAATCAGAGGCGGGGAAACAGAGATGGCTTATCAGATATGGGGAATCAGAGGTGGGGAATCAGAGGCGGTGAATCAGAGATGGGGAATCAGAGGCGGGGAATCAGAGGCAGGAAATCTGACATGGGGAATCAGAGGCGGGGTATCAGAGCTGGGGAATCAGAGGCGGGGAATCAGAGTTGGGGAATCAGAGGTGGGGAATCAGATATGGGGAAACAGAGGCGGGGAATCAGAGGTGGGGAAACAGAGGCAGGGAATCAGATATTGGGAATCCGAGGTGGGGAATCAGAGGCAGGGAATCAGATGTGGGGAATCAGAGCTGGGGAATCAGAGACGGGGAATCTGAGTTTGGGAATCAGAGGCGGGGAATAAGATATGGGGAATCAGAGGCGGGGAATCAGATATGGGCAATCAGAGGAGGGGAATCAGAGGTGGGGCATCAGAGGCGGGAATCAGAATTGGGGAATCAGACATGGGGAATCAGAGAAGGGGAATCAGAGGCAGTGAATCAGAGATGGTGAATCAGAGGCGGGGAATCACAGGGAGGGAATCAGACGCAAGGAATCAGTGGTGATGAATCCAAGATGGGGAATCAGAGGCGGGGAATCAGAGGCAGGGAATTAGACACGGGGAATCAGAGGTGGGGAATCAGAGCTGAGGAATCAGAGGCGGGGAATCAGAGTTGGGGAATCAGAGGCAGGGAATCAGATATGGGGCATCAGAGGCAGGAAAACAGATATGGGGAATCAGAGGCGGGGAATTAGTGGCAGGGAATCAGAGGCGGGGAATCAGAGGCGGGGTATCAGAGGCAGGGAATCAGATGTGGGGAATCAGACATGGGGAATCAGAGGCAGGGTATCAGAGGCGGGGAATCAGAAGCGGGGAATCATAGGCTGGGAATCAGAGGCGGGGAATCAGATATGGGGAATCAGAGGCGGGGAATCAGAGGTGGAGAAACAGAGGTGGCTAATCAGATATGGGGAATTAGAGGTGGGGTATCAGAGGCGGGGAATCAGAGGCAGGGAATAAGACACAGGGAATCAGAGGCGGGGAATCAGAGGCGGGGAATCAGAGGCAGGGAATAAGACACAGGGAATCAGAGGCGGGGAATCAGAGCAGGGGAATCAGAGGCGGGGAATCAGAGGCGGGGAATCAGAGCTGGGGAATCAGAGGCGGGGAATCTGAGTTTGGGAATCAGAGGCGTGGAATAAGATATGGGGAATCAAAGGCGGGGAATCAGATATGGGGAATCAGAGGAGGGGAATCAGAGGTGGGGCATCAGCCGCGGGAATCAGAATTGGGGAATCAGACATGGTGAATCAGAGGCGGGGAATCAGAGTTGGGGAATCAGAGGTTGCGAATCAGATATGGGGAAACAGAGGCGGGGAATCAGAGGTGGTGAAACAGAGGCAGGGAATCAGATATTGGGAATCAGAGGTGGGGAATCAGAGGCAGGGAATCAGATTTGGGGAATCAGAGCTGGGGAATCAGAGGCAGGGATTCTGAGTTTGGGAATCAGAGGCGGGGAATAAGATATGGGGAATCAGAGGCGGGGAATTAGTGGCGGGGAATCAGAGGCAGGGAATCAGAGGCGGGGTATCTGAGGCGGGGAATCAGATGTGGGGAATCAGACATGGGGAATCAGAGGCAGGGAATCAGAGGCGGGGAATCAGAAGCGGGGAATCATAGGCCGGGAATCAGAGGCCGGGAATCAGAGGTGGGGAATCTGAGTCCGGGAATCAGAGATGGGGAATCAGAGGCGGGGAATCAGATATGGGGAATCAGAGGCGGGGAATCAGAGGCGGGGAAACAGAGATTGCTTATCAGATATGGGGAATCAGAGGTGGGGAATCAGAGGCGGGGAATCAGAAATGGGGAATCAGAGGCGGGGAATCAGAGGCGGGGAAACAGAGCTGAGGAACCAGAGGCGGGGAATCAGAGTTGGGGAATCAGAGACGGGGAATCAGAGGCGGGGAATCAGAGGCGGGGAAACAGAGGAGGGGTATCAGATATGGGGAACCAGAGGTGGGGAATCAGAGGGCGGGAATCCGAGATGGGTAATCAGAGGCAGGGAATCAGATATGGGGAATCAGAGGCGGGGAATCAGAGGCAGGGAATCATATGTGTGGAATCAGAGATGGGGAATCAGAGGCAGGGAATCAGAGGCGGGGAATCAGAAGCCGGGAATCATATTCCGGGAATCAGAGGCTTGGAATCAGAGGTGGGGAATCTGAGTCCTGGAATCAGAGATGGGGAATCAGAGGCGGGGAATCAGATATGGGGAATCAGAGGCGGGGAATCAGAGGCGGGGAGACAGAGATGGCTTATCAGATATGGGGAATCAGAGGTGGGGAATCAGAGGCGGGGATTCAGAGGCGGGGAAACAGCGTAGGGGTATCAGATATGGGGAACCAGAGGTGGGGAATCGGAGGGCGGGAATCCGAGATGGGTAATCAGAGGCAGGGAATCAGATATGTGGAATCAGAGGCGGGGAATCAGAGGCAGGGAATCAGATGTGGGGAATCAGAGATGGGGAATCAGAGGCAGGGAATCAGAGGCGGGGAATCAGAAGCGGGGAATCATATTCCGGGAATCAGAGGCTGGGAATCAGAGGTGGGGAATCTGAGTCCGGGAATCAGAGATGGGGAATCAGAGGCGGGGAATCAGATATGGGGAATCAGAGGCGGGGAATCAGAGGCGGGGAAACAGAGATGGCTTATCAGATATGGGGAATCAGAGGTGGGGAATCAGAGGCGGTGAATCAGAGATGGGGAATCAGAGGCGGGGAATCAGAGGCAGGAAATCTGACATGGGGAATCAGAGGCGGGGTATCAGAGCTGGGGAATCAGAGGCGGGGAATCAGAGTTGGGGAATCAGAGGTGGGGAATCAGATATGGGGAAACAGAGGCGGGGAATCAGAGGTGGGGAAACAGAGGCAGGGAATCAGATATTGGGAATCCGAGGTGGGGAATCAGAGGCAGGGAATCAGATGTGGGGAATCAGAGCTGGGGAATCAGAGACGGGGAATCTGAGTTTGGGAATCAGAGGCGGGGAATAAGATATGGGGAATCAGAGGCGGGGAATCAGATATGGGCAATCAGAGGAGGGGAATCAGAGGTGGGGCATCAGAGGCGGGAATCAGAATTGGGGAATCAGACATGGGGAATCAGAGAAGGGGAATCAGAGGCAGTGAATCAGAGATGGTGAATCAGAGGCGGGGAATCACAGGGAGGGAATCAGACGCAAGGAATCAGTGGTGATGAATCCAAGATGGGGAATCAGAGGCGGGGAATCAGAGGCAGGGAATTAGACACGGGGAATCAGAGGTGGGGAATCAGAGCTGAGGAATCAGAGGCGGGGAATCAGAGTTGGGGAATCAGAGGCAGGGAATCAGATATGGGGCATCAGAGGCAGGAAAACAGATATGGGGAATCAGAGGCGGGGAATTAGTGGCAGGGAATCAGAGGCGGGGAATCAGAGGCGGGGTATCAGAGGCAGGGAATCAGATGTGGGGAATCAGACATGGGGAATCAGAGGCAGGGTATCAGAGGCGGGGAATCAGAAGCGGGGAATCATAGGCTGGGAATCAGAGGCGGGGAATCAGATATGGGGAATCAGAGGCGGGGAATCAGAGGTGGAGAAACAGAGGTGGCTAATCAGATATGGGGAATTAGAGGTGGGGTATCAGAGGCGGGGAATCAGAGGCAGGGAATAAGACACAGGGAATCAGAGGCGGGGAATCAGAGGCGGGGAATCAGAGGCAGGGAATAAGACACAGGGAATCAGAGGCGGGGAATCAGAGCAGGGGAATCAGAGGCGGGGAATCAGAGTTGGGGAATCAGAGGTGGGGAATCAGATATGGGGAAACAGAGGCGGGGAATCAGAGGCGGGGTAACAGAGGCGGGGAATCAGATATTGGGAATCAGAGGTGGGGAATCAGAGGCAGGGAATCAGATGAGGGGAATCAGTGCTGGGGATTCAGAGGCGGGGAATCAGAATTTGGGAATCAGTGATGGGGAATCAGATGCGGGGAATCAGACGCGGTGAATCAGAGGTGGTTAATCACAGATGGGGAACCAGAGGCAGGGAATCAGAAGCAGGGAATCAGACGCGGGGAATCAGATGCGGGGAATCATAGCTGGGGAATCAGAGGCGGGGATTCAGAGTTGGGGAACCAGAGGCGGGGTATCAGATATGGGGAATCAGAGGCGGGGAATCAGAGGCGGGGAAACTGAGGCGGGGAATCAGATATGGGGAATCATGGGTGGGGAATCAGAGGCGGTGAATCAGGGATGGGGAATCAGAGGCCGGGAATTAGATTCAGGGAATCAGACGCGGGTAATCAGCGGTGGGGAATCAGAGCTGGGGATTCAGAGGCGGGGAATCAGAGTCGGGGAATCAGAGGCGGGGAATCAGAGATGGGGAATCAGAGGCGGGGAATCAGAGGCCGGGAATCAGAGGCCGGGAATCAGTTGTGGGGAATCAGAGGCCGGGAATTAGCGGTGGTGAATCAGAGATGGGGAATCAGACGCGGGGATTCAGAGGCGGGGAATCAGACGCGGGGAATCATGGCAGGGAATCAGAGCTGGGGAATCAGAGGCGGGGAATCTGAGTTTGGGAATCAGAGGCGGGGAATAAGATATGGGGAATCAGAGGCGGGGAATCAGATATGGGGAATCAGGGGAGGGGAATCAGAGGTGGGGCATCAGAGGCGGGAATCAGATTTGGGGAATCAGACATGGTGAATCAGAGGTGGGGAATCACAGGCAGGGAATCAGACGCAGGGAATCAGTGGTGAAGAATCAGGGATGGGGAATCAGAGGCGGGGAATCAGAGGCAGGGAATCAGACACGGGGAATCAGAGGCGGGGAATCAGAGCTGGGGAATCAGAGGCGGGGAATCAGAGTTGGGGAATCTGAGGTGGGGAATCAGATATGGGGAAACAGATGCGGGGAATCAGAGGTGGGGAAACAGAGGCAGGGAATCAGATATTGGGAATCAGAGGTGGGGAATCAGAGGCAGGGAATCAGAGGTGGGGAATCAGAGATGGGGAATCAGAGGCGGGGAATCAGGCGCGGTGAATCAGAGGTGGTTAATCACAGATGGGGAACCAGAGGCAGGGAATCAGAAGCAGGGAATCAGACGCGGGGAATCAGATGCGGGGAATCATAGCTGGGGAATCAGAGGCGGGGATTCAGAGTTGGGGAACCAGAGGCGGGGTATCAGATATGGGGAATCAGAGGCGGGGAATCAGAGGCGGGGAAACTGAGGCGGGGAATCAGATATGGGGAATCATGGGTTGGGAATCAGAGGCGGTGAATCAGAGATGGGGAATCAGAGGCCGGGAATTAGATTCAGGGAATCAGACGCGGGTAATCAGCGGTGGGGAATCAGAGCTGGGGATTCAGAGGCGGGGAATCAGAGTCGGGGAATCAGAGGCGGGGAATCAGAGATGGGGAATCAGAGGCGGGGAATCAGAGGCCGGGAATCAGAGGCCGGGAATCAGTTGTGGGGAATCAGAGGCCGGGAATTAGCGGTGGTGAATCAGAGATGGGGAATCAGACGCGGGGATTCAGAGGCGGGGAATCAGACGCGGGGAATCAGAGGCAGGGAATCAGACCTGGGGAATCAGAGGCGGGGAATCTGAGTTTGGGAATCAGAGGCGGGGAATAAGATATGGGGAATCAGAGGAGGGGAATCAGAGGTGGGGCATCAGAGGCGGGAATCAGATTTGGGGAATCAGACATGGTGAATCAGAGGTGGGGAATCACAGGCAGGGAATCAGACGCAGGGAATCAGTGGTGGAGAATCAGAGATGTGGAATCAGAGGCGGGGAATCAGAGGCAGGGAATCAGACACGGGGAATCAGAGGCGGGGAATCAGAGCTGGGGTATCAGAGGCGGGGAATCAGAGTTGGGGAATCAGAGGTGGGGAATCAGATATGGGGAAACAGATGCGGGGAATCAGAGGTGGGGAAACAGAGGCAGGGAATCAGATATTGGGAATCAGAGGTGGGGAATCAGAGGCAGGGAATCAGAGGTGGGGAATCAGTGGCAGGGAATCAGATGTGGGGAATCAGAGCTGGGGAATCAGAGGCGGGGAATCAGAATTTGGGAATCAGAGATGGGGAATCAGAGATGGGGAATCAGAGGCGGGGAATCAGACGCGGAGAATCAGAGGTGGTTAATCACAGATGGGGAACCAGAGGCAGGGAATCAGAAGCAGGGAATCAGATGCAGGGAATCAGAGGCGGGGAATCATACCTTGGGAATCAGAGGCGGGGATTCAGAGTTGGGGAATCAGAGGCGGTGTATCAGATATGGGGAATCAGAGGTGGGGAATCAGAGGCGGGGAAACTGAGGCGGGGAATCAGATATTGGGAATCAGAGGTGGGGAATCAGAGGCGGTGAATCAGAGATGGGGAATCAGAGGCCGGGAATTAGATTCAGGGAATCAGACGCGGGTAATCAGAGGTGGGGAATCAGAGCTGGGGATTCAGAGGCGGGGAATCAGAGTCGGGGAATCAGAGGCGGGGAATCAGAGATGGGGAATCAGAGGCGGGGAATCAGAGGCCGGGAATCAGAGGCCGGGAATCAGTTGTGGGGAATCAGAGGCCGGGAATTAGCGGTGGTGAATCAGAGATGGGGAATCAGAGGCGGGGATTCAGAGGCGGGGAATCAGACGTGGGGAATCAGAGGCGGGGAATCAGAGCTGGGGAATCAGAGGCGGGGAATCTGAGTTTGGGAATCAGAGGCGGGGAATAAGATATGGGGAATCAAAGGCGGGGAATCAGATATGGGGAATCAGAGGAGGGGAATCAGAGGTGGGGCATCAGCCGCGGGAATCAGAATTGGGGAATCAGACATGGTGAATCAGAGGCGGGGAATCAGAGTTGGGGAATCAGAGGTTGCGAATCAGATATGGGGAAACAGAGGCGGGGAATCAGAGGTGGTGAAACAGAGGCAGGGAATCAGATATTGGGAATCAGAGGTGGGGAATCAGAGGCAGGGAATCAGATTTGGGGAATCAGAGCTGGGGAATCAGAGGCAGGGATTCTGAGTTTGGGAATCAGAGGCGGGGAATAAGATATGGGGAATCAGAGGCGGGGAATTAGTGGCGGGGAATCAGAGGCAGGGAATCAGAGGCGGGGTATCTGAGGCGGGGAATCAGATGTGGGGAATCAGACATGGGGAATCAGAGGCAGGGAATCAGAGGCGGGGAATCAGAAGCGGGGAATCATAGGCCGGGAATCAGAGGCCGGGAATCAGAGGTGGGGAATCTGAGTCCGGGAATCAGAGATGGGGAATCAGAGGCGGGGAATCAGATATGGGGAATCAGAGGCGGGGAATCAGAGGCGGGGAAACAGAGATTGCTTATCAGATATGGGGAATCAGAGGTGGGGAATCAGAGGCGGGGAATCAGAAATGGGGAATCAGAGGCGGGGAATCAGAGGCGGGGAAACAGAGCTGAGGAACCAGAGGCGGGGAATCAGAGTTGGGGAATCAGAGACGGGGAATCAGAGGCGGGGAATCAGAGGCGGGGAAACAGAGGAGGGGTATCAGATATGGGGAACCAGAGGTGGGGAATCAGAGGGCGGGAATCCGAGATGGGTAATCAGAGGCAGGGAATCAGATATGGGGAATCAGAGGCGGGGAATCAGAGGCAGGGAATCATATGTGTGGAATCAGAGATGGGGAATCAGAGGCAGGGAATCAGAGGCGGGGAATCAGAAGCCGGGAATCATATTCCGGGAATCAGAGGCTTGGAATCAGAGGTGGGGAATCTGAGTCCTGGAATCAGAGATGGGGAATCAGAGGCGGGGAATCAGATATGGGGAATCAGAGGCGGGGAATCAGAGGCGGGGAGACAGAGATGGCTTATCAGATATGGGGAATCAGAGGTGGGGAATCAGAGGCGGGGATTCAGAGGCGGGGAAACAGCGTAGGGGTATCAGATATGGGGAACCAGAGGTGGGGAATCGGAGGGCGGGAATCCGAGATGGGTAATCAGAGGCAGGGAATCAGATATGTGGAATCAGAGGCGGGGAATCAGAGGCAGGGAATCAGATGTGGGGAATCAGAGATGGGGAATCAGAGGCAGGGAATCAGAGGCGGGGAATCAGAAGCGGGGAATCATATTCCGGGAATCAGAGGCTGGGAATCAGAGGTGGGGAATCTGAGTCCGGGAATCAGAGATGGGGAATCAGAGGCGGGGAATCAGATATGGGGAATCAGAGGCGGGGAATCAGAGGCGGGGAAACAGAGATGGCTTATCAGATATGGGGAATCAGAGGTGGGGAATCAGAGGCGGTGAATCAGAGATGGGGAATCAGAGGCGGGGAATCAGAGGCAGGAAATCTGACATGGGGAATCAGAGGCGGGGTATCAGAGCTGGGGAATCAGAGGCGGGGAATCAGAGTTGGGGAATCAGAGGTGGGGAATCAGATATGGGGAAACAGAGGCGGGGAATCAGAGGTGGGGAAACAGAGGCAGGGAATCAGATATTGGGAATCCGAGGTGGGGAATCAGAGGCAGGGAATCAGATGTGGGGAATCAGAGCTGGGGAATCAGAGACGGGGAATCTGAGTTTGGGAATCAGAGGCGGGGAATAAGATATGGGGAATCAGAGGCGGGGAATCAGATATGGGCAATCAGAGGAGGGGAATCAGAGGTGGGGCATCAGAGGCGGGAATCAGAATTGGGGAATCAGACATGGGGAATCAGAGAAGGGGAATCAGAGGCAGTGAATCAGAGATGGTGAATCAGAGGCGGGGAATCACAGGGAGGGAATCAGACGCAAGGAATCAGTGGTGATGAATCCAAGATGGGGAATCAGAGGCGGGGAATCAGAGGCAGGGAATTAGACACGGGGAATCAGAGGTGGGGAATCAGAGCTGAGGAATCAGAGGCGGGGAATCAGAGTTGGGGAATCAGAGGCAGGGAATCAGATATGGGGCATCAGAGGCAGGAAAACAGATATGGGGAATCAGAGGCGGGGAATTAGTGGCAGGGAATCAGAGGCGGGGAATCAGAGGCGGGGTATCAGAGGCAGGGAATCAGATGTGGGGAATCAGACATGGGGAATCAGAGGCAGGGTATCAGAGGCGGGGAATCAGAAGCGGGGAATCATAGGCCGGGAATCAGAGGCGGGGAATCAGATATGGGGAATCAGAGGCGGGGAATCAGAGGTGGAGAAACAGAGGTGGCTAATCAGATATGGGGAATTAGAGGTGGGGTATCAGAGGCGGGGAATCAGATATGGGGAATCAGAGGCGGGGATTCAGAGGCGGGGAAACAGAGGTGGCTAATCAGATATGGGGAATCAGAGGTGGGGAATCAGAGGCGGTGAATCAGAGATGGGGAATCAGAGGCGGGGAATCAGAGGCAGGGAATAAGACACAGGGAATCAGAGGCGGGGAATCAGAGCAGGGGAATCAGAGGCGGGGAATCAGAGTTGGGGAATCAGAGGTGGGGAATCAGATATGGGGAAACAGAGGCGGGGAATCAGAGGCGGGGTAACAGAGGCGGGGAATCAGATATTGGGAATCAGAGGTGGGGAATCAGAGGCAGGGAATCAGATGAGGGGAATCAGTGCTGGGGATTCAGAGGCGGGGAATCAGAATTTGGGAATCAGTGATGGGGAATCAGAGGCGGGGAATCAGACGCGGTGAATCAGAGGTGTTTAATCACAGATGGGGAACCAGAGGCAGGGAATCAGAAGCAGGGAATCAGACGCGGGGAATCAGATGCGGGGAATCATAGCTGGGGAATCAGAGGCGGGGATTCAGAGTTGGGGAACCAGAGGCGGGGTATCAGATATGGGGAATCAGAGGCGGGGAATCAGAGGCGGGGAAACTGAGGCGGGGAATCAGATATGGGGAATCATGGGTGGGGAATCAGAGGCGGTGAATCAGAGATGGGGAATCAGAGGCCGGGAATTAGATTCAGGGAATCAGACGCGGGTAATCAGCGGTGGGGAATCAGAGCTGGGGATTCAGAGGCGGGGAATCAGAGTCGGGGAATCAGAGGCGGGGAATCAGAGATGGGGAATCAGAGGCGGGGAATCAGAGGCCGGGAATCAGAGGCCGGGAATCAGTTGTGGGGAATCAGAGGCCGGGAATTAGCGGTGGTGAATCAGAGATGGGGAATCAGACGCGGGGATTCAGAGGCGGGGAATCAGACGCGGGGAATCAGAGGCAGGGAATCAGAGCTGGGGAATCAGAGGCGGGGAATCTGAGTTTGGGAATCAGAGGCGGGGAATAAGATATGGGGAATCAGAGGCGGGGAATCAGATATGGGGAATCAGGGGAGGGGAATCAGAGGTGGGGCATCAGAGGCGGGAATCAGATTTGGGGAATCAGACATGGTGAATCAGAGGTGGGGAATCACAGGCAGGGAATCAGACGCAGGGAATCAGTGGTGAAGAATCAGGGATGGGGAATCAGAGGCGGGGAATCAGAGGCAGGGAATCAGACACGGGGAATCAGAGGCGGGGAATCAGAGCTGGGGAATCAGAGGCGGGGAATCAGAGTTGGGGAATCTGAGGTGGGGAATCAGATATGGGGAAACAGATGCGGGGAATCAGAGGTGGGGAAACAGAGGCAGGGAATCAGATATTGGGAATCAGAGGTGGGGAATCAGAGGCAGGGAATCAGAGGTGGGGAATCAGTGGCAGGGAATCAGATGTGGGGAATCAGAGCTGGGGAATCAGAGGCGGGGAATCAGAATTTGGGAATCAGAGATGGGGAATCAGAGATGGGGAATCAGATATGGGGAAACAGAGGCGGGGAATCAGAGGTGGGGAAACAGAGGCAGGGAATCAGATATTGGGAATCAGAGGTGGGGAATCAGAGGCAGGGAATCAGATGTGGGGAATCAGAGCTGGGGAATCAGAGACGGGGAATCTGAGTTTGGGAATCAGAGGCGGGGAATAAGATATGGGGAATCGGAGGCGGGGAATCAGATATGGGCAATCAGAGGAGGGGAATCAGAGGTGGGGCATCAGAGGCGGGAATCAGAATTGGGGAATCAGACATGGGGAATCAGAGAAGGGGAATCAGAGGCAGTGAATCAGAGATGGTGAATCAGAGGCGGGGAATCACATGGAGGGAATCAGACGCAAGGAATCAGTGGTGATGAATCCAAGATGGGGAATCAGAGGCGGGGAATCAGAGGCAGGGAATTAGACACGGGGAATCAGAGGTGGGGAATCAGAGCTGAGGAATCAGAGGCGGGGAATCAGAGTTGGGGAATCAGAGGCAGGGAATCAGATATGGGGCATCAGAGGCAGGAAAACAGATATGGGGAATCAGAGGCGGGGAATTAGTGGCAGGGAATCAGAGGCGGGGACTCAGAGGCGGGGTATCAGAGGCAGGGAATCAGATGTGGGGAATCAGACATGGGGAATCAGAGGCAGGGTATCAGAGGCGGGGAATCAGAAGCGGGGAATCATAGGCCGGGAATCAGAGGCCGGGAAACAGAGGTGGGGATTCAGAGTCCGGGAATCAGAGATGGGGAATCAGAGGCGGGGAATCAGATATGGGGAATCAGAGGCGGGGAATCAGAGGTGGAGAAACAGAGGTGGCTAATCAGATATGGGGAATTAGAGGTGGGGAATCAGACGCAGTGCATCAGAGATGGGGAATCAGGCGGGGAATCAGAAGCGGGGAATCATAGGCCGGGAATCAGAGGCCGGGAATCAGAGGTGGGGAATCTAAGTCCGGGAATCAGAGATGGGGAATCAGTTGCGGGGAATCAGATATGGGAAATCAGAGGCGGGGAATCAGAGGCGGGGAAACAGAGATTGCTTATCAGATATGGGGAATCAGAGGTGGGGAATCAGAGGCGGGGAATCAGATATGGGGAATCAGAGGCGGGGAATCAGAGGCGGGGAAACAGAGGTGGCTAATCAGATATGGGGAATCAGAGGTGGGGAATCAGAGGCGGTGAATCAGAGATGGGGAATCAGAGTCGGGGAATCAGAGGCAGGGAATCAGACACAGGGAATCAGAGGCGGGGAATCAGAGCTGGGGAATCAGAGGCGGGGAATCAGAGTTGGGGAATCAGAGGTGGGGAATCAGATATGGGGAAACAGAGGCGGGGAATCAGAGGCGGGGTAACAGAGGCGGGGAATCAGATATTGGGAATCAGAGGTGGGGAATCAGAGGCAGGGAATCAGATGAGGGGAATCAGTGCTGGGGAATCAGAGGCGGGGAATCAGAATTTGGGAATCAGAGATGGGGAATCAGAGATGGGGAATCAGAGGCGGGGAATCAGACGCGGTGAATCAGAGGTGGTTAATCACAGATGGGGAACCAGAGGCAGGGAATCAGAAGCAGGGAATCAGACGCGGGGAATCAGATGCGGGGAATCATAGCTGGGGAATCAGAGGCGGGGATTCAGAGTTGGGGAATCAGAGGCGGGGTATCAGATATGGGGAATCAGAGGCGGGGAATCAGAGGCGGGGAAACTGAGGCGGGGAATCAGATATGGTGAATCATGGGTGGGGAATCAGAGGCGGTGAATCAGAGATGGGGAATCAGAGGCCGGGAATTAGATTCAGGGAATCAGACGCGGGTAATCAGAGGTGGGGAATCAGAGCTGGGGATTCAGAGGCGGGGAATCAGAGTCGGGGAATCAGATGCGGGGAATCAGAGATGGGGAATCAGAGGCGGGGAATCAGAGGCCGGGAATCAGAGGCCGGGAATCAGTTGTGGGGAATCAGAGGCCGGGAATTAGCGGTGGTGAATCGGTGATGGGGAATCAGACGCGGGGATTCAGAGGCGGGGAATCAGACGCGGGGAATCAGAGGCAGGGAATCAGAGCTGGGGAATCAGAGGCGGGGAATCTGAGTTTGGGAATCAGAGGCGGGGAATAAGATATGGGGAATCAGAGGCGGGGAATAAGATATGGGGAATCAGGGGAGGGGAATCAGAGGTGGGGCATCAGAGGCGGGAATCAGATTTGGGGAATCAGACATGGTGAATCAGAGGTGGGGAATCACAGGCAGGGAATCAGACGCAGGGAATCAGTGGTGGAGAATCAGAGATGGGGAATCAGAGGCGGGGAATCAGAGGCAGGGAATCAGACACGGGGAATCAGAGGCGGGGAATCAGAGCTGGGGTATCAGAGGCGGGGAATCAGAGTTGGGGAATCAGAGGTGGGGAATCAGATATGGGGAAACAGATGCGGGGAATCAGAGGTGGGGAAACAGAGGCAGGGAATCAGATATTGGGAATCAGAGGTGGGGAATCAGAGGCAGGGAATCAGAGGTGGGGAATCAGTGGCAGGGAATCAGATGTGGGGAATCAGAGCTGGGGAATCAGAGGCGGGGAATCAGAATTTGGGAATCAGAGATGGGGAATCAGAGATGGGGAATCAGAGGCGGGGAATCAGACGCGGAGAATCAGAGGTGGTTAATCACAGATGGGGAACCAGAGGCAGGGAATCAGAAGCAGGGAATCAGACGCAGGGAATCAGAGGCGGGGAATCATACCTTGGGAATCAGAGGCGGGGATTCAGAGTTGGGGAATCAGAGGCGGGGTATCAGATATGGGGAATCAGAGGTGTGGAATCAGAGGCGGGGAAACTGAGGCGGGGAATCAGATATGGGGAATCAGAGGTGGGGAATCAGAGGCGGTGAATCAGAGATGGGGAATCAGAGGCCGGGAATTAGATTCAGGGAATCAGACGCGGGTAATCAGAGGTGGGGAATCAGAGCTGGGGATTCAGAGGCGGGGAATCAGAGTCGGGGAATCAGAGGCGGGGAATCAGAGATGGGGAATCAGAGGCGGGGAATCAGAGGCCGGGAATCAGAGGCCGGGAATCAGTTGTGGGGAATCAGAGGCCGGGAATTAGCGGTGGTGAATCAGAGATGGGGAATCAGAGGCGGGGATTCAGAGGCGGGGAATCAGACGTGGGGAATCAGAGGCGGGGAATCAGAGCTGGGGAATCAGAGGCGGGGAATCTGAGTTTGGGAATCAGAGGCGGGGAATAAGATATGGGGAATCAAAGGCGGGGAATCAGATATGGGGAATCAGAGGAGGGGAATCAGAGGTGGGGCATCAGCCGCGGGAATCAGAATTGGGGAATCAGACATGGTGAATCAGAGGCGGGGAATCAGAGTTGGGGAATCAGAGGTTGCGAATCAGATATGGGGAAACAGAGGCGGGGAATCAGAGGTGGTGAAACAGAGGCAGGGAATCAGATATTGGGAATCAGAGGTGGGGAATCAGAGGCAGGGAATCAGATTTGGGGAATCAGAGCTGGGGAATCAGAGGCAGGGATTCTGAGTTTGGGAATCAGAGGCGGGGAATAAGATATGGGGAATCAGAGGCGGGGAATTAGTGGCGGGGAATCAGAGGCGGGGAATCAGAGGCGGGGTATCTGAGGCAGGGAATCAGATGTGGGGAATCAGACATGGGGAATCAGAGGCAGGGAATCAGAGGCGGGGAATCAGAAGCGGGGAATCATAGGCCGGGAATCAGAGGCCGGGAATCAGAGGTGGGGAATCTGAGTCCGGGAATCAGAGATGGGGAATCAGAGGCGGGGAATCAGATATGGGGAATCAGAGGCGGGGAATCAGAGGCGGGGAAACAGAGATTGCTTATCAGATATGGGGAATCAGAGGTGGGGAATCAGAGGCGGGGAATCAGAAATGGGGAATCAGAGGCGTGGAATCAGAGGCGGGGAAACAGAGCTGAGGAACCAGAGGCGGGGAATCAGAGTTGGGGAATCAGAGACGGGGAATCAGATATGGGGAATCAGAGGCGGGGAATCAGAGGCGGGGAAACAGAGGAGGGGTATCAGATATGGGGAACCAGAGGTGGGGAATCAGAGGGCGGGAATCCGAGATGGGTAATCAGAGGCAGGGAATCAGATATGGGGAATCAGAGGCGGGGAATCAGAGGCAGGGAATCATATGTGTGCAATCAGAGATGGGGAATCAGAGGCAGGGAATCAGAGGCGGGGAATCAGAAGCCGGGAATCATATTCCGGGAATCAGAGGCTTGGAATCAGAGGTGGGGAATCTGAGTCCTGGAATCAGAGATGGGGAATCAGAGGCGGGGAATCAGATATGGGGAATCAGAGGCGGGGAATCAGAGGCGGGGAGACAGAGATGGCTTATCAGATATGGGGAATCAGAGGTGGGGAATCAGAGGCGGGGATTCAGAGGCAGGAAAACAGATATGGGGAATCAGAGGCGGGGAATTAGTGGCAGGGAATCAGAGGCGGGGAATCAGAGGCGGGGTATCAGAGGCAGGGAATCAGATGTGGGGAATCAGACATGGGGAATCAGAGGCAGGGTATCAGAGGCGGGGAATCAGAAGCGGGGAATCATAGGCCGGGAATCAGAGGCGGGGAATCAGATATGGGGAATCAGAGGCGGGGAATCAGAGGTGGAGAAACAGAGGTGGCTAATCAGATATGGGGAATTAGAGGTGGGGTATCAGAGGCGGGGAATCAGATATGGGGAATCAGAGGCGGGGAATCAGAGGCGGGGAAACAGAGGTGGCTAATCAGATATGGGGAATCAGAGGTGGGGAATCAGAGGCGGTGAATCAGAGATGGGGAATCAGAGGCGGGGAATCAGAGGCAGGGAATAAGACACAGGGAATCAGAGGCGGGGAATCAGAGCAGGGGAATCAGAGGCGGGGAATCAGAGTTGGGGAATCAGAGGTGGGGAATCAGATATGGGGAAACAGAGGCGGGGAATCAGAGGCGGGGTAACAGAGGCGGGGAATCAGATATTGGGAATCAGAGGTGGGGAATCAGAGGCAGGGAATCAGATGAGGGGAATCAGTGCTGGGGATTCAGAGGCGGGGAATCAGAATTTGGGAATCAGTGATGGGGAATCAGAGGCGGGGAATCAGACGCGGTGAATCAGAGGTGGTTAATCACAGATGGGGAACCAGAGGCAGGGAATCAGAAGCAGGGAATCAGACGCGGGGAATCAGATGCGGGGAATCATAGCTGGGGAATCAGAGGCGGGGATTCAGAGTTGGGGAACCAGAGGCGGGGTATCAGATATGGGGAATCAGAGGCGGGGAATCAGAGGCGGGGAAACTGAGGCGGGGAATCAGATATGGGGAATCATGGGTGGGGAATCAGAGGCGGTGAATCAGAGATGGGGAATCAGAGGCCGGGAATTAGATTCAGGGAATCAGACGCGGGTAATCAGCGGTGGGGAATCAGAGCTGGGGATTCAGAGGCGGGGAATCAGAGTCGGGGAATCAGAGGCGGGGAATCAGAGATGGGGAATCAGAGGCGGGGAATCAGAGGCCGGGAATCAGAGGCCGGGAATCAGTTGTGGGGAATCAGAGGCCGGGAATTAGCGGTGGTGGATCAGAGATGGGGAATCAGACGCGGGGATTCAGAGGCGGGGAATCAGACGCGGGGAATCAGAGGCAGGGAATCAGAGCTGGGGAATCAGAGGCGGGGAATCTGAGTTTGGGAATCAGAGGCGGGGAATAAGATATGGGGAATCAGAGGCGGGGAATCAGATATGGGGAATCAGGGGAGGGGAATCAGAGGTGGGGCATCAGAGGCGGGAATCAGATTTGGGGAATCAGACATGGTGAATCAGAGGTGGGGAATCACAGGCAGGGAATCAGACGCAGGGAATCAGTGGTGGAGAATCAGAGATGGGGAATCAGAGGCGGGAAATCAGAGGCAGGGAATCAGACACGGGGAATCAGAGGCGGGGAATCAGAGCTGGGGAATCAGAGGCGGGGAATCAGAGTTGGGGAATCTGAGGTGGGGAATCAGATATGGGGAAACAGATGCGGGGAATCAGAGGTGGGGAAACAGAGGCAGGGAATCAGATATTGGGAATCAGAGGTGGGGAATCAGAGGCAGGGAATCAGAGGTGGGGAATCAGTGGCAGGGAATCAGATGTGGGGAATCAGAGCTGGGGAATCAGAGGCGGGGAATCAGAATTTGGGAATCAGAGATGGGGAATCAGAGATGGGGAATCAGATATGGGGAAACAGAGGCGGGGAATCAGAGGTGGGGAAACAGAGGCAGGGAATCAGATATTGGGAATCAGAGGTGGGGAATCAGAGGCAGGGAATCAGATGTGGGGAATCAGAGCTGGGGAATCAGAGACGGGGAATCTGAGTTTGGGAATCAGAGGCGGGGAATAAGATATGGGGAATCAGAGGCGGGGAATCAGATATGGGCAATCAGAGGAGGGGAATCAGAGGTGGGGCATCAGAGGCGGGAATCAGAATTGGGGAATCAGACATGGGGAATCAGAGAAGGGGAATCAGAGGCAGTGAATCAGAGATGGGGAATCAGAGGCCGGGAATTAGATTCAGGGAATCAGACGCGGGTAATCAGAGGTGGGGAATCAGAGCTGGGGATTCAGAGGCGGGGAATCAGAGTCGGGGAATCAGAGGCGGGGAATCAGAGATGGGGAATCAGAGGCGGGGAATCAGAGGCCGGGAATCAGAGGCCGGGAATCAGTTATGGGGAATCAGAGGCCGGGAATTAGCGGTGGTGAATCGGTGATGGGGAATCAGACGCGGGGATTCAGAGGCGGGGAATCAGACGCGGGGAATCAGAGGCAGGGAATCAGAGCTGGGGAATCAGAGGCGGGGAATCTGAGTTTGGGAATCAGAGGCGGGGAATAAGATATGGGGAATCAGAGGCGGGGAATAAGATATGGGGAATCAGGGGAGGGGAATCAGAGGTGGGGCATCAGAGGCGGGAATCAGATTTGGGGAATCAGACATGGTGAATCAGAGGTGGGGAATCACAGGCAGGGAATCAGACGCAGGGAATCAGTGGTGGAGAATCAGAGATGGGGAATCAGAGGCGGGGAATCAGAGGCAGGGAATCAGACACGGGGAATCAGAGGCGGGGAATCAGAGCTGGGGTATCAGAGGCGGGGAATCAGAGTTGGGGAATCAGAGGTGGGGAATCAGATATGGGGAAACAGATGCGGGGAATCAGAGGTGGGGAAACAGAGGCAGGGAATCAGATATTGGGAATCAGAGGTGGGGAATCAGAGGCAGGGAATCAGAGGTGGGGAATCAGTGGCAGGGAATCAGATGTGGGGAATCAGAGCTGGGGAATCAGAGGCGGGGAATCAGAATTTGGGAATCAGAGATGGGGAATCAGAGATGGGGAATCAGAGGCGGGGAATCAGACGCGGAGAATCAGAGGTGGTTAATCACAGATGGGGAACCAGAGGCAGGGAATCAGAAGCAGGGAATCAGACGCAGGGAATCAGAGGCGGGGAATCATACCTTGGGAATCAGAGGCGGGGATTCAGAGTTGGGGAATCAGAGGCGGGGTATCAGATATGGGGAATCAGAGGTGTGGAATCAGACGCGGGGAAACTGAGGCGGGGAATCAGATATGGGGAATCAGAGGTGGGGAATCAGAGGCGGTGAATCAGAGATGGGGAATCAGAGGCCGGGAATTAGATTCAGGGAATCAGACGCGGGTAATCAGAGGTGGGGAATCAGAGCTGGGGATTCAGAGGCGGGGAATCAGAGTCGGGGAATCAGAGGCGGGGAATCAGAGATGGGGAATCAGAGGCGGGGAATCAGAGGCCGGGAATCAGAGGCCGGGAATCAGTTGTGGGGAATCAGAGGCCGGGAATTAGCGGTGGTGAATCAGAGATGGGGAATCAGAGGCGGGGATTCAGAGGCGGGGAATCAGACGTGGGGAATCAGAGGCGGGGAATCAGAGCTGGGGAATCAGAGGCGGGGAATCTGAGTTTGGGAATCAGAGGCGGGGAATAAGATATGGGGAATCAAAGGCGGGGAATCAGATATGGGGAATCAGAGGAGGGGAATCAGAGGTGGGGCATCAGCCGCGGGAATCAGAATTGGGGAATCAGACATGGTGAATCAGAGGCGGGGAATCAGAGTTGGGGAATCAGAGGTTGCGAATCAGATATGGGGAAACAGAGGCGGGGAATCAGAGGTGGTGAAACAGAGGCAGGGAATCAGATATTGGGAATCAGAGGTGGGGAATCAGAGGCAGGGAATCAGATTTGGGGAATCAGAGCTGGGGAATCAGAGGCAGGGATTCTGAGTTTGGGAATCAGAGGCGGGGAATAAGATATGGGGAATCAGAGGCGGGGAATTAGTGGCGGGGAATCAGAGGCGGGGAATCAGAGGCGGGGTATCTGAGGCAGGGAATCAGATGTGGGGAATCAGACATGGGGAATCAGAGGCAGGGAATCAGAGGCGGGGAATCAGAAGCGGGGAATCATAGGCCGGGAATCAGAGGCCGGGAATCAGAGGTGGGGAATCTGAGTCCGGGAATCAGAGATGGGGAATCAGAGGCGGGGAATCAGATATGGGGAATCAGAGGCGGGGAATCAGAGGCGGGGAAACAGAGATTGCTTATCAGATATGGGGAATCAGAGGTGGGGAATCAGAGGCGGGGAATCAGAAATGGGGAATCAGAGGCGTGGAATCAGAGGCGGGGAAACCTAGCTGAGGAACCAGAGGCGGGGAATCAGAGTTGGGGAATCAGAGACGGGGAATCAGATATGGGGAATCAGAGGCGGGGAATCAGAGGCGGGGAAACAGAGGAGGGGTATCAGATATGGGGAACCAGAGGTGGGGAATCAGAGGGCGGGAATCCGAGATGGGTAATCAGAGGCAGGGAATCAGATATGGGGAATCAGAGGCGGGGAATCAGAGGCAGGGAATCATATGTGTGCAATCAGAGATGGGGAATCAGAGGCAGGGAATCAGAGGCGGGGAATCAGAAGCCGGGAATCATATTCCGGGAATCAGAGGCTTGGAATCAGAGGTGGGGAATCTGAGTCCTGGAATCAGAGATGGGGAATCAGAGGCGGGGAATCAGATATGGGGAATCAGAGGCGGGGAATCAGAGGCGGGGAGACAGAGATGGCTTATCAGATATGGGGAATCAGAGGTGGGGAATCAGAGGCGGGGATTCAGAGGCAGGAAAACAGATATGGGGAATCAGAGGCGGGGAATTAGTGGCAGGGAATCAGAGGCGGGGAATCAGAGGCGGGGTATCAGAGGCAGGGAATCAGATGTGGGGAATCAGACATGGGGAATCAGAGGCAGGGTATCAGAGGCGGGGAATCAGAAGCGGGGAATCATAGGCCGGGAATCAGAGGCGGGGAATCAGATATGGGGAATCAGAGGCGGGGAATCAGAGGTGGAGAAACAGAGGTGGCTAATCAGATATGGGGAATTAGAGGTGGGGTATCAGAGGCGGGGAATCAGATATGGGGAATCAGAGGCGGGGAATCAGAGGCGGGGAAACAGAGGTGGCTAATCAGATATGGGGAATCAGAGGTGGGGAATCAGAGGCGGTGAATCAGAGATGGGGAATCAGAGGCGGGGAATCAGAGGCAGGGAATAAGACACAGGGAATCAGAGGCGGGGAATCAGAGCAGGGGAATCAGAGGCGGGGAATCAGAGTTGGGGAATCAGAGGTGGGGAATCAGATATGGGGAAACAGAGGCGGGGAATCAGAGGCGGGGTAACAGAGGCGGGGAATCAGATATTGGGAATCAGAGGTGGGGAATCAGAGGCAGGGAATCAGATGAGGGGAATCAGTGCTGGGGATTCAGAGGCGGGGAATCAGAATTTGGGAATCAGTGATGGGGAATCAGAGGCGGGGAATCAGACGCGGTGAATCAGAGGTGGTTAATCACAGATGGGGAACCAGAGGCAGGGAATCAGAAGCAGGGAATCAGACGCGGGGAATCAGATGCGGGGAATCATAGCTGGGGAATCAGAGGCGGGGATTCAGAGTTGGGGAACCAGAGGCGGGGTATCAGATATGGGGAATCAGAGGCGGGGAATCAGAGGCGGGGAAACTGAGGCGGGGAATCAGATATGGGGAATCATGGGTGGGGAATCAGAGGCGGTGAATCAGAGATGGGGAATCAGAGGCCGGGAATTAGATTCAGGGAATCAGACGCGGGTAATCAGCGGTGGGGAATCAGAGCTGGGGATTCAGAGGCGGGGAATCAGAGTCGGGGAATCAGAGGCGGGGAATCAGAGATGGGGAATCAGAGGCGGGGAATCAGAGGCCGGGAATCAGAGGCCGGGAATCAGTTGTGGGGAATCAGAGGCCGGGAATTAGCGGTGGTGGATCAGAGATGGGGAATCAGACGCGGGGATTCAGAGGCGGGGAATCAGACGCGGGGAATCAGAGGCAGGGAATCAGAGCTGGGGAATCAGAGGCGGGGAATCTGAGTTTGGGAATCAGAGGCGGGGAATAAGATATGGGGAATCAGAGGCGGGGAATCAGATATGGGGAATCAGGGGAGGGGAATCAGAGGTGGGGCATCAGAGGCGGGAATCAGATTTGGGGAATCAGACATGGTGAATCAGAGGTGGGGAATCACAGGCAGGGAATCAGACGCAGGGAATCAGTGGTGGAGAATCAGAGATGGGGAATCAGAGGCGGGGAATCAGAGGCAGGGAATCAGACACGGGGAATCAGAGGCGGGGAATCAGAGCTGGGGAATCAGAGGCGGGGAATCAGAGTTGGGGAATCTGAGGTGGGGAATCAGATATGGGGAAACAGATGCGGGGAATCAGAGGTGGGGAAACAGAGGCAGGGAATCAGATATTGGGAATCAGAGGTGGGGAATCAGAGGCAGGGAATCAGAGGTGGGGAATCAGTGGCAGGGAATCAGATGTGGGGAATCAGAGCTGGGGAATCAGAGGCGGGGAATCAGAATTTGGGAATCAGAGATGGGGAATCAGAGATGGGGAATCAGATATGGGGAAACAGAGGCGGGGAATCAGAGGTGGGGAAACAGAGGCAGGGAATCAGATATTGGGAATCAGAGGTGGGGAATCAGAGGCAGGGAATCAGATGTGGGGAATCAGAGCTGGGGAATCAGAGACGGGGAATCTGAGTTTGGGAATCAGAGGCGGGGAATAAGATATGGGGAATCAGAGGCGGGGAATCAGATATGGGCAATCAGAGGAGGGGAATCAGAGGTGGGGCATCAGAGGCGGGAATCAGAATTGGGGAATCAGACATGGGGAATCAGAGAAGGGGAATCAGAGGCAGTGAATCAGAGATGGTGAATCAGAGGCGGGGAATCACATGGAGGGAATCAGACGCAAGGAATCAGTGGTGATGAATCCAAGATGGGGAATCAGAGGCGGGGAATCAGAGGCAGGGAATTAGACACGGGGAATCAGAGGTGGGGAATCAGAGCTGAGGAATCAGAGGCGGGGAATCAGAGTTGGGGAATCAGAGGCAGGGAATCAGATATGGGGCATCAGAGGCAGGAAAACAGATATGGGGAATCAGAGGCGGGGAATTAGTGGCAGGGAATCAGAGGCGGGGAATCAGAGGCGGGGTATCAGAGGCAGGGAATCAGATGTGGGGAATCAGACATGGGGAATCAGAGGCAGGGTATCAGAGGCGGGGAATCAGAAGCGGGGAATCATAGGCCGGGAATCAGAGGCCGGGAAACAGAGGTGGGGATTCAGAGTCCGGGAATCAGAGATGGGGAATCAGAGGCGGGGAATCAGATATGGGGAATCAGAGGCGGGGAATCAGAGGTGGAGAAACAGAGGTGGCTAATCAGATATGGGGAATTAGAGGTGGGGAATCAGACGCAGTGCATCAGAGATGGGGAATCAGGCGGGGAATCAGAAGCGGGGAATCATAGCCCGGGAATCAGAGGCCGGGAATCAGAGGTGGGGAATCTGAGTCCGGGAATCAGAGATGGGGAATCAGTTGCGGGGAATCAGATATGGGGAATCAGAGGCGGGGAATCAGAGGCGGGGAAACAGAGATTGCTTATCAGATATGGGGAATCAGAGGTGGGGAATCAGAGGCGGGGAATCAGATATGG
The DNA here is from genome assembly GCF_036971445.1 of Narcine bancroftii. Taxonomy (NCBI): domain Eukaryota; kingdom Metazoa; phylum Chordata; class Chondrichthyes; order Torpediniformes; family Narcinidae; genus Narcine; species Narcine bancroftii. The sequence continues at coordinate 310,381,991 of NC_091469.1, read as the reverse complement.
GGAATCAGAGGCGGGGAATCAGAGGCGGGGAAACAGAGGTGGCTAATCAGATATGGGGAATCAGAGGTGGGGAATCAGAGGCGGTGAATCAGAGATGGGGAATCAGAGTCGGGGAATCAGAGGCAGGGAATCAGACACAGGGAATCAGAGGCGGGGAATCAGAGCTGGGGAATCAGAGGCGGGGAATCAGAGTTGGGGAATCAGAGGTGGGGAATCAGATATGGGGAAACAGAGGCGGGGAATCAGAGGCGGGGTAACAGAGGCGGGGAATCAGATATTGGGAATCAGAGGTGGGGAATCAGAGGCAGGGAATCAGATGAGGGGAATCAGTGCTGGGGAATCAGAGGCGGGGAATCAGAATTTGGGAATCAGAGATGGGGAATCAGAGATGGGGAATCAGAGGCGGGGAATCAGACGCGGTGAATCAGAGGTGGTTAATCACAGATGGGGAACCAGAGGCAGGGAATCAGAAGCAGGGAATCAGACGCGGGGAATCAGATGCGGGGAATCATAGCTGGGGAATCAGAGGCGGGGATTCAGAGTTGGGGAATCAGAGGCGGGGTATCAGATATGGGGAATCAGAGGCGGGGAATCAGAGGCGGGGAAACTGAGGCGGGGAATCAGATATGGGGAATCATGGGTGGGGAATCAGAGGCGGTGAATCAGAGATGGGGAATCAGAGGCCGGGAATTAGATTCAGGGAATCAGACGCGGGTAATCAGAGGTGGGGAATCAGAGCTGGGGATTCAGAGGCGGGGAATCAGAGTCGGGGAATCAGAGGCGGGGAATCAGAGATGGGGAATCAGAGGCGGGGAATCAGAGGCCGGGAATCAGAGGCCGGGAATCAGTTGTGGGGAATCAGAGGCCGGGAATTAGCGGTGGTGAATCGGTGATGGGGAATCAGACGCGGGGATTCAGAGGCGGGGAATCAGACGCGGGGAATCAGAGGCAGGGAATCAGAGCTGGGGAATCAGAGGCGGGGAATCTGAGTTTGGGAATCAGAGGCGGGGAATAAGATATGGGGAATCAGAGGCGGGGAATAAGATATGGGGAATCAGGGGAGGGGAATCAGAGGTGGGGCATCAGAGGCGGGAATCAGATTTGGGGAATCAGACATGGTGAATCAGAGGTGGGGAATCACAGGCAGGGAATCAGACGCAGGGAATCAGTGGTGGAGAATCAGAGATGGGGAATCAGAGGCGGGAAATCAGAGGCAGGGAATCAGACACGGGGAATCAGAGGCGGGGAATCAGAGCTGGGGTATCAGAGGCGGGGAATCAGAGTTGGGGAATCAGAGGTGGGGAATCAGATATGGGGAAACAGATGCGGGGAATCAGAGGTGGGGAAACAGAGGCAGGGAATCAGATATTGGGAATCAGAGGTGGGGAATCAGAGGCAGGGAATCAGAGGTGGGGAATCAGTGGCAGGGAATCAGATGTGGGGAATCAGAGCTGGGGAATCAGAGGCGGGGAATCAGAATTTGGGAATCAGAGATGGGGAATCAGAGATGGGGAATCAGAGGCGGGGAATCAGACGCGGAGAATCAGAGGTGGTTAATCACAGATGGGGAACCAGAGGCAGGGAATCAGAAGCAGGGAATCAGACGCAGGGAATCAGAGGCGGGGAATCATACCTTGGGAATCAGAGGCGGGGATTCAGAGTTGGGGAATCAGAGGCGGGGTATCAGATATGGGGAATCAGAGGTGGGGAATCAGAGGCGGGGAAACTGAGGCGGGGAATCAGATATGGGGAATCAGAGGTGGGGAATCAGAGGCGGTGAATCAGAGATGGGGAATCAGAGGCCGGGAATTAGATTCAGGGAATCAGACGCGGGTAATCAGAGGTGGGGAATCAGAGCTGGGGATTCAGAGGCGGGGAATCAGAGTCGGGGAATCAGAGGCGGGGAATCAGAGATGGGGAATCAGAGGCGGGGAATCAGAGGCCGGGAATCAGAGGCCGGGAATCAGTTGTGGGGAATCAGAGGCCGGGAATTAGCGGTGGTGAATCAGAGATGGGGAATCAGAGGCGGAGATTCAGAGGCGGGGAATCAGACATGGGGAATCAGAGGCGGGGAATCAGAGCTGGGGAATCAGAGGCGGGGAATCTGAGTTTGGGAATCAGAGGCGGGGAATAAGATATGGGGAATCAAAGGCGGGGAATCAGATATGGGGAATCAGAGGAGGGGAATCAGAGGTGGGGCATCAGCCGCGGGAATCAGAATTGGGGAATCAGACATGGTGAATCAGAGGCGGGGAATCAGAGTTGGGGAATCAGAGGTTGCGAATCAGATATGGGGAAACAGAGGCGGGGAATCAGAGGTGGTGAAACAGAGGCAGGGAATCAGATATTGGGAATCAGAGGTGGGGAATCAGAGGCAGGGAATCAGATTTGGGGAATCAGAGCTGGGGAATCAGAGGCAGGGATTCTGAGTTTGGGAATCAGAGGCGGGGAATAAGATATGGGGAATCAGAGGCGGGGAATTAGTGGCGGGGAATCAGAGGCGGGGAATCAGAGGCGGGGTATCTGAGGCAGGGAATCAGATGTGGGGAATCAGACATGGGGAATCAGAGGCAGGGAATCAGAGGCGGGGAATCAGAAGCGGGGAATCATAGGCCGGGAATCAGAGGCCGGGAATCAGAGGTGGGGAATCTGAGTCCGGGAATCAGAGATGGGGAATCAGAGGCGGGGAATCAGATATGGGGAATCAGAGGCGGGGAATCAGAGGCGGGGAAACAGAGCTGAGGAACCAGAGGCGGGGAATCAGAGTTGGGGAATCAGAGACGGGGAATCAGATATGGGGAATCAGAGGCGGGGAATCAGAGGCGGGGAAACAGAGGAGGGGTATCAGATATGGGGAACCAGAGGTGGGGAATCAGAGGGCGGGAATCCGAGATGGGTAATCAGAGGCAGGGAATCAGATATGGGGAATCAGAGGCGGGGAATCAGAGGCAGGGAATCATATGTGTGGAATCAGAGATGGGGAATCAGAGGCAGGGAATCAGAGGCGGGGAATCAGAAGCCGGGAATCATATTCCGGGAATCAGAGGCTTGGAATCAGAGGTGGGGAATCTGAGTCCTGGAATCAGAGATGGGGAATCAGAGGCGGGGAATCAGATATGGGGAATCAGAGGCGGGGAATCAGAGGCGGGGAGACAGAGATGGCTTATCAGATATGGGGAATCAGAGGTGGGGAATCAGAGGCGGGGATTCAGAGGCGGGGAAACAGCATAGGGGTATCAGATATGGGGAACCAGAGGTGGGGAATCGGAGGGCGGGAATCCGAGATGGGTAATCAGAGGCAGGGAATCAGATATGTGGAATCAGAGGCGGGGAATCAGAGGCAGGGAATCAGATGTGGGGAATCAGAGATGGGGAATCAGAAGCAGGGAATCAGAGGCGGGGAATCAGAAGCGGGGATTCATATTCCGGGAATCAGAGGCTGGGAATCAGAGGTGGGGAATCTGAGTCCGGGAATCAGAGATGGGGAATCAGAGGCGGGGAATCAGATATGGGGAATCAGAGGCAGGGAATCAGAGGCGGGGAAACAGAGATGGCTTATCAGATATGGGGAATCAGAGGTGGGGATTCAGAGGCGGTGAATCAGAGATGGGGAATCAGAGGCGGGGAATCAGAGGCAGGAAATCTGACATGGGGAATCAGAGGCGGGGTATCAGAGCTGGGGAATCAGAGGCGGGGAATCAGAGTTGGGGAATCAGAGGTGGGGAATCAGATATGGGGAAACAGAGGCGGGGAATCAGAGGTGGGGAAACAGAGGCAGGGAATCAGATATTGGGAATCCGAGGTGGGGAATCAGCGGCAGGGAATCAGATGTGGGGAATCAGAGCTGGGGAATCAGAGACGGGGAATCTGAGTTTGGGAATCAGAGGCGGGGAATAAGATATGGGGAATCAGAGGCGGGGAATCAGATATGGGCAATCAGAGGAGGGGAATCAGAGGTGGGGCATCAGAGGCGGGAATCAGAATTGGGGAATCAGACATGGGGAATCAGAGAAGGGGAATCAGAGGCAGTGAATCAGAGATGGTGAATCAGAGGCGGGGAATCACAGGGAGGGAATCAGACGCAAGGAATCAGTGGTGATGAATCCAAGATGGGGAATCAGAGGCGGGGAATCAGAGGCAGGGAATTAGACACGGGGAATCAGAGGTGGGGAATCAGAGCTGAGGAATCAGAGGCGGGGAATCAGAGTTGGGGAATCAGAGGCAGGGAATCAGATATGGGGCATCAGAGGCAGGAAAACAGATATGGGGAATCAGAGGCGGGGAATTAGTGGCAGGGAATCAGAGGCGGGGAATCAGAGGCGGGGTATCAGAGGCAGGGAATCAGATGTGGGGAATCAGACATGGGGAATCAGAGGCAGGGTATCAGAGGCGGGGAATCAGAAGCGGGGAATCATAGGCCGGGAATCAGAGGCCGGGAAACAGAGGTGGGGATTCAGAGTCCGGGAATCAGAGATGGGGAATCAGAGGCGGGGAATCAGATATGGGGAATCAGAGGCGGGGAATCAGAGGTGGAGAAACAGAGGTGGCTAATCAGATATGGGGAATTAGAGGTGGGGAATCAGACGCAGTGCATCAGAGATGGGGAATCAGGCGGGGAATCAGAAGCGGGGAATCATAGGCCGGGAATCAGAGGCCGGGAATCAGAGGTGGGGAATCTGAGTCCGGGAATCAGAGATGGGGAATCAGTTGCGGGGAATCAGATATGGGGAATCAGAGGCGGGGAATCAGAGGCGGGGAAACAGAGATTGCTTATCAGATATGGGGAATCAGAGGTGGGGAATCAGAGGCGCGGAATCAGATATGGGGAATCAGAGGCGGGGAATCAGAGGCGGGGAAACAGAGGTGGCTAATCAGATATGGGGAATCAGAGGTGGGGAATCAGAGGCGGTGAATCAGAGATGGGGAATCAGAGGCGGGGAATCAGAGGCAGGGAATAAGACACAGGGAATCAGAGGCGGGGAATCAGAGCAGGGGAATCAGAGGCGGGGAATCAGAGTTGGGGAATCAGAGGTGGGGAATCAGATATGGGGAAACAGAGGCGGGGAATCAGAGGCGGGGTAACAGAGGCGGGGAATCAGATATTGGGAATCAGAGGTGGGGAATCAGAGGCAGGGAATCAGATGAGGGGAATCAGTGCTGGGGATTCAGAGGCGGGGAATCAGAATTTGGGAATCAGTGATGGGGAATCAGAGGCGGGGAATCAGACGCGGTGAATCAGAGGTGGTTAATCACAGATGGGGAACCAGAGGCAGGGAATCAGAAGCAGGGAATCAGACGCGGGGAATCAGATGCGGGGAATCATAGCTGGGGAATCAGAGGCGGAGATTCAGAGTTGGGGAATCAGAGGCGGGGTATCAGATATGGGGAATCAGAGGCGGGGAATCAGAGGCGGGGAAACTGAGGCGGGGAATCAGATATGGGGAATCATGGGTGGGGAATCAGAGGCGGTGAATCAGAGATGGGGAATCAGAGGCCGGGAATTAGATTCAGGGAATCAGACGCGGGTAATCAGCGGTGGGGAATCAGAGCTGGGGATTCAGAGGCGGGGAATCAGAGTCGGGGAATCAGAGGCGGGGAATCAGAGATGGGGAATCAGAGGCGGGGAATCAGAGGCCGGGAATCAGAGGCCGGGAATCAGTTGTGGGGAATCAAAGGCCGGGAATTAGCGGTGGTGAATCAGAGATGGGGAATCAGACGCGGGGATTCAGAGGCGGGGAATCAGACGCGGGGAATCAGAGGCAGGGAATCAGAGCTGGGGAATCAGAGGCGGGGAATCTGAGTTTGGGAATCAGAGGCGGGGAATAAGATATGGGGAATCAGAGGCGGGGAATCAGATATGGGGAATCAGGGGAGGGGAATCAGAGGTGGGGCATCAGAGGCGGGAATCAGATTTGGGGAATCAGACATGGTGAATCAGAGGTGGGGAATCAGAGGCGGGGAATCAGAGGCAGGGAATCAGACACGGGGAATCAGAGGCGGGGAATCAGAGCTGGGGAATCAGAGGCGGGGAATCAGAGTTGGGGAATCAGAGGTGGGGAATCAGATATGGGGAAACAGATGCGGGGAATCAGAGGTGGGGAAACAGAGGCAGGGAATCAGATATTGGGAATCAGAGGTGGGGAATCAGAGGCAGGGAATCAGAGGTGGGGAATCAGTGGCAGGGAATCAGATGTGGGGAATCAGAGCTGGGGAATCAGAGGCGGGGAATCAGAATTTGGGAATCAGAGATGGGGAATCAGAGATGGGGAATCAGAGGCGGGGAATCAGACGCGGAGAATCAGAGGTGGTTAATCACAGATGGGGAACCAGAGGCAGGGAATCAGAAGCAGGGAATCAGACGCAGGGAATCAGAGGCGGGGAATCATACCTTGGGAATCAGAGGCGGGGATTCAGAGTTGGGGAATCAGAGGCGGGGTATCAGATATGGGGAATCAGAGGTGGGGAATAAGAGGCGGGGAAACTGAGGCGGGGAATCAGATATGGGGAATCAGAGGTGGGGAATCAGAGGCGGGGAATAAGATATGGGGAATCAAAGGCGGGGAATCAGATATGGGGAATCAGAGGAGGGGAATCAGAGGTGGGGCATCAGCCGCGGGAATCAGAATTGGGGAATCAGACATGGTGAATCAGAGGCGGGGAATCAGAGTTGGGGAATCAGAGGTTGCGAATCAGATATGGGGAAACAGAGGCGGGGAATCAGAGGTGGTGAATCAGAGGCAGGGAATCAGATGTGGGGAATCAGAGCTGGGGAATCAGAGGCAGGGATTCTGAGTTTGGGAATCAGAGGCGGGGAATAAGATATGGGGAATCAGAGGCGTGCAATCAGATATGGGCAATCAGAGGAGGGGAATCAGAGGTGGGGCATCAGAGGCGGGAATCAGAATTGGGGAAGCAGACCTGGGGAATCAGAGAAGGGGAATCAGAGGCAGTGAATCAGAGATGGTGAATCAGAGGCGGGGAATCACAGGCAGGGTTTCAGACGCAGGGAATCAGTGGTGGTGAATCCAAGATGGGGAATCAGAGGCGGGGAATCAGAGGCAGGGAATTAGACACGGGGAATCAGAGGTGGGGAATCAGAGCTGAGGAATCAGAGGCGGGGAATCAGAGTTGGGGAATCAGAGGCAGGGAATCAGATATGGGGCATCAGAGGCAGGGAATCAGATATGGGGAATCAGTGGCGGGGAATTAGTGGCAGGGAATCAGAGGCGGGGAATCAGAGGCGGGGTATCAGAGGCAGGGAATCAGATGTGGGGAATCAGACATGGGGAATCAGAGGCAGGGAAACAGTGGCGGGGAATCAGAAGCGGGGAATCATAGGCCGGGAATCAGAGGCCGGGAATCAGAGGTGGGGAATCAGAGTCCGAAAATAAGAGATGGGGAATCAGAGGCGGGGAATCAGATATGGGGAATCAGAGGCGGGAATCAGAGGCTGAGAAACAGAGGTGGCTAATCAGATATGGGGAATAAGAGGTGGGGAATCAGAGGCGGTGAATCAGAGATGGGGAATCAGAGGCGGGGAATCAGAGGCAGGGAATCAGACACGGGGAATCAAAGGCGGGGAATCAGAGCTGGGGAATCAGATGCGTGGAATCAGAGTTGAGGAATCAGAGGTGGGGAATCAGATATGGGGAAACAGAGGCGGGGAATCAGAGGCGGGGAAACAGAGGCGGGGAATCAGATATTGGGAATCCGAGGTGGGGAATCAGAGGCAGGGAATCAGATGTGGGGAATCAGAGCTGGGGAATCAGAGGCGGGGAATCAGAATTTGGGAATCAGAGATGGGAAATCAGAGATGGGGAATCAGAGGCGGGGAATCAGACGCGGAGAATCAGAGGTGGTTAATCACAGATGGGGAACCAGAGGCGGGTATTCAGAGGTGGGGAAATTGAGGCAGGGAATCAGATATGGGGAATCAGAGGTGGGGAATCAGAGGCGGTGAATCAGAGATGGGGAATCAGAGATGGGGAATCAGAGGCAGGGAATCAGAGGCCGGGAATCAGAGGCCGGGAATTAGCGGTGGCACCTCTGATGCTCCTCTGATGCTCCTCTGATGCTCCTCTGATGCTCCTCTGATGCACCTCCGATGCACCTCTGATGCACCTCTGATGCTCCTCTGATGCTCCTCTGATGCTCCTCTGATGCTCCTCAGATGCTCCTCTGATGCTCATCTGATGCTCCTCTGATGCTCCTCTGATGCTCCTCTGATGCTCCTCTGATGCTCCTCTGATCCTCCTCTGATGCTCCTCTGATGCTCCTCTGTTGCTCCTCTGATGCTCCTCTGATGCTCATCTGATGCTCCTCTGATGCTCCTCTGATGCTCCTCTGATGCTCCTCTGATGCACCTCTGATGCTCCTCTGATGCTCCTCTGATGCTCCTCTGATGCTCCTCTGATGCTCCTCTGATGCACCTCTGATGCTCCTCTGATGCTCCTCTGATGCTCCTCTGATGCTCCTCTGATGCTCCACTGATGCTCCTCTGATGCTCCTCTGATGCTCCTCTGATGCTCCTCTGGTGCTCCTCTGATGCACCTCTGATGCACCTCTGACGCTCCTCCGATGCTCCTCTGATGCTCCTCTGATGCTCCTCTGATGCTCCTCTGATGCTCCTCTGATGCTCCTCTGATGCTCCTCTGATGCTCCTCTGTTGCTCCTCTGATGCTCCTCTGATGCTCCTCTGATGCTCCTCTGATGCTCCTCTGATGCTCCTCTGATGCTCCTCTGATGCTCCTCTGATGCTCCTCTGATGCTCCTCTGATGCTCCTCTGATGCTCCTCTGTTGCTCCTCTGATGCTCCTCTGATGCTCCTCTGATGCTCCTCTGATGCTCCTCTGATGCTCCTCTGTTGCTCCTCTGATGCACCTCTGATGCTCCTCTGATGCACCTCTGATGCTCTTCTGATGCTCCTCTGATGCTCCTCTGATGCTCCTCTGATGCTCCTCTGATGCACCTCTGACACACCTCCGATGCTCCTCTGACGCACCTCTGATGCACCTCTGACGCACCTCTGATGCTCCTCTGACGCTCCTCTGATGCTCCTCTGTTGCTCCTCTGATGCTCCTCTGATGCTCCTCTGATGCTCCTCTGATGCTCCTCTGATGCTCCTCTTATGCTCCTCTGATGCTCCTCTGATGCTCCTCTGATGCTCCTCTGATGCTCCACTGATGCTCCTCTGATGCTCCTCTGATGCTCCTCTGATGCTCCACTGATGCTACTCTGATGCTCCTCTGATGCTCCTCTGATGCTCCTCTGATGCTCCTCTGATGCTCCTCTGATGCTCCTCTGATGCTCCTCTGATGCTCCTCTGATGCTCCACTGATGCTCCTCTGATGCTCCTCTGATGCTCCACTGATGCTCCTCTGATGCTCCTCTGATGCTCCACTGATGCTACTCTGATGCTCCTCTGATGCTCCTCTGATGCTCCTCTGATGCTCCTCTGATGCTCCTCTGATGCTCCTCTGATGCACCTCTGATGCACCTCTGATGCACCTCTGATGCTCCTCTGATGCTCCTCTGATGCTCCTCTGATGCTCCTCTGATGCTCCTCTGATGCTCCTCTGATGCGCCTCTGATGCTCCTCTGATGCTCCTCTGATGCTCCTCTGATGCTCCTCTGATGCTCCTCTGATGCTCCTCTGTTGCTCCTCTGATGCTCCTCTGATTCACCTCTGATGCTCCTCTGATGCACCTCTGATGCTCCTCTGATGCTCCTCTGATGCTCCTCTGATGCTCCTCTGATGCTCCTCTGATGCTCCTCTGATGCTCCTCTGATGCTCCTCTGATGCTCCTCTGATACTCCTCTGTTGCTCCTCTGATGCTCCTCTGATGCTCCTCTGATGCTCCTCTGATGCTCCTCTGATGCACCTCTGATGCACCTCTGATGCTCCTCTAATGCTCCTCTGTTGCTCCTCTGATGCTCCTCTGATGCTCCTCTGATGCTCCTCTGATGCTCCTCTGATGCTCCTCTGATGCTCCTCTGATGCTCCTCTGATGCTCCTCTGATGCTCCTCTGATGCACCTCTGATGCTCTTCTGATGCTCCTCTGATGCTCCTCTGATGCTCCTCTGATGCTCCTCTGATGCTCCTCTGTTGCTCCTCTGGCTCCTCTGATGCTCCTCTGATGCTCCTCTGATGCTCCTCTGATGCACCTCTGATGCTCCTCTGATGCACCTCTGATGCTCCTCTGATGCTCCTCTGATGCTCTTCTGATGCTCCTCTGATGCTCCTCTGATGCTCCTCTGATGCTCCTCTGATGCACCTCTGATGCTCCTCTGATGCACCTCTGATGCTCTTCTGATGCTCCTCTGATGCTCCTCTGATGCTCCTCTGATGCTCCTCTGACGCTCCTCTGACGCTCCTCTGATGCTCCTCTGATGCACCTCTGATGCACCTCTGACGCTCCTCCGATGCTCCTCTGATGCTCCTCTGACGCTCCTCTGACGCTCCTCTGACGCTCCTCCGATGCTCCTCTGATGCTCCTCTGATGCTCCTCTGATGTTCCTCTGATGCTCCTCTTATGCTCCTCTGATGCTCCTCTGATGCTCCTCTGATGCTCCACTGATGCTCCTCTGATGCTCCTCTGATGCTCCTCTGATGCTCCACTGATGCTACTCTGATGCTCCTCTGATGCTCCTCTGATGCTCCACTGATGCTCCTCTGATGCTCCTCTGATGCTCCTCTGATGCTCCTCTGATGCTCCTCTGATGCACCTCTGATGCACCTCTGATGCACCTCTGATGCTCCTCTGATGCTCCTCTGATGCTCCTCTGATGCTCCTCTGATGCTCCTCTGATGCTCCTCTGATGCGCCTCTGATGCTCCTCTGATGCTCCTCTGATGCACCTCTGATGCACCTCTGATGCACCTCTGATGCTCCTCTGATGCTCCTCTAATGCTCCTCTGATGCTCCTCTGATGCTCCTCTGATGCTCCTCTGATGCGCCTCTGATGCTCCTCTGATGCTCCTCTGATGCTCCTCTGATGCTCCTCTGATGCTCCTCTGTTGCTCCTCTGATGCTCCTCTGATTCACCTCTGATGCTCCTCTGATGCACCTCTGATGCTCCTCTGATGCTCCTCTGATGCTCCTCTGATGCTCCTCTGTTGCTCCTCTGATGCTCCTCTGATTCACCTCTGATGCTCCTCTCATGCACCTCTGATGCTCCTCTGATGCTCCTCTGATGCTCCTCTAATGCTCCTCTGATGCTCCTCTGATGCTCCTCTGATGCTCCTCTGATGCTCCTCTGATGCTCCTCTGATGCTCCTCTGATACTCTTCTGTTGCTCCTCTGATGCTCCTCTGATGCTCCTCTGATGCTCCTCTGATGCTCCTCTGATGCTCCTCTGATGCTCCTCTGATGCTCCTCTGATGCACCTCTGATGCACCTCCGATGCTCCTCTGATGCTCCTCTGTTGCTCCCCTGATGCTCCTCTGATGCTCCTCTGATGCTCCTCTGATGCTCCTCTGATGCTCCTCTGATGCTCCTCTGATGCTCCTCTGATGGTCCTATGATGCTCCTCTGATGCACCTCTGATGCTCCTCTGTTGCTCCTCGGACGCACCTCTGATTCTCCTCGGATGCTCCTCTGATGCTCCTCTGATGCACCTCTGATGCTCCTCTGATGCTCCTCTGATTCTCCTCTGATGCACCTCTGATGCACCTCCGACGCTCCTCCGATGCTCCTCCGATGCTCCTCTGACGCTCCTCTGACGCTCCTCTGACGCTCCTCTGATGCTCCTCTGATGCACCTCTGATGCACCTCTGACGCTCCTCCGATGCTCCTCTGATGCTCCTCTGATGCTCCTCTGATGCTCCTCTGATGCTCCTCTGATGCTCCTCTGATGCTCCTCTGTTGCTCCTCTGATGCTCCTCTTATGCTCATCTGATGCTCCTCTGATGCTCCTCTTATGCTCCTCTGATGCTCCTCTGATGCACCTCTGATGCTCCTCTGATGCTCCTCTGTTGCTCCTCTGATGCTCCTCTGATGCTCCTCTGATGCTCCTCTGATGCTCCTCTGATGCTCCTCTGATGCTCCTCTGATGCACCTCTGATGCACCTCTGATGCTCTTCTGATGCTCCTCTGATGCTCCTCTGATGCTCCTCTGATGCTCCTCTGATGCTCCTCTGATGCTCCTCTGATGCACCTCTGATGCTCCTCTGATGCACCTCTGATGCTCTTCTGATGCTCCTCTGATGCTCCTCTGATGCTCCTCTGATGCTCCTCTGACGCTCCCCTGATGGTCCTCTGATGCACCTCTGATGCACCTCTGACGCTCCTCCGATGCTCCTCTGATGCTCCTCTGATGCTCCTCTGATGCTCCTCTGATGCTCCTCTGATGCTCCTCTGATGCTCCTCTGATGCTCCTCTGATGCTCCTCTGATGCTCCTCTGATGCACCTCCGATGCACCTCTGATGCTCCTCTGATGCTCCTCTGATGCACCTCCGATGCACCTCTGATGCTCCTCTGATGCTCCTCTGATGCTCCTCTGATGCTCCTCTGTTGCTCCTCTGGCTCCTCTGATGCTCCTCTGATGCTCCTCTGATGCTCCTCTGACGCTCCTCTTACGCTCCTCTGACGCTCCTCTGATGCACCTCTGATGCACCTCTGACGCTCCTCCGATGCTCCTCTGAAGCTCCTCTGACGCTCCTCTGACGCTCCTCTGACGCTCCTCCGATGCTCCTCTGACGCACCTCTGATGCACCTCTGACACACCTCCGATGCTCCTCTGACGCACCTCTGATGCACCTCTGACGCAGCTCTGATGCTCTCTGACGCTCCTCTGATGCTCCTCTGTTGCTCCTCTGATGCTCCTCTGATGCTCCTCTGATGCTCCTCTGATGCTCCTCTTATGCTCCTCTGATGCTCCTCTGATGCTCCTCTGATGCTCCTCTGATGCTCCACTGATGCTCCTCTGATGCTCCTCTGATGCTCCTCTGATGCTCCACTGATGCTACTCTGATGTTCCTCTGATGCTCCTCTGATGCTCCTCTGATGCTCCTCTGATGCTCCTCTGATGCTCCTCTGATGCTCCTCTGATGCAACTCTGATGCACCTCTGATGCACCTCTGATGCTCCTCTGATGCTCCTCTGATGCTCCTCTGATGCTCCTCTGATGCTCCTCTGATGCTCCTCTGATGCGCCTCTGATGCTCCTCTGATGCTCCTCTGATGCTCCTCTGATGCTCCTCTGATGCTCCTCTGATGCTCCTCTGATGCTCCTCTGATTCACCTCTGATGCTCCTCTGATGCACCTCTGATGCTCCTCTGATGCTCCTCTGATGCTCCTCTAATGCTCCTCTGATGCTCCTCTGATGCTCCTCTGATGCTCCTCTGATGCACCTCTGATGCACCTCTGATGCTCCTCTGATGCTCCTCTGTTGCTCCTCTGATGCTCCTCTGATGCTCCTCTGATGCTCCTCTGTTGCTCCTCTGATGCTCCTCTGATGCTCCTCTGATGCTCCTCTGATGCTCCTCTGATGCTCCTATGATGCTCCTCTGATGCTCCTCTGATGCTCCTCTGATGCTCCTCTGATGCACCTCTGATGCTCCTCCTATGCTCCTCTGACGCTCCTCTGACGCTCCTCTGACGCTCCCCTGATGGTCCTCTGATGCACCTCTGATGCACCTCTGACGCTCCTCCGATGCTCCTCTGATGCTCCTCTGATGCTCCTCTGATGCTCCTCTGATGCTCCTCTGATGCTCCTCTGATGCTCCTCTGATGCTCCTCTGATGCTCCTCTGATGCTCCTCCGATGCACCTCCGATGCACCTCTGATGCTCCTCTGATGCTCCTCTGATGCACCTCCGATGCACCTCTGATGCTCCTCTGATGCTCCTCTGATGCTCCTCTGATGCTCCTCTGTTGCTCCTCTGGCTCCTCTGATGCTCCTCTGATGCTCCTCTGATGCTCCTCTGACGCTCCTCTGACGCTCCTCTGATGCTCCTCTGATGCACCTCTGATGCATCTCTAACGCTCCTCCGATGCTCCTCTGATGCTCCTCTGACGCTCCTCTGACGCTCCTCTGACGCTCCTCCGATGCTCCTCTGACGCACCTCTGATGCACCTCTGACACACCTCCGATGCTCCTCTGACGCACCTCTGATGCACCTCTGACGCAGCTCTGATGCTCTCTGACGCTCCTCTGATGCTCCTCTGTTGCTCCTCTGATGCTCCTCTGATGCTCCTCTGATGCTCCTCTGATGCTCCACTGATGCTCCTCTGATGCTCCTCTGATGCTCCTCTGATGCTCCACTGATGCTACTCTGATGCTCCTCTGATGCTCCTCTGATGCTCCTCTGATGCTCCTCTGATGCTCCTCTGATGCTCCTCTGATGCACCTCTGATGCACCTCTGATGCACCTCTGATGCTCCTCTGATGCTCCTCTGATGCTCCTCTGATGCTCCTCTGATGCTCCTCTGATGCGCCTCTGATGCTCCTCTGATGCTCCTCTGATGCTCCTCTGATGCTCCTCTGATGCTCCTCTGATGCTCCTCTGATGCTCCTCTGATTCACCTCTGATGCTCCTCTGATGCACCTCTGATGCTCCTCTGATGCTCCTCTGATGCTCCTCTAATGCTCCTCTGATGCTCCTCTGATGCTCCTCTGATGCTCCTCTGATGCACCTCTGATGCACCTCTGATGCTCCTCTGATGCTCCTCTGATGCTCCTCTGATGCTCCTCTGATGCTCCTCTGATGCTCCTCTGTTGCTCCTCTGATGCTCCTCTGATGCTCCTCTGATGCTCCTCTGATGCTCCTCTGATGCTCCTATGATGCTCCTCTGATGCTCCTCTGATGCTCCTCTGATGCTCCTCTGATGCACCTCTGATGCTCCTCTGATGCACCTCTGATGCTCTTCTGATGCTCCTCTGATGGTCCTCTGATGCTCCTCTGATGCACCTCTGATGCACCTCTGACGCTCCTCCGATGCTCCTCCGATGCTCCTCTGACGCTCCTCTGACGCTCCTCTGACGCTCCTCTGATGCTCCTCTGATGCACCTCTGATGCACCTCTGACGCTCCTCCGATGCTCCTCTGATGCTCCTCTGACACACCTCCGATGCTCCTCTGACGCACCTCTGATGCACCTCTGACGCAGCTCTGATGCTCCTCTGTTGCTCCTCTGATGCTCCTCTGTTGCTCCTCTGATGCTCCTCTGATGCTCCTCTGATGCTCCTCTGATGCTCCTCTGATGCTCCTCTGATGCTCCTCTGATGCTCCTCTGATGCTCCTCTGATGCACCTCTGATGCACCTCTGATGCTCCTCTGATGCTCCTCTGTTGCTCCTCTGATGCTCCTCTGATGCTCCTCTGATGCTCCTCTGATGCTCCTCTGATGCTCCTCTGATGCACCTCTGATGCTCTTCTGATGCTCCTCTGATGCACCTCTGATGCTCTTCTGATGCTCCTCTGATGCTCCTCTGACGCTCCTCTGACGCTCCTCTGACGCTCCTCCGATGCTCCTCTGACGCACCTCTGATGCACCTCTGATGCTCCTCTGATGCTCCTCTGATGCTCCTCTGATGCTCCTCTGTTGCTCCTCTGGCTCCTCTGATGCTCCTCTGATGCTCCTCTGATGCTCCTCTGACGCTCCTCTTACGCTCCTCTGACGCTCCTCTGATGCACCTCTGATGCACCTCTGACGCTCCTCCGATGCTCCTCTGATGCTCCTCTGACGCTCCTCTGACGCTCCTCTGACGCTCCTCCGATGCTCCTCTGACGCACCTCTGATGCACCTCTGACACACCTCCGATGCTCCTCTGACGCACCTCTGATGCACCTCTGACGCAGCTCTGATGCTCTCTGACGCTCCTCTGATGCTCCTCTGTTGCTCCTCTGATGCTCCTCTGATGCTCCTCTGATGCTCCTCTGATGCTCCTCTTATGCTCCTCTGATGCTCCTCTGATGCTCCTCTGATGCTCCTCTGATGCTCCACTGATGCTCCTCTGATGCTCCTCTGATGCTCCTCTGATGCTCCACTGATGCTACTCTGATGTTCCTCTGATGCTCCTCTGATGCTCCTCTGATGCTCCTCTGATGCTCCTCTGATGCTCCTCTGATGCTCCTCTGATGCAACTCTGATGCACCTCTGATGCACCTCTGATGCTCCTCTGATGCTCCTCTGATGCTCCTCTGATGCTCCTCTGATGCTCCTCTGATGCTCCTCTGATGCGCCTCTGATGCTCCTCTGATGCTCCTCTGATGCTCCTCTGATGCTCCTCTGATGCTCCTCTGATGCTCCTCTGATGCTCCTCTGATTCACCTCTGATGCTCCTCTGATGCACCTCTGATGCTCCTCTGATGCTCCTCTGATGCTCCTCTAATGCTCCTCTGATGCTCCTCTGATGCTCCTCTGATGCTCCTCTGATGCACCTCTGATGCACCTCTGATGCTCCTCTGATGCTCCTCTGTTGCTCCTCTGATGCTCCTCTGATGCTCCTCTGATGCTCCTCTGTTGCTCCTCTGATGCTCCTCTGATGCTCCTCTGATGCTCCTCTGATGCTCCTCTGATGCTCCTATGATGCTCCTCTGATGCTCCTCTGATGCTCCTCTGATGCTCCTCTGATGCACCTCTGATGCTCCTCCTATGCTCCTCTGACGCTCCTCTGACGCTCCTCTGACGCTCCCCTGATGGTCCTCTGATGCACCTCTGATGCACCTCTGACGCTCCTCCGATGCTCCTCTGATGCTCCTCTGATGCTCCTCTGATGCTCCTCTGATGCTCCTCTGATGCTCCTCTGATGCTCCTCTGATGCTCCTCTGATGCTCCTCTGATGCTCCTCCGATGCACCTCCGATGCACCTCTGATGCTCCTCTGATGCTCCTCTGATGCACCTCCGATGCACCTCTGATGCTCCTCTGATGCTCCTCTGATGCTCCTCTGATGCTCCTCTGTTGCTCCTCTGGCTCCTCTGATGCTCCTCTGATGCTCCTCTGATGCTCCTCTGACGCTCCTCTGACGCTCCTCTGATGCTCCTCTGATGCACCTCTGATGCATCTCTAACGCTCCTCCGATGCTCCTCTGATGCTCCTCTGACGCTCCTCTGACGCTCCTCTGACGCTCCTCCGATGCTCCTCTGACGCACCTCTGATGCACCTCTGACACACCTCCGATGCTCCTCTGACGCACCTCTGATGCACCTCTGACGCAGCTCTGATGCTCTCTGACGCTCCTCTGATGCTCCTCTGTTGCTCCTCTGATGCTCCTCTGATGCTCCTCTGATGCTCCTCTGATGCTCCACTGATGCTCCTCTGATGCTCCTCTGATGCTCCTCTGATGCTCCACTGATGCTACTCTGATGCTCCTCTGATGCTCCTCTGATGCTCCTCTGATGCTCCTCTGATGCTCCTCTGATGCTCCTCTGATGCACCTCTGATGCACCTCTGATGCACCTCTGATGCTCCTCTGATGCTCCTCTGATGCTCCTCTGATGCTCCTCTGATGCTCCTCTGATGCGCCTCTGATGCTCCTCTGATGCTCCTCTGATGCTCCTCTGATGCTCCTCTGATGCTCCTCTGATGCTCCTCTGATGCTCCTCTGATTCACCTCTGATGCTCCTCTGATGCACCTCTGATGCTCCTCTGATGCTCCTCTGATGCTCCTCTAATGCTCCTCTGATGCTCCTCTGATGCTCCTCTGATGCTCCTCTGATGCACCTCTGATGCACCTCTGATGCTCCTCTGATGCTCCTCTGATGCTCCTCTGATGCTCCTCTGATGCTCCTCTGATGCTCCTCTGTTGCTCCTCTGATGCTCCTCTGATGCTCCTCTGATGCTCCTCTGATGCTCCTCTGATGCTCCTATGATGCTCCTCTGATGCTCCTCTGATGCTCCTCTGATGCTCCTCTGATGCACCTCTGATGCTCCTCTGATGCACCTCTGATGCTCTTCTGATGCTCCTCTGATGGTCCTCTGATGCTCCTCTGATGCACCTCTGATGCACCTCTGACGCTCCTCCGATGCTCCTCCGATGCTCCTCTGACGCTCCTCTGACGCTCCTCTGACGCTCCTCTGATGCTCCTCTGATGCACCTCTGATGCACCTCTGACGCTCCTCCGATGCTCCTCTGATGCTCCTCTGACACACCTCCGATGCTCCTCTGACGCACCTCTGATGCACCTCTGACGCAGCTCTGATGCTCCTCTGTTGCTCCTCTGATGCTCCTCTGTTGCTCCTCTGATGCTCCTCTGATGCTCCTCTGATGCTCCTCTGATGCTCCTCTGATGCTCCTCTGATGCTCCTCTGATGCTCCTCTGATGCTCCTCTGATGCACCTCTGATGCACCTCTGATGCTCCTCTGATGCTCCTCTGTTGCTCCTCTGATGCTCCTCTGATGCTCCTCTGATGCTCCTCTGATGCTCCTCTGATGCTCCTCTGATGCACCTCTGATGCTCTTCTGATGCTCCTCTGATGCACCTCTGATGCTCTTCTGATGCTCCTCTGATGCTCCTCTGACGCTCCTCTGACGCTCCTCTGACGCTCCTCCGATGCTCCTCTGACGCACCTCTGATGCACCTCTGACACACCGCCGATGCTCCTCTGACGCACCTCTGATGCACCTCTGACGCAGCTCTGATGCTCTCTGACGCTCCTCTGATGCTCCTCTGTTGCTCCTCTGATGCTCCTCTGTTGCTCCTCGGATGCACCTCTGATTCTCCTCGGATGCTCCTCTG
Source organism: Narcine bancroftii (assembly GCF_036971445.1). Classification (NCBI taxonomy): domain Eukaryota; kingdom Metazoa; phylum Chordata; class Chondrichthyes; order Torpediniformes; family Narcinidae; genus Narcine; species Narcine bancroftii. The sequence continues at coordinate 310,363,309 of NC_091469.1, read as the reverse complement.
ATGCTCCTCTGATGCTCCTCTGATGCTCCTCTGATGCTCCTCTGATGCTCCTGATGCTCCTCTGATGCTCCTCTGATGCTCCTCTGATGCTCCTCTGATGCTCCTCTGATGCTCCTCTGATGCTCCTCTGATGCTCCTCTGATGCTCCTCTGATGCTCCTCTGATGCTCCTCTGATGCTCCTGATGCTCCTCTGATGCTCCTCTGATGCTCCTCTGATGCTCCTCTGATGCTCCTCTGATGCTCCTCTGATGCTCCTCTGATGCTCCTCTGATGCTCCTCTGATGCTCCTGATGCTCCTCTGATGCTCCTCTGATGCTCCTCTGATGCTCCTCTGATGCTCCTCTGATGCTCCTCTGATGCTCCTCTGATGCGCCTCTGATGCTCCTCTGATGCTCCTGATGCTCCTCTGATGCTCCTCTGATGCTCCTCTGATGCACCTCTGACACACCTCCGATGCTCCTCTGACGCACCTCTGATGCACCTCTGACGCAGCTCTGATGCTCTCTGACGCTCCTCTGATGCTCCTCTGTTGCTCCTCTGATGCTCCTCTGATGCTCCTCTGATGCTCCTCTGATGCTCCTCTTATGCTCCTCTGATGCTCCTCTGATGCTCCTCTGATGCTCCTCTGATGCTCCACTGATGCTCCTCTGATGCTCCTCTGATGCTCCTCTGATGCTCCACTGATGCTACTCTGATGCTCCTCTGATGCTCCTCTGATGCTCCTCTGATGCTCCTCTGATGCTCCTCTGATGCACCTCTGATGCACCTCTGATGCACCTCTGACGCTCCTCTGATGCTCCTCTGATGCTCCTCTGATGCTCCTCTGATGCTCCTCTGATGCTCCTCTGATGCGCCTCTGATGCTCCTCTGATGCTCCTCTGATGCTCCTCTGATGCTCCTCTGATGCGCCTCTGATGCTCCTCTGATGCTCCTCTGATGCTCCTCTGATGCTCCTCTGATGCTCCTCTGATGCTCCTCTGTTGCTCCTCTGATGCTCCTCTGATTCACCTCTGATGCTCCTCTGATGCACCTCTGATGCTCCTCTGATGCTCCTCTGATGCTCCTCTGATGCTCCTCTGATGCTCCTCTGATGCTCCTCGGATGCTCCTCTGATGCTCCTCTGATGCTCCTCTGATGCTCCTCTGATGCTCCTCTGATAGTCCTCTGTTGCTCCTCTGATGCTCCTCTGATGCTCCTCTGATGCTCCTCTGATGCTCCTCTGATGCTCCTCTGATGCTCCTCTGATGCTCCTCTGATGCACCTCTGATGCACCTCTGATGCTCCTCTGATGCTCCTCTGTTGCTCCTCTGATGCTCCTCTGATGCTCCTCTGATGCTCCCCTGATGCTCCTCTGATGCTCCTCTGATGCTCCTCTGATGCTCCTCTGATGCTCCTCTGATGCTCCTCTGATGCACCTCTGATGCTCTTCTGATGCTCCTCTGATGCTCCTCTGATGCTCCTCTGATGCTCCTCTGATGCTCCTCTGTTGCTCCTCTGGCTCCTCTGATGCTCCTCTGATGCTCCTCTGATGCTCCTCTGATGCACCTCTGATGCTCCTCTGATGCACCTCTGATGCTCCTCTGATGCTCCTCTGATGCTCTTCTGATGCTCCTCTGACGCTCCTCTGATGCTCCTCTGATGCTCCTCTGATGCTCCTCTGATGCACCTCTGATGCTCCTCTGATGCACCTCTGATGCTCTTCTGATGCTCCTCTGATGCTCCTCTGATGCTCCTCTGATGCTCCTCTGACGCTCCTCTGACGCTCCTCTGATGCTCCTCTGATGCACCTCTGATGCACCTCTGACGCTCCTCCGATGCTCCTCTGATGCTCCTCTGACGCTCCTCTGACGCTCCTCTGACGCTCCTCCGATGCTCCTCTGACGCACCTCTGATGCACCTCTGACACACCTCCGATGCTCCTCTGACGCACCTCTGATGTACCTCTGACGCAGCTCTGATGCTCTCTGACGCTCCTCTGATGCTCCTCTGTTGCTCCTCTGATGCTCCTCTGATGCACCTCTGACGCTCCTCCGATGCTCCTCTGATGCTCCTCTGATGCACCTCTGATGCACCTCTGATGCTCCTCTGATGCTCCTCTGTTGCTCCTCTGATGCTCCTCTGATGCTCCTCTGATGCTCCTCTGATGCTCCTCTGATGCTCCTCTGATGCTCCTCTGATGCTCCTCTGATGCTCCTCTGATGCACCTCTGATGCTCTTCTGATGCTCCTCTGATGCACCTCTGATGCTCTTCTGATGCTCCTCTGATGCTCCTCTGATGCTCCTCTGACGCTCCTCTGACGCTCCTCTGACGCTCCTCCGATGCTCCTCTGACGCACCTCTGATGCACCTCTGACACACCTCCGATGCTCCTCTGACGCACCTCTGACGCAGCTCTGATGCTCTCTGACGCTCCTCTGATGCTCCTCTGTTGCTCCTCTGATGCTCCTCGGATGCACCTCGGATGCACCTCTGATTCTCCTCGGATGCTCCTCTGATGCTCCTCTGATGCTCCTCTGATGCTCCTCTGATGCTCCTGATGCTCCTCTGATGCTCCTCTGATGCTCCTCTGATGCTCCTCTGATGCTCCTCTGATGCTCCTCTGATGCTCCTCTGATGCTCCTCTGATGCTCCTCTGATGCTCCTCTGATGCTCCTCTGATGCTCCTCTGATGCTCCTCTGATGCTCCTCTGTTGCTCCTCTGATGCTCCTCTGATGCTCCTCTGATGCTCCTCTGATGCTCCTCTGATGCTCCTCTGATGCTCCTCTGATGCTCCTCTGATGCGCCTCTGATGCGCCTCTGATGCTCCTCTGATGCTCCTCTGATGCTCCTCTGATGCACCTCTGACACACCTCCGATGCTCCTCTGACGCACCTCTGATGCACCTCTGACGCAGCTCTGATGCTCTCTGAGGCTCCTCTGATGCTCCTCTGTTGCTCCTCTGATGCTCCTCTGATGCTCCTCTGATGCTCCTCTGATGCTCCTCTGATGCTCCTCTGATGCTCCTCTGATGCTCCTCTGATGCTCCTCTGATGCTCCACTGATGCTCCTCTGATGCTCCACTGATGCTACTCTGATGCTCCTCTGATGCTCCTCTGATGCTCCTCTGATGCTCCTCTGATGCTCCTCTGATGCACCTCTGATGCACCTCTGATGCACCTCTGATGCTCCTCTGATGCTCCTCTGATGCTCCTCTGATGCTCCTCTGATGCTCCTCTGATGCGCCTCTGATGCTCCTCTGATGCTCCTCTGATGCTCCTCTGATGCTCCTCTGATGCGCCTCTGATGCTCCTCTGATGCTCCTCTGATGCTCCTCTGATGCTCCTCTGATGCTCCTCTGATGCTCCTCTGTTGCTCCTCTGATGCTCCTCTGATTCACCTCTGATGCTCCTCTGATGCACCTCTGATGCTCCTCTGATGCTCCTCTGATGCTCCTCTGATGCTCCTCTGATGCTCCTCTGATGCTCCTCTGATGCTCCTCTGATGCTCCTCTGATGCTCCTCTGATGCTCCTCTGATACTCCTCTGTTGCTCCTCTGATGCTCCTCTGATGCTCCTCTGATGCTCCTCTGATGCTCCTCTGATGCTCCTCTGATGCTCCTCTGATGCACCTCTGATGCACCTCTGATGCTCCTCTGATGCTCCTCTGTTGCTCCTCTGATGCTCCTCTGATGCTCCTCTGATGCTCCTCTGATGCTCCTCTGATGCTCCTCTGATGCTCCTCTGATGCTCCTCTGATGCTCCTCTGATGCACCTCTGATGCTCTTCTGATGCTCCTCTGATGCTCCTCTGATGCTCCTCTGATGCTCCTCTGATGCTCCTCTGATGCTCCTCTGGCTCCTCTGATGCTCCTCTGATGCTCCTCTGATGCTCCTCTGATGCACCTCTGATGCTCCTCTGATGCACCTCTGATGATCCTCTGATGCTCCTCTGATGCTCTTCTGATGCTCCTCTGATGCTCCTCTGATGCTCCTCTGATGCTCCTCTGATGCTCCTCTGATGCACCTCTGATGCTCCTCTGATGCACCTCTGATGCTCTTCTGATGCTCCTCTGATGCTCCTCTGATGCTCCTCTGATGCTCCTCTGACGCTCCTCTGACGCTCCTCTGATGCTCCTCTGATGCACCTCTGATGCACCTCTGACGCTCCTCCGATGCTCCTCTGATGCTCCTCTGACGCTCCTCTGACGCTCCTCTGACGCTCCTCCGATGCTCCTCTGACGCACCTCTGATGCACCTCTGACACACCTCCGATGCTCCTCTGACGCACCTCTGATGCACCTCTGACGCAGTTCTGATGCTCTCTGACGCTCCTCTGATGCTCCTCTGTTGCTCCTCTGATGCTCCTCTGATGCTCCTCTGATGTTCCTCTGATGCTCCTCTTATGCTCCTCTGATGCTCCTCTGATGCTCCTCTGATGCTCCTCTGATGCTCCACTGATGCTCCTCTGATGCTCCTCTGATGCTCCTCTGATGCTCCACTGATGCTACTCTGATGCTCCTCTGATGCTCCTCTGATGCTCCTCTGATGCTCCTCTGATGCTCCTCTGATGCTCCTCTGATGCTCCTCTGATGCACCCCTGATGCACCTCTGATGCACCTCTGATGCTCCTCTGATGCTCCTCTGATGCTCCTCTGATGCTCCTCTGATGCTCCTCTGATGCTCCTCTGATGCTCCTCTGATGCTCCTCTGATGCTCCTCTGTTGCTCCTCTGATGCTCCTCTAATTCACCTCTGATGCTCCTCTGATGCACCTCTGATCCTCCTCTGATGCTCCTCTGATGCTCCTCTAATGCTCCTCTGATGCTCCTCTGATGCACCTCTGATGCACCTCTGATGCTCCTCTGATGCTCCTCTGTTGCTCCTCTGATGCTCCTCTGATGCTCCTCTGATGCTCCTCTGATGCTCCTCTGATGCTCCTCTGATGCTCCTCTGATGCTCCTCTGATGCTCCTATGATGCTCCTCTGATGCACCTCTGATGCTCCTCTGTTGCTCCTCGGACGCACCTCTGATTCTCCTCGGATGCTCCTCTGATGCTCCTCTGATGCACCTCTGATGCTCCTCTGATGCTCCTCTGATTCTCCTCTGATGCACCTCTGATGCACCTCCGACGCTCCTCCGAGGCTCCTCCGATGCTCCTCTGACGCTCCTCTGACGCTCCTCTGACGCTCCTCTGATGCTCCTCTGATGCACCTCTGATGCACCTCTGACGCTCCTCCGATGCTCCTCTGATGCTCCTCTGATGCTCCTCTGATGCTCCTCTGATGCTCCTCTGATGCTCCTCTGATGCTCCTCTGATGCTCCTCTGTTGCTCCTCTGATGCTCCTCTTATGCTCATCTGATGCTCCTCTGATGCTCCTCTTATGCTCCTCTGATGCTCCTCTGATGCACCTCTGATGCTCCTCTGATGCTCCTCTGATGCTCCTCTGATGCCCTCTGTTGCTCCTCTGATGCTCCTCTGATGCTCCTCTGATGCTCCTCTGATGCTCCTCTGATGCTCCTCTGATGCACCTCTGATGCTCCTCTGATGCTCCTCTGATGCTCCTCTGATGCTCCTCTGATGCTCCTCTGATGCACCTCTGATGCTCCTCTGATGCACCTCTGATGCTCTTCTGATGCTCCTCTGATGCTCCTCTGATGCTCCTCTGATGCTCCTCTGATGCTCCTCTGACGCTCCCCTGATGGTCCTCTGATGCACCTCTGATGCACCTCTGACGCTCCTCCGATGCTCCTCTGATGCTCCTCTGACGCTCCTCTGACGCTCCTCTGACGCTCCTCCGATGCTCCTCTGACGCACCTCTGATGCTCCTCTGATGCTCCTCTGATGCTCCTCTGATGCTCCTCTGATGCTCCTCTGATGCTCCTCTTATGCTCCTCTGATGCTCCTCTGATGCTCCTCTGATGCTCCTCTGATGCTCCACTGATGCTCCTCTGATGCTCCTCTGATGCTCCTCTGATGCTCCATTGATGCTACTCTGATGCTCCTCTGATGCTCCTCTGATGCTCCTCTGATGCTCCTCTGATGCTCCTCTGATGCTCCTCTGATGCTCCTCTGATGCACCTCTGATGCTCCACTGATGCTCCTCTGATGCTCCTCTGATGCTCCTCTGATGCTCCTCTGATGCTCCTCTGATGCTCCACTGACGCTCCTCTGATGCTCCTCTGATGCACCTCTGATGCACCTCTGACGCTCCTCCGATGCTCCTCTGATGCTCCTCTGACGCTCCTCTGACGCTCCTCTGACGCTCCTCCGATGCTCCTCTGACGCACCTCTGATGCACCTCTGACACACCTCCGATGCTCCTCTGACGCACCTCTGATGCACCTCTGACGCACCTCTGATGCTCCTCTGACGCTCCTCTGATGCTCCTCTGTTGCTCCTCTGATGCTCCTCTGATGCTCCTCTGATGCTCCTCTGATGCTCCTCTGATGCTCCTCTTATGCTCCTCTGATGCTCCTCTGATGCTCCTCTGATTCTCCTCTGATGCTCCACTGATGCTCCTCTGATGCTCCTCTGATGCTCCACTGATGCTCCTCTGATGCTCCTCTGATGCTCCTCTGATGCTCCACTGATGCTACTCTGATGCTCCTCTGATGCTCCTCTGATGCTCCTCTGATGCTCCTCTGATGCTCCTCTGATGCTCCTCTGATGCACCTCTGATGCACCTCTGCTGCACCTCTGATGCTCCTCTGATGCTCCTCTGATGCTCCTCTGATGCTCCTCTGATGCTCCTCTGATGCTCCTCTGATGCGCCTCTGATGCTCCTCTGATGCTCCTCTGATGCTCCTCTGATGCTCCTCTGATGCTCCTCTGATGCTCCTCTGTTGCTCCTCTGATGCTCCTCTGATTCACCTCTGATGCTCCTCTGATGCACCTCTGATGCTCCTCTGATGCTCCTCTGATGCTCCTCTAATGCTCCTCTGATGCTCCTCTGATGCTCCTCTGATGCTCCTCTGATGCTCCTCTGATGCTCCTCTGATGCTCCTCTGATGCTCCTCTGATGCTCCTCTGATACTCCTCTGTTGCTCCTCTGATGCTCCTCTGATGCTCCTCTGATGCTCCTCTGATGCTCCTCTGATGCTCCTCTGATGCTCCTCTGATGCACCTCCGATGCACCTCTGATGCTCCTCTGATGCTCCTCTGTTGCTCCTCTGATGCTCCTCTGATGCTCCTCTGATGCTCCTCTGATGCTCCTCTGATGCTCCTCTGATGCTCCACTGATGCTCCTCTGATGCTCCACTGATGCTCCTCTGATGCTCCACTGATGCTACTCTGATGCTCCTCTGATGCTCCTCTGATGCTCCTCTGACGCTCCTCTGATGCTCCTCTGATGCTCCTCTGATGCACCTCTGATGCACCTCTGATGCACCTCTGATGCTCCTCTGATGCTCCTCTGATGCTCCTCTGATGCTCCTCTGATGCTCCTCTGATGCGCCTCTGATGCTCCTCTGATGCTCCTCTGATGCTCCTCTGATGCTCCTCTGATGCTCCTCTGATGCTCCTCTGATGCTCCTCTGATGCACCTCTGATGCACCTCTGATGCTCCTCTGATGCTCCTCTGTTGCTCCTCTGATGCTCCTCTGATGCTCCTCTGATGCTCCTCTGATGCTCCTCTGATGCTCCTCTGATGCTCCTCTGATGCTCCTCTGATGAACCTCTGATGCTCTTCTGATGCTCCTCTGATGCTCCTCTGATGCTCCTCTGTTGCTCCTCTGATGCTCCTCTGATGCTCCTCTGATGCACCTCTGATGCTCTTCTGATGCTCCTCTGATGCTCCTCTGATGCTCCTCTGATGCTCCTCTGATGCTCCTCTGATGCACCTCTGATGCTCTTCTGATGCTCCTCTGATGCTCCTCTGATGCTCCTCTGATGCTCCTCTGTTGCTCCTCTGGCTCCTCTGATGCTCCTCTGATGCTCCTCTGATGCTCCTCTGATGCACCTCTGATGCTCCTCTGATGCACCTCTGATGCTCCTCTGATGCTCCTCTGATGCTCTTCTGATGCTCCTCTGATGCTCCTCTGATGCTCCTCTGATGCTCCTCTGATGCTCCTCTGATGCTCCTCTGATGCTCCTCTGACGCTCCTCTGACGCTCCTCTGACGCTCCTCTGACGCTCCTCTGATGCACCTCTGATGCACCTCTGACGCTCCTCCGATGCTCCTCTGATGCTCCTCTGACGCTCCTCTGACGCTCCTCTGACGCTCCTCCGATGCTCCTCTGACGCACCTCTGATGCACCTCTGACACACCTCCGATGCTCCTCTGACGCACCTCTGATGCACCTCTGACGCAGCTCTGATGCTCTCTGACGCTCCTCTGACGCTCCTCTGATTCTCCTCTGTTGCTCCTCTGATGCTCCTCTGATGCTCCTCTGATGCTCCTCTGATGCTCCTCTGATGCTCCTCTGATGCTCCTCTGATGCTCCTCTGATGCTCCACTGATGCTCCTCTGATGCTCCTCTGATGCTCCTCTGATGCTCCACTGATGCTACTCTGATGCTCCTCTGATGCTCCTCTGATGCTCCTCTGATGCTCCTCTGATGCTCCTCTGATGCTCCTCTGATGCTCCTCTGATGCACCTCTGATGCACCTCTGATGCACCTCTGATGCTCCTCTGATGCTCCTCTGTTGCTCCTCTGATGCTCCTCTGATGCGCCTCTGATGCTCCTCTGATGCTCCTCTGATGCTCCTCTGATGCTCCTCTGATGCTCCTCTGATGCTCCTCTGTTGCTCCTCTGATGCTCCTCTGATTCACCTCTGATGCTCCTCTGATGCACCTCTGATGCTCCTCTGATGCTCCTCTGATGCTCCTCTAATGCTCCTCTGATGCTCCTCTGATGCTCCTCTGATGCTCCTCTGATGCTCCTCTGATGCTCCTCTGATGCTCCTCTGATGCTCCTCTGATACTCTTCTGTTGCTCCTCTGATGCTCCTCTGATGCTCCTCTGATGCTCCTCTGATGCTCCTCTGATGCTCCTCTGATGCTCCTCTGATGCACCTCTGATGCACCTCTGATGCTCCTCTGATGCTCCTCTGTTGCTCCTCTGATGCTCCTCTGATGCTCCTCTGATGCTCCTCTGATGCTCCTCTGATGCTCCTCTGATGCTCCTCTGATGCTCCTATGATGCTCCTCTGATGCACCTCTGATGCTCCTCTGTTGCTCCTCGGACGCACCTCTGATTCTCCTCGGATGCTCCTCTGATGCTCCTCTGATGCACCTCTGATGCTCCTCTGATGCTCCTCTGATTCTCCTCTGATGCACCTCTGATGCACCTCCGACGCTCCTCCGATGCTCCTCCGATGCTCCTCTGACGCTCCTCTGACGCTCCTCTGACGCTCCTCTGATGCTCCTCTGATGCACCTCTGATGGCACCTCTGACGCTCCTCCGATGCTCCTCTGATGCTCCTCTGATGCTCCTCTGATGCTCCTCTGATGCTCCTCTGATGCTCCTCTGATGCTCCTCTGATGCTCCTCTGTTGCTCCTCTGATGCTCCTCTTATGCTCATCTGATGCTCCTCTGATGCTCCTCTTATGCTCCTCTGATGCTCCTCTGATGCACCTCTGATGCTCCTCTGATGCTCCTCTGATGCTCCTCTGATGCTCCTCTGTTGCTCCTCTGATGCCCCTCTGATGCTCCTCTGATGCTCCTCTGATGCTCCTCTGATGCTGCTCTGATGCTCCTCTGATGCACCTCTGATGCTCCTCTGATGCACCTCTGATGCTCTTCTGATGCTCCTCTGATGCTCCTCTGATGCTCCTCTGATGCTCCTCTGATGCTCCTCTGATGCACCTCTGATGCTCCTCTGATGCACCTCTGATGCTCTTCTGATGCTCCTCTGATGCTCCTCTGATGCTCCTCTGATGCTCCTCCGATGCTCCTCTGACGCTCCCCTGATGGTCCTCTGATGCACCTCTGATGCACCTCTGACGCTCCTCCGATGCTCCTCTGATGCTCCTCTGACGCTCCTCTGACGCTCCTCTGACGCTCCTCCGATGCTCCTCTGACGCACCTCTGATGCTCCTCTGATGCTCCTCTGATGCTCCTCTGATGCTCCTCTGATGCTCCTCTTATGCTCCTCTGATGCTCCTCTGATGCTCCTCTGATGCTCCTCTGATGCTCCACTGATGCTCCTCTGATGCTCCTCTGATGCTCCTCTGATGCTCCATTGATGCTACTCTGATGCTCCTCTGATGCTCCTCTGATGCTCCTCTGATGCTCCTCTGATGCTCCTCTGATGCTCCTCTGATGCTCCTCTGATGCACCTCTGATGCTCCACTGATGCTACTCTGATGCTCCTCTGATGCTCCTCTGATGCTCCTCTGATGCTCCTCTGATGCTCCTCTGATGCTCCTCTGATGCTCCTCTGATGCACCTCTGATGCACCTCTGATGCACCTCTGATGCTCCTCTGATGCTCCTCTGATGCTCCTCTGATGCTCCTCTGATGCTCCTCTGATGCTCCTCTGACGCTCCTCTGATGCTCCTCTGATGCACCTCTGATGCACCTCTGACGCTCCTCCGATGCTCCTCTGATGCTCCTCTGACGCTCCTCTGACGCTCCTCTGACGCTCCTCCGATGCTCCTCTGACGCACCTCTGATGCACCTCTGACACACCTCCGAAGCTCCTCTGACGCACCTCTGATGCACCTCTGACGCACCTCTGATGCTCCTCTGACGCTCCTCTGATGCTCCTCTGTTGCTCCTCTGATGCTCCTCTGATGCTCCTCTGATGCTCCTCTGATGCTCCTCTGATGCTCCTCTTATGCTCCTCTGATGCTCCTCTGATGCTCCTCTGATGCTCCTCTGATGCTCCTCTGATGCTCCTCTGATGCTCCTCTGATGCTCCTCTGATGCTCCTCTGATGCTCCTCTTATGCTCCTCTGATGCTCCTCTGATGCTCCTCTGATTCTCCTCTGATGCTCCACTGATGCTCCTCTGATGCTCCTCTGATGCTCCACTGATGCTCCTCTGATGCTCCTCTGATGCTCCTCTGATGCTCCACTGATGCTACTCTGATGCTCCTCTGATGCTCCTCTGATGCTCCTCTGATGCTCCTCTGATGCTCCTCTGATGCTCCTCTGATGCTCCTCTGATGCACCTCTGATGCACCTCTGCTGCACCTCTGATGCTCCTCTGATGCTCCTCTGATGCTCCTCTGATGCTCCTCTGATGCTCCTCTGATGCTCCTCTGATGCGCCTCTGATGCTCCTCTGATGCTCCTCTGATGCTCCTCTGATGCTCCACTGTTGCTCCTCTGATGCTCCTCTGATCCACCTCTGATGCTCCTCTGATGCACCTCTGATGCTCCTCTGATGCTCCTCTGATGCTCCTCTAATGCTCCTCTGATGCTCCTCTGATGCTCCTCTGATGCTCCTCTGATGCTCCTCTGATGCTCCTCTGATGCTCCTCTGATGCTCCTCTGATACTCCTCTGTTGCTCCTCTGATGCTCCTCTGATGCTCCTCTGATGCTCCTCTGATGCTCCTCTGATGCTCCTCTGATGCTCCTCTGATGCACCTCCGATGCACCTCTGATGCTCCTCTGATGCTCCTCTGTTGCTCCTCTGATGCTCCTCTGATGCTCCTCTGATGCTCCTCTGATGCTCCTCTGATGCTCCTCTGATGCTCCTCTGATGCTCCACTGATGCTCCTCTGATGCTCCTCTGATGCTCCTCTGATGCTCCACTGATGCTACTCTGATGCTCCTCTGATGCTCCTCTGATGCTCCTCTGATGCTCCTCTGATGCTCCTCTGATGCTCCTCTGATGCTCCTCTGATGCACCTCTGATGCACCTCTGATGCACCTCTGATGCTCCTCTGATGCTCCTCTGATGCTCCTCTGATGCTCCTCTGATGCTCCTCTGATGCTCCTCTGATGCGCCTCTGATGCTCCTCTGATGCTCCTCTGATGCTCCTCTGATGCTCCTCTGATGCTCCTCTGATGCTCCTCTGTTGCTCCTCTGATGCTCCTCTGATTCACCTCTGATGCTCCTCTGATGCACCTCTGATGCTCCTCTGATGCTCCTCTGATGCTCCTCTGATGCTCCTCTGATGCTCCTCTGATGCTCCTCTGATGCTCCTCTGATGCTCCTCTGATGCTCCTCTGATGCTCCTCTGATGCTCCTCTGATACTCCTCTGTTGCTCCTCTGATGCTCCTCTGATGCTCCTCTGATGCTCCTCTGATGCTGCTCTGATGCTCCTCTGATGCTCCTCTGATGATCCTCTGATGCACCTCTGATGCACCTCTGATGCTCCTCTGATGCTCCTCTGTTGCTCCTCTGATGCTCCTCTGATGCTCCTCTGATGCTCCTCTGATGCTCCTCTGATGCTCCTCTGATGCTCCTCTGATGCTCCTCTGATGCTCCTCTGATGCACCTCTGATGCTCTTCTGATGCTCCTCTGATGCTCCTCTGATGCTCCTCTGATGCTCCTCTGTTGCTCCTCTGGCTCCTCTGATGCTCCTCTGATGCTCCTCTGATGCTCCTCTGATGCACCTCTGATGCTCCTCTGATGCACCTCTGATGCTCCTCTGATGCTCCTCTGATGCTCTTCTGATGCTCCTCTTATGCTCCTCTGATGCTCCTCTGATGCTCCTCTGATGCTCCTCTGATGCACCTCTGATGCTCCTCTGATGCACCTCTGATGCTCTTCTGATGCTCCTCTGATGCTCCTCTGATGCTCCTCTGATGCTCCTCTGACGCTCCTCTGACGCTCCTCTCACGCTCCTCTGATGCACCTCTGATGCACCTCTGACGCTCCTCCGATGCTCCTCTGATGCTCCTCTGACGCTCCTCTGACGCTCCTCTGACGCTCCTCCGATGCTCCTCTGACGCACCTCTGATGCACCTCTGACACACCTCCGATGCTCCTCTGACGCACCTCTGACGCAGCTCTGATGCTCTCTGACGCTCCTCTGATGCTCCTCTGTTGCTCCTCTGATGCTCCTCGGATGCACCTCGGATGCACCTCTGATTCTCATCGGATGCTCCTCTGATGCTCCTCTGATGCTCCTCTGATGCTCCTCTGATGCTCCTGATGCTCCTCTGATGCTCCTCTGATGCTCCTCTGATGCTCCTCTGATGCTCCTCTGATGCTCCTCTGATGCTCCTCTGATGCTCCTCTGATGCTCCTCTGATGCTCCTCTGATGCTCCTCTGATGCTCCTCTGATGCTCCTCTGATGCTCCTCTGTTGCTCCTCTGATGCTCCTCTGATGCTCCTCTGATGCTCCTCTGATGCTCCTCTGATGCTCCTCTGATGCTCCTCTGATGCTCCTCTGATGCGCCTCTGATGCGCCTCTGATGCTCCTCTGATGCTCCTCTGATGCTCCTCTGATGCACCTCTGACACACCTCCGATGCTCCTCTGACGCACCTCTGATGCACCTCTGACGCAGCTCTGATGCTCTCTGAGGCTCCTCTGATGCTCCTCTGTTGCTCCTCTGATGCTCCTCTGATGCTCCTCTGATGCTCCTCTGATGCTCCTCTGATGCTCCTCTGATGCTCCTCTGATGCTCCTCTGATGCTCCTCTGATGCTCCACTGATGTTCCTCTGATGCTCCACTGATGCTACTCTGATGCTCCTCTGATGCTCCTCTGATGCTCCTCTGATGCTCCTCTGATGCTCCTCTGATGCACCTCTGATGCACCTCTGATGCACCTCTGATGCTCCTCTGATGCTCCTCTGATGCTCCTCTGATGCTCCTCTGATGCTCCTCTGATGCGCCTCTGATGCTCCTCTGATGCTCCTCTGATGCTCCTCTGATGCTCCTCTGATGCGCCTCTGATGCTCCTCTGATGCTCCTCTGATGCTCCTCTGATGCTCCTCTGATGCTCCTCTGATGCTCCTCTGTTGCTCCTCTGATGCTCCTCTGATTCACCTCTGATGCTCCTCTGATGCACCTCTGATGCTCCTCTGATGCTCCTCTGATGCTCCTCTGATGCTCCTCTGATGCTCCTCTGATGCTCCTCTGATGCTCCTCTGATGCTCCTCTGATGCTCCTCTGATGCTCCTCTGATACTCCTCTGTTGCTCCTCTGATGCTCCTCTGATGCTCCTCTGATGCTCCTCTGATGCTCCTCTGATGCTCCTCTGATGCTCCTCTGATGCACCTCTGATGCACCTCTGATGCTCCTCTGTTGCTCCTCTGATGCTCCTCTGATGCTCCTCTGATGCTCCTCTGATGCTCCTCTGATGCTCCTCTGATGCTCCTCTGATGCTCCTCTGATGCTCCTCTGATGCACCTCTGATGCTCTTCTGATGCTCCTCTGATGCTCCTCTGATGCTCCTCTGATGCTCCTCTGATGCTCCTCTGATGCTCCTCTGGCTCCTCTGATGCTCCTCTGATGCTCCTCTGATGCTCCTCTGATGCACCTCTGATGCTCCTCTGATGCACCTCTGATGATCCTCTGATGCTCCTCTGATGCTCTTCTGATGCTCCTCTGATGCTCCTCTGATGCTCCTCTGATGCTCCTCTGATGCTCCTCTGATGCACCTCTGATGCTCCTCTGATGCACCTCTGATGCTCTTCTGATGCTCCTCTGATGCTCCTCTGATGCTCCTCTGATGCTCCTCTGACGCTCCTCTGACGCTCCTCTGATGCTCCTCTGATGCACCTCTGATGCACCTCTGACGCTCCTCCGATGCTCCTCTGATGCTCCTCTGACGCTCCTCTGACGCTCCTCTGACGCTCCTCCGATGCTCCTCTGACGCACCTCTGATGCACCTCTGACACACCTCCGATGCTCCTCTGACGCACCTCTGATGCACCTCTGACGCAGTTCTGATGCTCTCTGACGCTCCTCTGATGCTCCTCTGTTGCTCCTCTGATGCTCCTCTGATGCTCCTCTGATGTTCCTCTGATGCTCCTCTTATGCTCCTCTGATGCTCCTCTGATGCTCCTCTGATGCTCCTCTGATGCTCCACTGATGCTCCTCTGATGCTCCTCTGATGCTCCTCTGATGCTCCACTGATGCTACTCTGATGCTCCTCTGATGCTCCTCTGATGCTCCTCTGATGCTCCTCTGATGCTCCTCTGATGCTCCTCTGATGCTCCTCTGATGCTCCTCTGATGCTCCTCTGATGCTCCTCTGATGCTCCTCTGTTGCTCCTCTGATGCTCCTCTAATTCACCTCTGATGCTCCTCTGATGCACCTCTGATCCTCCTCTGATGCTCCTCTGATGCTCCTCTAATGCTCCTCTGATGCTCCTCTGATGCACCTCTGATGCACCTCTGATGCTCCTCTGATGCTCCTCTGTTGCTCCTCTGATGCTCCTCTGATGCTCCTCTGATGCTCCTCTGATGCTCCTCTGATGCTCCTCTGATGCTCCTCTGATGCTCCTCTGATGCTCCTATGATGCTCCTCTGATGCACCTTTGATGCTCCTCTGTTGCTCCTCGGACGCACCTCTGATTCTCCTCGGATGCTCCTCTGATGCTCCTCTGATGCACCTCTGATGCTCCTCTGATGCTCCTCTGATTCTCCTCTGATGCACCTCTGATGCACCTCCGACGCTCCTCCGAGGCTCCTCCGATGCTCCTCTGACGCTCCTCTGACGCTCCTCTGACGCTCCTCTGATGCTCCTCTGATGCACCTCTGATGCACCTCTGACGCTCCTCCGATGCTCCTCTGATGCTCCTCTGATGCTCCTCTGATGCTCCTCTGATGCTCCTCTGATGCTCCTCTGATGCTCCTCTGATGCTCCTCTGTTGCTCCTCTGATGCTCCTCTTATGCTCATCTGATGCTCCTCTGATGCTCCTCTTATGCTCCTCTGATGCTCCTCTGATGCACCTCTGATGCTCCTCTGATGCTCCTCTGATGCTCCTCTGATGCCCTCTGTTGCTCCTCTGATGCTCCTCTGATGCTCCTCTGATGCTCCTCTGATGCTCCTCTGATGCTCCTCTGATGCACCTCTGATGCTCCTCTGATGCTCCTCTGATGCTCCTCTGATGCTCCTCTGATGCTCCTCTGATGCACCTCTGATGCTCCTCTGATGCACCTCTGATGCTCTTCTGATGCTCCTCTGATGCTCCTCTGATGCTCCTCTGATGCTCCTCTGATGCTCCTCTGACGCTCCCCTGATGGTCCTCTGATGCACCTCTGATGCACCTCTGACGCTCCTCCGATGCTCCTCTGATGCTCCTCTGACGCTCCTCTGACGCTCCTCTGACGCTCCTCCGATGCTCCTCTGACGCACCTCTGATGCTCCTCTGATGCTCCTCTGATGCTCCTCTGATGCTCCTCTGATGCTCCTCTGATGCTCCTCTTATGCTCCTCTGATGCTCCTCTGATGCTCCTCTGATGCTCCTCTGATGCTCCACTGATGCTCCTCTGATGCTCCTCTGATGCTCCTCTGATGCTCCATTGATGCTACTCTGATGCTCCTCTGATGCTCCTCTGATGCTCCTCTGATGCTCCTCTGATGCTCCTCTGATGCTCCTCTGATGCTCCTCTGATGCACCTCTGATGCTCCACTGATGCTCCTCTGATGCTCCTCTGATGCTCCTCTGATGCTCCTCTGATGCTCCTCTGATGCTCCACTGACGCTCCTCTGATGCTCCTCTGATGCACCTCTGATGCACCTCTGACGCTCCTCCGATGCTCCTCTGATGCTCCTCTGACGCTCCTCTGACGCTCCTCTGACGCTCCTCCGATGCTCCTCTGACGCACCTCTGATGCACCTCTGACACACCTCCGATGCTCCTCTGACGCACCTCTGATGCACCTCTGACGCACCTCTGATGCTCCTCTGACGCTCCTCTGATGCTCCTCTGTTGCTCCTCTGATGCTCCTCTGATGCTCCTCTGATGCTCCTCTGATGCTCCTCTGATGCTCCTCTTATGCTCCTCTGATGCTCCTCTGATGCTCCTCTGATTCTCCTCTGATGCTCCACTGATGCTCCTCTGATGCTCCTCTGATGCTCCACTGATGCTCCTCTGATGCTCCTCTGATGCTCCTCTGATGCTCCACTGATGCTACTCTGATGCTCCTCTGATGCTCCTCTGATGCTCCTCTGATGCTCCTCTGATGCTCCTCTGATGCTCCTCTGATGCACCTCTGATGCACCTCTGCTGCACCTCTGATGCTCCTCTGATGCTCCTCTGATGCTCCTCTGATGCTCCTCTGATGCTCCTCTGATGCTCCTCTGATGCGCCTCTGATGCTCCTCTGATGCTCCTCTGATGCTCCTCTGATGCTCCTCTGATGCTCCTCTGATGCTCCTCTGTTGCTCCTCTGATGCTCCTCTGATTCACCTCTGATGCTCCTCTGATGCACCTCTGATGCTCCTCTGATGCTCCTCTGATGCTCCTCTAATGCTCCTCTGATGCTCCTCTGATGCTCCTCTGATGCTCCTCTGATGCTCCTCTGATGCTCCTCTGATGCTCCTCTGATGCTCCTCTGATGCTCCTCTGATACTCCTCTGTTGCTCCTCTGATGCTCCTCTGATGCTCCTCTGATGCTCCTCTGATGCTCCTCTGATGCTCCTCTGATGCTCCTCTGATGCACCTCCGATGCACCTCTGATGCTCCTCTGATGCTCCTCTGTTGCTCCTCTGATGCTCCTCTGATGCTCCTCTGATGCTCCTCTGATGCTCCTCTGATGCTCCTCTGATGCTCCACTGATGCTCCTCTGATGCTCCACTGATGCTCCTCTGATGCTCCACTGATGCTACTCTGATGCTCCTCTGATGCTCCTCTGATGCTCCTCTGACGCTCCTCTGATGCTCCTCTGATGCTCCTCTGATGCACCTCTGATGCACCTCTGATGCACCTCTGATGCTCCTCTGATGCTCCTCTGATGCTCCTCTGATGCTCCTCTGATGCTCCTCTGATGCGCCTCTGATGCTCCTCTGATGCTCCTCTGATGCTCCTCTGATGCTCCTCTGATGCTCCTCTGATGCTCCTCTGATGCTCCTCTGATGCACCTCTGATGCACCTCTGATGCTCCTCTGATGCTCCTCTGTTGCTCCTCTGATGCTCCTCTGATGCTCCTCTGATGCTCCTCTGATGCTCCTCTGATGCTCCTCTGATGCTCCTCTGATGCTCCTCTGATGAACCTCTGATGCTCTTCTGATGCTCCTCTGATGCTCCTCTGATGCTCCTCTGTTGCTCCTCTGATGCTCCTCTGATGCTCCTCTGATGCACCTCTGATGCTCTTCTGATGCTCCTCTGATGCTCCTCTGATGCTCCTCTGATGCTCCTCTGATGCTCCTCTGATGCACCTCTGATGCTCTTCTGATGCTCCTCTGATGCTCCTCTGATGCTCCTCTGTTGCTCCTCTGGCTCCTCTGATGCTCCTCTGATGCTCCTCTGATGCTCCTCTGATGCACCTCTGATGCTCCTCTGATGCACCTCTGATGCTCCTCTGATGCTCCTCTGATGCTCTTCTGATGCTCCTCTGATGCTCCTCTGATGCTCCTCTGATGCTCCTCTGATGCTCCTCTGATGCTCCTCTGATGCTCCTCTGACGCTCCTCTGACGCTCCTCTGACGCTCCTCTGACGCTCCTCTGATGCACCTCTGATGCACCTCTGACGCTCCTCCGATGCTCCTCTGATGCTCCTCTGACGCTCCTCTGACGCTCCTCTGACGCTCCTCCGATGCTCCTCTGACGCACCTCTGATGCACCTCTGACACACCTCCGATGCTCCTCTGACGCACCTCTGATGCACCTCTGACGCAGCTCTGATGCTCTCTGACGCTCCTCTGACGCTCCTCTGATTCTCCTCTGTTGCTCCTCTGATGCTCCTCTGATGCTCCTCTGATGCTCCTCTGATGCTCCTCTGATGCTCCTCTGATGCTCCTCTGATGCTCCTCTGATGCTCCTCTGATGCTCCACTGATGCTCCTCTGATGCTCCTCTGATGCTCCTCTGATGCTCCACTGATGCTACTCTGATGCTCCTCTGATGCTCCTCTGATGCTCCTCTGATGCTCCTCTGATGCTCCTCTGATGCTCCTCTGATGCTCCTCTGATGCACCTCTGATGCACCTCTGATGCACCTCTGATGCTCCTCTGATGCTCCTCTGTTGCTCCTCTGATGCTCCTCTGATGCGCCTCTGATGCTCCTCTGATGCTCCTCTGATGCTCCTCTGATGCTCCTCTGATGCTCCTCTGATGCTCCTCTGTTGCTCCTCTGATGCTCCTCTGATTCACCTCTGATGCTCCTCTGATGCACCTCTGATGCTCCTCTGATGCTCCTCTGATGCTCCTCTAATGCTCCTCTGATGCTCCTCTGATGCTCCTCTGATGCTCCTCTGATGCTCCTCTGATGCTCCTCTGATGCTCCTCTGATGCTCCTCTGATACTCTTCTGTTGCTCCTCTGATGCTCCTCTGATGCTCCTCTGATGCTCCTCTGATGCTCCTCTGATGCTCCTCTGATGCTCCTCTGATGCACCTCTGATGCACCTCTGATGCTCCTCTGATGCTCCTCTGTTGCTCCTCTGATGCTCCTCTGATGCTCCTCTGATGCTCCTCTGATGCTCCTCTGATGCTCCTCTGATGCTCCTCTGATGCTCCTATGATGCTCCTCTGATGCACCTCTGATGCTCCTCTGTTGCTCCTCGGACGCACCTCTGATTCTCCTCGGATGCTCCTCTGATGCTCCTCTGATGCACCTCTGATGCTCCTCTGATGCTCCTCTGATTCTCCTCTGATGCACCTCTGATGCACCTCCGACGCTCCTCCGATGCTCCTCCGATGCTCCTCTGACGCTCCTCTGACGCTCCTCTGACGCTCCTCTGATGCTCCTCTGATGCACCTCTGATGGCACCTCTGACGCTCCTCCGATGCTCCTCTGATGCTCCTCTGATGCTCCTCTGATGCTCCTCTGATGCTCCTCTGATGCTCCTCTGATGCTCCTCTGATGCTCCTCTGTTGCTCCTCTGATGCTCCTCTTATGCTCATCTGATGCTCCTCTGATGCTCCTCTTATGCTCCTCTGATGCTCCTCTGATGCACCTCTGATGCTCCTCTGATGCTCCTCTGATGCTCCTCTGATGCTCCTCTGTTGCTCCTCTGATGCCCCTCTGATGCTCCTCTGATGCTCCTCTGATGCTCCTCTGATGCTGCTCTGATGCTCCTCTGATGCACCTCTGATGCTCCTCTGATGCACCTCTGATGCTCTTCTGATGCTCCTCTGATGCTCCTCTGATGCTCCTCTGATGCTCCTCTGATGCTCCTCTGATGCACCTCTGATGCTCCTCTGATGCACCTCTGATGCTCTTCTGATGCTCCTCTGATGCTCCTCTGATGCTCCTCTGATGCTCCTCTGATGCTCCTCTGACGCTCCCCTGATGGTCCTCTGATGCACCTCTGATGCACCTCTGACGCTCCTCCGATGCTCCTCTGATGCTCCTCTGACGCTCCTCTGACGCTCCTCTGACGCTCCTCCGATGCTCCTCTGACGCACCTCTGATGCTCCTCTGATGCTCCTCTGATGCTCCTCTGATGCTCCTCTGATGCTCCTCTTATGCTCCTCTGATGCTCCTCTGATGCTCCTCTGATGCTCCTCTGATGCTCCACTGATGCTCCTCTGATGCTCCTCTGATGCTCCTCTGATGCTCCATTGATGCTACTCTGATGCTCCTCTGATGCTCCTCTGATGCTCCTCTGATGCTCCTCTGATGCTCCTCTGATGCTCCTCTGATGCTCCTCTGATGCTCCTCTGATGCTCCTCTGATGCTCCTCTGATGCTCCTCTGATGCTCCTCTTATGCTCCTCTGATGCTCCTCTGATGCTCCTCTGATTCTCCTCTGATGCTCCACTGATGCTCCTCTGATGCTCCTCTGATGCTCCACTGATGCTCCTCTGAGGCTCCTCTGATGCTCCTCTGATGCTCCACTGATGCTACTCTGATGCTCCTCTGATGCTCCTCTGATGCTCCTCTGATGCTCCTCTGATGCTCCTCTGATGCTCCTCTGATGCTCCTCTGATGCACCTCTGATGCACCTCTGCTGCACCTCTGATGCTCCTCTGATGCTCCTCTGATGCTCCTCTGATGCTCCTCTGATGCTCCTCTGATGCTCCTCTGATGCGCCTCTGATGCTCCTCTGATGCTCCTCTGATGCTCCTCTGATGCTCCACTGTTGCTCCTCTGATGCTCCTCTGATCCACCTCTGATGCTCCTCTGATGCACCTCTGATGCTCCTCTGATGCTCCTCTGATGCTCCTCTAATGCTCCTCTGATGCTCCTCTGATGCTCCTCTGATGCTCCTCTGATGCTCCTCTGATGCTCCTCTGATGCTCCTCTGATGCTCCTCTGATACTCCTCTGTTGCTCCTCTGATGCTCCTCTGATGCTCCTCTGATGCTCCTCTGATGCTCCTCTGATGCTCCTCTGATGCTCCTCTGATGCACCTCCGATGCACCTCTGATGCTCCTCTGATGCTCCTCTGTTGCTCCTCTGATGCTCCTCTGATGCTCCTCTGATGCTCCTCTGATGCTCCTCTGATGCTCCTCTGATGCTCCTCTGATGCTCCACTGATGCTCCTCTGATGCTCCTCTGATGCTCCTCTGATGCTCCACTGATGCTACTCTGATGCTCCTCTGATGCTCCTCTGATGCTCCTCTGATGCTCCTCTGATGCTCCTCTGATGCTCCTCTGATGCTCCTCTGATGCACCTCTGATGCACCTCTGATGCACCTCTGATGCTCCTCTGATGCTCCTCTGATGCTCCTCTGATGCTCCTCTGATGCTCCTCTGATGCTCCTCTGATGCGCCTCTGATGCTCCTCTGATGCTCCTCTGATGCTCCTCTGATGCTCCTCTGATGCTCCTCTGATGCTCCTCTGTTGCTCCTCTGATGCTCCTCTGATTCACCTCTGATGCTCCTCTGATGCACCTCTGATGCTCCTCTGATGCTCCTCTGATGCTCCTCTGATGCTCCTCTGATGCTCCTCTGATGCTCCTCTGATGCTCCTCTGATGCTCCTCTGATGCTCCTCTGATGCTCCTCTGATGCTCCTCTGATACTCCTCTGTTGCTCCTCTGATGCTCCTCTGATGCTCCTCTGATGCTCCTCTGATGCTGCTCTGATGCTCCTCTGATGCTCCTCTGATGATCCTCTGATGCACCTCTGATGCACCTCTGATGCTCCTCTGATGCTCCTCTGTTGCTCCTCTGATGCTCCTCTGATGCTCCTCTGATGCTCCTCTGATGCTCCTCTGATGCTCCTCTGATGCTCCTCTGATGCTCCTCTGATGCTCCTCTGATGCACCTCTGATGCTCTTCTGATGCTCCTCTGATGCTCCTCTGATGCTCCTCTGATGCTCCTCTGTTGCTCCTCTGGCTCCTCTGATGCTCCTCTGATGCTCCTCTGATGCTCCTCTGATGCACCTCTGATGCTCCTCTGATGCACCTCTGATGCTCCTCTGATGCTCCTCTGATGCTCTTCTGATGCTCCTCTTATGCTCCTCTGATGCTCCTCTGATGCTCCTCTGATGCTCCTCTGATGCACCTCTGATGCTCCTCTGATGCACCTCTGATGCTCTTCTGATGCTCCTCTGATGCTCCTCTGATGCTCCTCTGATGCTCCTCTGACGCTCCTCTGACGCTCCTCTCACGCTCCTCTGATGCACCTCTGATGCACCTCTGACGCTCCTCCGATGCTCCTCTGATGCTCCTCTGACGCTCCTCTGACGCTCCTCTGACGCTCCTCCGATGCTCCTCTGACGCACCTCTGATGCACCTCTGACACACCTCCGATGCTCCTCTGACGCACCTCTGATGCACCTCTGACGCAGCTCTGATGCTCTCTGACGCTCCTCTGATGCTCCTCTGTTGCTCCTCTGATGCTCCTCTGATGCTCCTCTGATGCTCCTCTGATGCTCCTCTTATGCTCCTCTGATGCTCCTCTGATGCTCCTCTGATGCTCCTCTGATGCTCCACTGATGCTCCTCTGATGCTCCTCTCATGCTCCTCTGATGCTCCACTGATGCTCCTCTGATGCTCCTCTGATGCTCCTCTGATGCACCTCTGATGCACCTCTGATGCACCTCTGATGCACCTCTGATGCACCTCTGATGCACCTCTGATGCTCCTCTGATGCTCCTCTGTTGCTCCTCTGATGCTCCTCTGATGCGCCTCTGATGCTCCTCTGATGCTCCTCTGATGCTCCTCTGATGCTCCTCTGATGCTCCTCTGATGCTCCTCTGTTGCTCCTCTGATGCTCCTCTGATTCACCTCTGATGCTCCTCTGATGCACCTCTGATGCTCCTCTGATGCTCCTCTGATGCTCCTCTAATGCTCCTCTGATGCTCCTCTGATGCTCCTCTGATGCTCCTCTGATGCTCCTCTGATGCTCCTCTGATGCTCCTCTGATGCTCCTCTGATACTCTTCTGTTGCTCCTCTGATGCTCCTCTGATGCTCCTCTGATGCTCCTCTGATGCTCCTCTGATGCTCCTCTGATGCTCCTCTGATGCACCTCTGATGCACCTCTGATGCTCCTCTGATGCTCCTCTGTTGCTCCTCTGATGCTCCTCTGATTCACCTCTGATGCTCCTCTGATGCACCTCTGATGCTCCTCTGATGCTCCTCTGATGCTCCTCTAATGCTCCTCTGATGCTCCTCTGATGCTCCTCTGATGCTCCTCTGATGCTCCTCTGATGCTCCTCTGATGCTCCTCTGATGCTCCTCTGATACTCTTCTGTTGCTCCTCTGATGCTCCTCTGATGCTCCTCTGATGCTCCTCTGATGCTCCTCTGATGCTCCTCTGATGCTCCTCTGATGCACCTCTGAAGCACCTCTGATGCTCCTCTGATGCTCCTCTGTTGCTCCTCTGATGCTCCTCTGATGCTCCTCTGATGCTCCTCTGATGCTCCTCTGATGCTCCTCTGATGCTCCTCTGATGCTCCTCTGATGCTCCTCTGATGCACCTCTGATGCTCTTCTGATGCTCCTCTGATGCTCCTCTGATGCTCCTCTGATGCTCCTCTGATGCTCCTCTGATGCTCCTCTGGCTCCTCTGATGCTCCTCTGATGCTCCTCTGATGCTCCTCTGATGCACCTCTGATGCTCCTCTGATGCACCTCTGATGATCCTCTGATGCTCCTCTGATGCTCTTCTGATGCTCCTCTGATGCTCCTCTGATGCTCCTCTGATGCTCCTCTGATGCTCCTCTGATGCACCTCTGATGCTCCTCTGATGCACCTCTGATGCTCTTCTGATGCTCCTCTGATGCTCCTCTGATGCTCCTCTGATGCTCCTCTGACGCTCCTCTGACGCTCCTCTGATGCTCCTCTGATGCACCTCTGATGCACCTCTGACGCTCCTCCGATGCTCCTCTGATGCTCCTCTGACGCTCCTCTGACGCTCCTCTGACGCTCCTCCGATGCTCCTCTGACGCACCTCTGATGCACCTCTGACACACCTCCGATGCTCCTCTGACGCACCTCTGATGCACCTCTGACGCAGTTCTGATGCTCTCTGACGCTCCTCTGATGCTCCTCTGTTGCTCCTCTGATGCTCCTCTGATGCTCCTCTGATGTTCCTCTGATGCTCCTCTTATGCTCCTCTGATGCTCCTCTGATGCTCCTCTGATGCTCCTCTGATGCTCCACTGATGCTCCTCTGATGCTCCTCTGATGCTCCTCTGATGCTCCACTGATGCTACTCTGATGCTCCTCTGATGCTCCTCTGATGCTCCTCTGATGCTCCTCTGATGCTCCTCTGATGCTCCTCTGATGCTCCTCTGATGCACCCCTGATGCACCTCTGATGCACCTCTGATGCTCCTCTGATGCTCCTCTGATGCTCCTCTGATGCTCCTCTGATGCTCCTCTGATGCTCCTCTGATGCTCCTCTGATGCTCCTCTGATGCTCCTCTGTTGCTCCTCTGATGCTCCTCTAATTCACCTCTGATGCTCCTCTGATGCACCTCTGATCCTCCTCTGATGCTCCTCTGATGCTCCTCTAATGCTCCTCTGATGCTCCTCTGATGCACCTCTGATGCACCTCTGATGCTCCTCTGATGCTCCTCTGTTGCTCCTCTGATGCTCCTCTGATGCTCCTCTGATGCTCCTCTGATGCTCCTCTGATGCTCCTCTGATGCTCCTCTGATGCTCCTCTGATGCTCCTATGATGCTCCTCTGATGCACCTTTGATGCTCCTCTGTTGCTCCTCGGACGCACCTCTGATTCTCCTCGGATGCTCCTCTGATGCTCCTCTGATGCACCTCTGATGCTCCTCTGATGCTCCTCTGATTCTCCTCTGATGCACCTCTGATGCACCTCCGACGCTCCTCCGAGGCTCCTCCGATGCTCCTCTGACGCTCCTCTGACGCTCCTCTGACGCTCCTCTGATGCTCCTCTGATGCACCTCTGATGCACCTCTGACGCTCCTCCGATGCTCCTCTGATGCTCCTCTGATGCTCCTCTGATGCTCCTCTGATGCTCCTCTGATGCTCCTCTGATGCTCCTCTGATGCTCCTCTGTTGCTCCTCTGATGCTCCTCTTATGCTCATCTGATGCTCCTCTGATGCTCCTCTTATGCTCCTCTGATGCTCCTCTGATGCACCTCTGATGCTCCTCTGATGCTCCTCTGATGCTCCTCTGATGCCCTCTGTTGCTCCTCTGATGCTCCTCTGATGCTCCTCTGATGCTCCTCTGATGCTCCTCTGATGCTCCTCTGATGCACCTCTGATGCTCCTCTGATGCTCCTCTGATGCTCCTCTGATGCTCCTCTGATGCTCCTCTGATGCACCTCTGATGCTCCTCTGATGCACCTCTGATGCTCTTCTGATGCTCCTCTGATGCTCCTCTGATGCTCCTCTGATGCTCCTCTGATGCTCCTCTGACGCTCCCCTGATGGTCCTCTGATGCACCTCTGATGCACCTCTGACGCTCCTCCGATGCTCCTCTGATGCTCCTCTGACGCTCCTCTGACGCTCCTCTGACGCTCCTCCGATGCTCCTCTGACGCACCTCTGATGCTCCTCTGATGCTCCTCTGATGCTCCTCTGATGCTCCTCTGATGCTCCTCTGATGCTCCTCTTATGCTCCTCTGATGCTCCTCTGATGCTCCTCTGATGCTCCTCTGATGCTCCACTGATGCTCCTCTGATGCTCCTCTGATGCTCCTCTGATGCTCCATTGATGCTACTCTGATGCTCCTCTGATGCTCCTCTGATGCTCCTCTGATGCTCCTCTGATGCTCCTCTGATGCTCCTCTGATGCTCCTCTGATGCACCTCTGATGCTCCACTGATGCTCCTCTGATGCTCCTCTGATGCTCCTCTGATGCTCCTCTGATGCTCCTCTGATGCTCCACTGACGCTCCTCTGATGCTCCTCTGATGCACCTCTGATGCACCTCTGACGCTCCTCCGATGCTCCTCTGATGCTCCTCTGACGCTCCTCTGACGCTCCTCTGACGCTCCTCCGATGCTCCTCTGACGCACCTCTGATGCACCTCTGACACACCTCCGATGCTCCTCTGACGCACCTCTGATGCACCTCTGACGCACCTCTGATGCTCCTCTGACGCTCCTCTGATGCTCCTCTGTTGCTCCTCTGATGCTCCTCTGATGCTCCTCTGATGCTCCTCTGATGCTCCTCTGATGCTCCTCTTATGCTCCTCTGATGCTCCTCTGATGCTCCTCTGATTCTCCTCTGATGCTCCACTGATGCTCCTCTGATGCTCCTCTGATGCTCCACTGATGCTCCTCTGATGCTCCTCTGATGCTCCTCTGATGCTCCACTGATGCTACTCTGATGCTCCTCTGATGCTCCTCTGATGCTCCTCTGATGCTCCTCTGATGCTCCTCTGATGCTCCTCTGATGCACCTCTGATGCACCTCTGCTGCACCTCTGATGCTCCTCTGATGCTCCTCTGATGCTCCTCTGATGCTCCTCTGATGCTCCTCTGATGCTCCTCTGATGCGCCTCTGATGCTCCTCTGATGCTCCTCTGATGCTCCTCTGATGCTCCTCTGATGCTCCTCTGATGCTCCTCTGTTGCTCCTCTGATGCTCCTCTGATTCACCTCTGATGCTCCTCTGATGCACCTCTGATGCTCCTCTGATGCTCCTCTGATGCTCCTCTAATGCTCCTCTGATGCTCCTCTGATGCTCCTCTGATGCTCCTCTGATGCTCCTCTGATGCTCCTCTGATGCTCCTCTGATGCTCCTCTGATGCTCCTCTGATACTCCTCTGTTGCTCCTCTGATGCTCCTCTGATGCTCCTCTGATGCTCCTCTGATGCTCCTCTGATGCTCCTCTGATGCTCCTCTGATGCACCTCCGATGCACCTCTGATGCTCCTCTGATGCTCCTCTGTTGCTCCTCTGATGCTCCTCTGATGCTCCTCTGATGCTCCTCTGATGCTCCTCTGATGCTCCTCTGATGCTCCACTGATGCTCCTCTGATGCTCCACTGATGCTCCTCTGATGCTCCACTGATGCTACTCTGATGCTCCTCTGATGCTCCTCTGATGCTCCTCTGACGCTCCTCTGATGCTCCTCTGATGCTCCTCTGATGCACCTCTGATGCACCTCTGATGCACCTCTGATGCTCCTCTGATGCTCCTCTGATGCTCCTCTGATGCTCCTCTGATGCTCCTCTGATGCGCCTCTGATGCTCCTCTGATGCTCCTCTGATGCTCCTCTGATGCTCCTCTGATGCTCCTCTGATGCTCCTCTGATGCTCCTCTGATGCTCCTCTGATGCACCTCTGATGCACCTCTGATGCTCCTCTGATGCTCCTCTGTTGCTCCTCTGATGCTCCTCTGATGCTCCTCTGATGCTCCTCTGATGCTCCTCTGATGCTCCTCTGATGCTCCTCTGATGCTCCTCTGATGAACCTCTGATGCTCTTCTGATGCTCCTCTGATGCTCCTCTGATGCTCCTCTGTTGCTCCTCTGATGCTCCTCTGATGCTCCTCTGATGCACCTCTGATGCTCTTCTGATGCTCCTCTGATGCTCCTCTGATGCTCCTCTGATGCTCCTCTGATGCTCCTCTGATGCACCTCTGATGCTCTTCTGATGCTCCTCTGATGCTCCTCTGATGCTCCTCTGATGCTCCTCTGTTGCTCCTCTGGCTCCTCTGATGCTCCTCTGATGCTCCTCTGATGCTCCTCTGATGCACCTCTGATGCTCCTCTGATGCACCTCTGATGCTCCTCTGATGCTCCTCTGATGCTCTTCTGATGCTCCTCTGATGCTCCTCTGATGCTCCTCTGATGCTCCTCTGATGCTCCTCTGATGCTCCTCTGATGCTCCTCTGACGCTCCTCTGACGCTCCTCTGACGCTCCTCTGACGCTCCTCTGATGCACCTCTGATGCACCTCTGACGCTCCTCCGATGCTCCTCTGATGCTCCTCTGACGCTCCTCTGACGCTCCTCTGACGCTCCTCCGATGCTCCTCTGACGCACCTCTGATGCACCTCTGACACACCTCCGATGCTCCTCTGACGCACCTCTGATGCACCTCTGACGCAGCTCTGATGCTCTCTGACGCTCCTCTGACGCTCCTCTGATTCTCCTCTGTTGCTCCTCTGATGCTCCTCTGATGCTCCTCTGATGCTCCTCTGATGCTCCTCTGATGCTCCTCTGATGCTCCTCTGATGCTCCTCTGATGCTCCTCTGATGCTCCACTGATGCTCCTCTGATGCTCCTCTGATGCTCCTCTGATGCTCCACTGATGCTACTCTGATGCTCCTCTGATGCTCCTCTGATGCTCCTCTGATGCTCCTCTGATGCTCCTCTGATGCTCCTCTGATGCTCCTCTGATGCACCTCTGATGCACCTCTGATGCACCTCTGATGCTCCTCTGATGCTCCTCTGTTGCTCCTCTGATGCTCCTCTGATGCGCCTCTGATGCTCCTCTGATGCTCCTCTGATGCTCCTCTGATGCTCCTCTGATGCTCCTCTGATGCTCCTCTGTTGCTCCTCTGATGCTCCTCTGATTCACCTCTGATGCTCCTCTGATGCACCTCTGATGCTCCTCTGATGCTCCTCTGATGCTCCTCTAATGCTCCTCTGATGCTCCTCTGATGCTCCTCTGATGCTCCTCTGATGCTCCTCTGATGCTCCTCTGATGCTCCTCTGATGCTCCTCTGATACTCTTCTGTTGCTCCTCTGATGCTCCTCTGATGCTCCTCTGATGCTCCTCTGATGCTCCTCTGATGCTCCTCTGATGCTCCTCTGATGCACCTCTGATGCACCTCTGATGCTCCTCTGATGCTCCTCTGTTGCTCCTCTGATGCTCCTCTGATGCTCCTCTGATGCTCCTCTGATGCTCCTCTGATGCTCCTCTGATGCTCCTCTGATGCTCCTATGATGCTCCTCTGATGCACCTCTGATGCTCCTCTGTTGCTCCTCGGACGCACCTCTGATTCTCCTCTGATGCTCCTCTGATGCACCTCTGATGCTCCTCTGATGCTCCTCTGATGCTCCTCTGATGCTCCTCTGATGCTCCTCTGATGCACCTCTGATGCTCCTCTGATGCACCTCTGATGCTCTTCTGATGCTCCTCTGATGCTCCTCTGATGCTCCTCTGATGCTCCTCTGATGCTCCTCTGACGCTCCCCTGATGGTCCTCT
Source organism: Narcine bancroftii (assembly GCF_036971445.1). Lineage (NCBI taxonomy): Eukaryota > Metazoa > Chordata > Chondrichthyes > Torpediniformes > Narcinidae > Narcine > Narcine bancroftii. The sequence goes on along the minus strand of NC_091469.1, from coordinate 310,333,797 downwards.
GATGCACCTCTGATGCACCTCTGACGCTCCTCCGATGCTCCTCTGATGCTCCTCTGACGCTCCTCTGACGCTCCTCTGACGCTCCTCCGATGCTCCTCTGACGCACCTCTGATGCTCCTCTGATGCTCCTCTGATGCTCCTCTGATGCTCCTCTGATGCTCCTCTGATGCTCCTCTTATGCTCCTCTGATGCTCCTCTGATGCTCCTCTGATGCTCCTCTGATGCTCCACTGATGCTCCTCTGATGCTCCTCTGATGCTCCTCTGATGCTCCATTGATGCTACTCTGATGCTCCTCTGATGCTCCTCTGATGCTCCTCTGATGCTCCTCTGATGCTCCTCTGATGCTCCTCTGATGCTCCTCTGATGCACCTCTGATGCTCCACTGATGCTCCTCTGATGCTCCTCTGATGCTCCTCTGATGCTCCTCTGATGCTCCTCTGATGCTCCTCTGATGCTCCTCTGTTGCTCCTCTGATGCTCCTCTGATTCACCTCTGATGCTCCTCTGATGCACCTCTGATGCTCCTCTGATGCTCCTCTGATGCTCCTCTAATGCTCCTCTGATGCTCCTCTGATGCTCCTCTGATGCTCCTCTGATGCTCCTCTGATGCTCCTCTGATGCTCCTCTGATGCTCCTCTGATGCTCCTCTGATACTCCTCTGTTGCTCCTCTGATGCTCCTCTGATGCTCCTCTGATGCTCCTCTGATGCTCCTCTGATGCTCCTCTGATGCTCCTCTGATGCACCTCCGATGCACCTCTGATGCTCCTCTGATGCTCCTCTGTTGCTCCTCTGATGCTCCTCTGATGCTCCTCTGATGCTCCTCTGATGCTCCTCTGATGCTCCTCTGATGCTCCACTGATGCTCCTCTGATGCTCCACTGATGCTCCTCTGATGCTCCACTGATGCTACTCTGATGCTCCTCTGATGCTCCTCTGATGCTCCTCTGACGCTCCTCTGATGCTCCTCTGATGCTCCTCTGATGCACCTCTGATGCACCTCTGATGCACCTCTGATGCTCCTCTGATGCTCCTCTGATGCTCCTCTGATGCTCCTCTGATGCTCCTCTGATGCGCCTCTGATGCTCCTCTGATGCTCCTCTGATGCTCCTCTGATGCTCCTCTGATGCTCCTCTGATGCTCCTCTGATGCTCCTCTGATGCACCTCTGATGCACCTCTGATGCTCCTCTGATGCTCCTCTGTTGCTCCTCTGATGCTCCTCTGATGCTCCTCTGATGCTCCTCTGATGCTCCTCTGATGCTCCTCTGATGCTCCTCTGATGCTCCTCTGATGAACCTCTGATGCTCTTCTGATGCTCCTCTGATGCTCCTCTGATGCTCCTCTGTTGCTCCTCTGATGCTCCTCTGATGCTCCTCTGATGCACCTCTGATGCTCTTCTGATGCTCCTCTGATGCTCCTCTGATGCTCCTCTGATGCTCCTCTGATGCTCCTCTGATGCACCTCTGATGCTCTTCTGATGCTCCTCTGATGCTCCTCTGATGCTCCTCTGATGCTCCTCTGTTGCTCCTCTGGCTCCTCTGATGCTCCTCTGATGCTCCTCTGATGCTCCTCTGATGCACCTCTGATGCTCCTCTGATGCACCTCTGATGCTCCTCTGATGCTCCTCTGATGCTCTTCTGATGCTCCTCTGATGCTCCTCTGATGCTCCTCTGATGCTCCTCTGATGCTCCTCTGATGCTCCTCTGATGCTCCTCTGACGCTCCTCTGACGCTCCTCTGACGCTCCTCTGACGCTCCTCTGATGCACCTCTGATGCACCTCTGACGCTCCTCCGATGCTCCTCTGATGCTCCTCTGACGCTCCTCTGACGCTCCTCTGACGCTCCTCCGATGCTCCTCTGACGCACCTCTGATGCACCTCTGACACACCTCCGATGCTCCTCTGACGCACCTCTGATGCACCTCTGACGCAGCTCTGATGCTCTCTGACGCTCCTCTGACGCTCCTCTGATTCTCCTCTGTTGCTCCTCTGATGCTCCTCTGATGCTCCTCTGATGCTCCTCTGATGCTCCTCTGATGCTCCTCTGATGCTCCTCTGATGCTCCTCTGATGCTCCTCTGATGCTCCACTGATGCTCCTCTGATGCTCCTCTGATGCTCCTCTGATGCTCCACTGATGCTACTCTGATGCTCCTCTGATGCTCCTCTGATGCTCCTCTGATGCTCCTCTGATGCTCCTCTGATGCTCCTCTGATGCTCCTCTGATGCACCTCTGATGCACCTCTGATGCACCTCTGATGCTCCTCTGATGCTCCTCTGTTGCTCCTCTGATGCTCCTCTGATGCGCCTCTGATGCTCCTCTGATGCTCCTCTGATGCTCCTCTGATGCTCCTCTGATGCTCCTCTGATGCTCCTCTGTTGCTCCTCTGATGCTCCTCTGATTCACCTCTGATGCTCCTCTGATGCACCTCTGATGCTCCTCTGATGCTCCTCTGATGCTCCTCTAATGCTCCTCTGATGCTCCTCTGATGCTCCTCTGATGCTCCTCTGATGCTCCTCTGATGCTCCTCTGATGCTCCTCTGATGCTCCTCTGATACTCTTCTGTTGCTCCTCTGATGCTCCTCTGATGCTCCTCTGATGCTCCTCTGATGCTCCTCTGATGCTCCTCTGATGCTCCTCTGATGCACCTCTGATGCACCTCTGATGCTCCTCTGATGCTCCTCTGTTGCTCCTCTGATGCTCCTCTGATGCTCCTCTGATGCTCCTCTGATGCTCCTCTGATGCTCCTCTGATGCTCCTCTGATGCTCCTATGATGCTCCTCTGATGCACCTCTGATGCTCCTCTGTTGCTCCTCGGACGCACCTCTGATTCTCCTCGGATGCTCCTCTGATGCTCCTCTGATGCACCTCTGATGCTCCTCTGATGCTCCTCTGATTCTCCTCTGATGCACCTCTGATGCACCTCCGACGCTCCTCCGATGCTCCTCCGATGCTCCTCTGACGCTCCTCTGACGCTCCTCTGACGCTCCTCTGATGCTCCTCTGATGCACCTCTGATGGCACCTCTGACGCTCCTCCGATGCTCCTCTGATGCTCCTCTGATGCTCCTCTGATGCTCCTCTGATGCTCCTCTGATGCTCCTCTGATGCTCCTCTGATGCTCCTCTGTTGCTCCTCTGATGCTCCTCTTATGCTCATCTGATGCTCCTCTGATGCTCCTCTTATGCTCCTCTGATGCTCCTCTGATGCACCTCTGATGCTCCTCTGATGCTCCTCTGATGCTCCTCTGATGCTCCTCTGTTGCTCCTCTGATGCCCCTCTGATGCTCCTCTGATGCTCCTCTGATGCTCCTCTGATGCTGCTCTGATGCTCCTCTGATGCACCTCTGATGCTCCTCTGATGCACCTCTGATGCTCTTCTGATGCTCCTCTGATGCTCCTCTGATGCTCCTCTGATGCTCCTCTGATGCTCCTCTGATGCACCTCTGATGCTCCTCTGATGCACCTCTGATGCTCTTCTGATGCTCCTCTGATGCTCCTCTGATGCTCCTCTGATGCTCCTCTGATGCTCCTCTGACGCTCCCCTGATGGTCCTCTGATGCACCTCTGATGCACCTCTGACGCTCCTCCGATGCTCCTCTGATGCTCCTCTGACGCTCCTCTGACGCTCCTCTGACGCTCCTCCGATGCTCCTCTGACGCACCTCTGATGCTCCTCTGATGCTCCTCTGATGCTCCTCTGATGCTCCTCTGATGCTCCTCTTATGCTCCTCTGATGCTCCTCTGATGCTCCTCTGATGCTCCTCTGATGCTCCACTGATGCTCCTCTGATGCTCCTCTGATGCTCCTCTGATGCTCCATTGATGCTACTCTGATGCTCCTCTGATGCTCCTCTGATGCTCCTCTGATGCTCCTCTGATGCTCCTCTGATGCTCCTCTGATGCTCCTCTGATGCTCCTCTGATGCTCCTCTGATGCTCCTCTGATGCTCCTCTGATGCTCCTCTTATGCTCCTCTGATGCTCCTCTGATGCTCCTCTGATTCTCCTCTGATGCTCCACTGATGCTCCTCTGATGCTCCTCTGATGCTCCACTGATGCTCCTCTGATGCTCCTCTGATGCTCCTCTGATGCTCCACTGATGCTACTCTGATGCTCCTCTGATGCTCCTCTGATGCTCCTCTGATGCTCCTCTGATGCTCCTCTGATGCTCCTCTGATGCTCCTCTGATGCACCTCTGATGCACCTCTGCTGCACCTCTGATGCTCCTCTGATGCTCCTCTGATGCTCCTCTGATGCTCCTCTGATGCTCCTCTGATGCTCCTCTGATGCGCCTCTGATGCTCCTCTGATGCTCCTCTGATGCTCCTCTGATGCTCCACTGTTGCTCCTCTGATGCTCCTCTGATCCACCTCTGATGCTCCTCTGATGCACCTCTGATGCTCCTCTGATGCTCCTCTGATGCTCCTCTAATGCTCCTCTGATGCTCATCTGATGCTCCTCTGATGCTCCTCTGATGCTCCTCTGATGCTCCTCTGATGCTCCTCTGATGCTCCTCTGATACTCCTCTGTTGCTCCTCTGATGCTCCTCTGATGCTCCTCTGATGCTCCTCTGATGCTCCTCTGATGCTCCTCTGATGCTCCTCTGATGCACCTCCGATGCACCTCTGATGCTCCTCTGATGCTCCTCTGTTGCTCCTCTGATGCTCCTCTGATGCTCCTCTGATGCTCCTCTGATGCTCCTCTGATGCTCCTCTGATGCTCCTCTGATGCTCCACTGATGCTCCTCTGATGCTCCTCTGATGCTCCTCTGATGCTCCACTGATGCTACTCTGATGCTCCTCTGATGCTCCTCTGATGCTCCTCTGATGCTCCTCTGATGCTCCTCTGATGCTCCTCTGATGCTCCTCTGATGCACCTCTGATGCACCTCTGATGCACCTCTGATGCTCCTCTGATGCTCCTCTGATGCTCCTCTGATGCTCCTCTGATGCTCCTCTGATGCTCCTCTGATGCGCCTCTGATGCTCCTCTGATGCTCCTCTGATGCTCCTCTGATGCTCCTCTGATGCTCCTCTGATGCTCCTCTGTTGCTCCTCTGATGCTCCTCTGATTCACCTCTGATGCTCCTCTGATGCACCTCTGATGCTCCTCTGATGCTCCTCTGATGCTCCTCTGATGCTCCTCTGATGCTCCTCTGATGCTCCTCTGATGCTCCTCTGATGCTCCTCTGATGCTCCTCTGATGCTCCTCTGATGCTCCTCTGATACTCCTCTGTTGCTCCTCTGATGCTCCTCTGATGCTCCTCTGATGCTCCTCTGATGCTGCTCTGATGCTCCTCTGATGCTCCTCTGATGATCCTCTGATGCACCTCTGATGCACCTCTGATGCTCCTCTGATGCTCCTCTGTTGCTCCTCTGATGCTCCTCTGATGCTCCTCTGATGCTCCTCTGATGCTCCTCTGATGCTCCTCTGATGCTCCTCTGATGCTCCTCTGATGCTCCTCTGATGCACCTCTGATGCTCTTCTGATGCTCCTCTGATGCTCCTCTGATGCTCCTCTGATGCTCCTCTGTTGCTCCTCTGGCTCCTCTGATGCTCCTCTGATGCTCCTCTGATGCTCCTCTGATGCACCTCTGATGCTCCTCTGATGCACCTCTGATGCTCCTCTGATGCTCCTCTGATGCTCTTCTGATGCTCCTCTTATGCTCCTCTGATGCTCCTCTGATGCTCCTCTGATGCTCCTCTGATGCACCTCTGATGCTCCTCTGATGCACCTCTGATGCTCTTCTGATGCTCCTCTGATGCTCCTCTGATGCTCCTCTGATGCTCCTCTGACGCTCCTCTGACGCTCCTCTCACGCTCCTCTGATGCACCTCTGATGCACCTCTGACGCTCCTCCGATGCTCCTCTGATGCTCCTCTGACGCTCCTCTGACGCTCCTCTGACGCTCCTCCGATGCTCCTCTGACGCACCTCTGATGCACCTCTGACACACCTCCGATGCTCCTCTGACGCACCTCTGATGCACCTCTGACGCAGCTCTGATGCTCTCTGACGCTCCTCTGATGCTCCTCTGTTGCTCCTCTGATGCTCCTCTGATGCTCCTCTGATGCTCCTCTGATGCTCCTCTTATGCTCCTCTGATGCTCCTCTGATGCTCCTCTGATGCTCCTCTGATGCTCCACTGATGCTCCTCTGATGCTCCTCTCATGCTCCTCTGATGCTCCACTGATGCTACTCTGATGCTCCTCTGATGCTCCTCTGATGCTCCTCTGATGCTCCTCTGATGCTCCTCTGATGCTCCTTTGATGCACCTCTGATGCACCTCTGATGCACCTCTGATGCTCCTCTGATGCTCCTCTGATGCTCCTCTGATGCTCCTCTGATGCTCCTCTGATGCGCCTCTGATGCTCCTCTGATGCTCCTCTGATGCTCCTCTGATGCTCCTTTGATGCGCCTCTGTTGCTCCTCTGATGCTCCTCTGATTCACCTCTGATGCTCCTCTGATGCACCTCTTATGCTCCTCTGATGCTCCTCTGATGCTCCTCTAATGCTCCTCTGATGCTCCTCTGATGCTCCTCTGATGCTCCTCTGATGCTCCTCTGATGCTCCTCTGATGCTCCTCTGATACTCTTCTGTTGCTCCTCTGATGCTCCTCTGATGCTCCTCTGATGCTCCTCTGATGCTCCTCTGATGCTCCTCTGATGCTCCTCTGATGCTCCTCTGATGCACCTCTGATGCACCTCTGATGCTCCTCTGATGCTCCTCTGTTGCTCCTCTGATGCTCCTCTGATGCTCCTCTGATGCTCCTCTGATGCTCCTCTGATGCTCCTCTGATGCTCCTATGATGCTCCTCTGATGCACCTCTGATGCTCCTCTGTTGCTCCTCGGACGCACCTCTGATTCTCCTCGGATGCTCCTCTGATGCTCCTCTGATGCTCCTCTGATGCTCCACTGATGCTCCTCTGATGCTCCTCTGATGCTCCTCTGATGCTCCACTGATGCTACTCTGATGCTCCTCTGATGCTCCTCTGATGCTCCTCTGATGCTCCTCTGATGCTCCTCTGATGCTCCTCTGATGCTCCTCTGATGCACCTCTGATGCACCTCTGATGCACCTCTGATGCTCCTCTGATGCTCCTCTGATGCTCCTCTGATGCTCCTCTGATGCTCCTCTGATGCTCCTCTGATGCGCCTCTGATGCTCCTCTGATGCTCCTCTGATGCTCCTCTGATGCTCCTCTGATGCTCCTCTGATGCTCCTCTGTTGCTCCTCTGATGCTCCTCTGATTCACCTCTGATGCTCCTCTGATGCACCTCTGATGCTCCTCTGATGCTCCTCTGATGCTCCTCTGATGCTCCTCTGATGCTCCTCTGATGCTCCTCTGATGCTCCTCTGATGCTCCTCTGATGCTCCTCTGATGCTCCTCTGATGCTCCTCTGATACTCCTCTGTTGCTACTCTGATGCTCCTCTGATGCTCCTCTGATGCTCCTCTGATGCTCCTCTGATGCTCCTCTGATGCTCCTCTGATGCACCTCTGATGCACCTCTGATTCTCCTCTGATGCTCCTCTGTTGCTCCTCTGATGCTCCTCTGATGCTCCTCTGATGCTCCTCTGATGCTCCTCTGATGCTCCTCTGATGCTCCTCTGATGCTCCTCTGATGCTCATCTGATGCACCTCTGATGCTCTTCTGATGCTCCTCTGATGCTCCTCTGATGCTCTTCTGATGCTCCTCTGATGCTCCTCTGATGCTCCTCTGATGCTCCTCTGATGCTCCTCTGTTGCTCCTCTGGCTCCTCTGATGCTCCTCTGATGCTCCTCTGATGCTCCTCTGATGCACCTCTGATGCTCCTCTGATGCACCTCTGATGCTCCTCTGATGCTCCTCTGATGCTCTTCTGATGCTCCTCTGATGCTCCTCTGATGCTCCTCTGATGCTCCTCTGATGCTCCTCTGATGCACCTCTGATGCTCCTCTGATGCTCCTCTGACGCTCCTCTGACGCTCCTCTGACGCTCCTCTGATGCACCTCTGATGCACCTCTGACGCTCCTCCGATGCTCCTCTGATGCTCCTCTGACGCTCCTCTGACGCTCCTCTGACGCTCCTCCGATGCTCCTCTGACGCACCTCTGATGCACCTCTGACACACCTCCGATGCTCCTCTGACGCACCTCTGATGCACCTCTGACGCAGCTCTGATGCTCTCTGACGCTCCTCTGACGCTCCTCTGATGCTCCTCTGTTGCTCCTCTGATGCTCCTCTGATGCTCCTCTGATGCTCCTCTGATGCTCCTCTGATGCTCCTCTGATGCTCCTCTGATGCTCCTCTGATGCTCCACTGATGCTCCTCTGATGCTCCTCTGATGCTCCTCTGATGCTCCACTGATGCTACTCTGATGCTCCTCTGATGCTCCTCTGATGCTCCTCTGATGCTCCTCTGATGCACCTCTGATGCACCTCTGATGCACCTCTGATGCTCCTCTGATGCTCCTCTGATGCTCCTCTGATGCTCCTCTGATGCGCCTCTGATGCTCCTCTGATGCTCCTCTGATGCTCCTCTGATGCTCCTCTGATGCTCCTCTGATGCTCCTCTGTTGCTCCTCTGATGCTCCTCTGATTCACCTCTGATGCTCCTCTGATGCACCTCTGATGCTCCTCTGATGCTCCTCTGATGCTCCTCTGATGCTCCTCTGATGCTCCTCTGATGCTCCTCTGATGCTCCTCTGTTGCTCCTCTGATGCTCCTCTGTTGCTCCTCTGATGCTCCTCTGATGCTCCTCTGATGCTCCTCTGATGCTCCTCTGATGCTCCTCTGATGCTCCTCTGATGCTCCTCTGATGCTCCTCTGATGCTCCTCTGATGCACCTCTGATGCTCCTCTGATGCACCTCTGATGCACCTCTGATTCTCCTCTGATGCTCCTCTGATGCTCCTCTGATGCTCCTCTGATGCTCCTCTGATGCTCCTCTGATGCTCCTCTGACGCTCCTCAGAAGCTCCTCTGACGCTCCTCTGACGCTCCTCTGACGATCCTCTGACGATCCTCTGATGCTCCTCTGACGATCCTCTGATGCTCCTCTGATGCTCCTCTGATGCTCCTCTGATGCTCCTCTGTTGCTCCTCTGATGCTCCTCTGTTGCGCCTCTGATGCACCTCTGATGCTCCTCTGATGCTCCTCTGATGCTCCTCTGATGCTCCTCTGATGCTCCTCTGATGCACCTCTGATGCTCCTCTGATGCTCCTCTGATGCTCCTCTGACGCACCTCTGACGCTCCTCTGACGCACCTCTGACGCTCCACTGACGCTCCTCTGACGCTCCTCTGATGCTCCTCTGACGCTCCTCTGACGCTCCTCCGACGCTCCTCCGACGCTCCTCCGACGCTCCTCCGATGCTCCTCTGATGCTCCTCCGATGCTCCTCTGACGCTCCTCCGATGCTCCTCTGACGCTCCTCTGATGCTCCTCTGACGCTCCTCTGACGCTCCTCTGACGCACCTCTGACGCACCTCTGATGCACCTCTGACGCTCCTCTGACGCTCCTCTGTCGCACGTCTGACGCTCCTCTGACGCTCCTCTGACGCTCCTCTGACGCTCCTCTGATGCACCTCTGATGCTCCTCTGATGTTCCTCTGATGCTCCTCAGATGCTCCTCTGATGCTCCTCCGATGCTCCTCTGACGCACCTCTGACGCTCCCCTGACGCTCCTCTGACGCTCCTCTGACGCTCCTCTGACGCACCTCTGACGCACCTCTGACGCTCCTCTGACGCACCTCTGACGCTCCTCAGACGCTCCTCTCATGCTCCTCTGACGCTCCTCTGACGCTCCTCTGACGCTCCTCTGACGCTCCTCTGACGCTCCTCTGTTGCTCCTCTGATGCTCCTCTGTTGCTCCTCTGATGCTCCTCTGATGCTCCTCTGATGCTCCTCTTATGCTCCTCTGATGCTCCTCTGATGCTCATCTGATGCTCCTCTGATGCTCCTCTGATGCTCCTCTGATGCTCCTCTGATGCTCCTCTGATGCTCCTCTGATGCTCCTCTGATGCTCCTCTGATGCTCCTCTGATGCTCCTCTGATGCTCCTCTGATGCTCCACTGATGCTCCTCTGATGCTCCTCTGATGCTCCTCTGATGCTCCACTGATGCTACTCTGATGCTCCTCTGATGCTCCTCTGATGCTCCTCTGATGCTCCTCTGATGCTCCTCTGATGCTCCTCTGATGCTCCTCTGATGCACCTCTGATGCACCTCTGATGCACCTCTGATGCTCCTCTGATGCTCCTCTGATGCTCCTCTGATGCTCCTCTGATGCGCCTCTGATGCTCCTCTGATGCTCCTCTGATGCTCCTCTGATGCTCCTCTGATGCTCCTCTGATGCTCCTCTGTTGCTCCTCTGATGCTCCTCTGATTCACCTCTGATGCTCCTCTGATGCACCTCTGATGCTCCTCTGATGCTCCTCTGATGCTCCTCTAATGCTCCTCTGATGCTCCTCTGATGCTCCTCTGATGCTCCTCTGATGCTCCTCTGTTGCTCCTCTGATGCTCCTCTGTTGCTCCTCTGATGCTCCTCTGATGCTCCTCTGATGCTCCTCTGATGCTCCTCTGATGCTCCTCTGATGCTCCTCTGATGCTCCTCTGATGCTCCTCTGATGCACCTCTGATGCTCCTCTGATGCACCTCTGATGCACCTCTGATTCTCCTCTGATGCTCCTCTGATGCTCCTCTGATGCTCCTCTGATGCTCCTCTGATGCTCCTCTGATGCTCCTCTGATGCTCCTCTGACGCTCCTCAGAAGCTCCTCTGACGCTCCTCTGACGCTCCTCTGACGATCCTCTGACGCTCCTCTGACGATCCTCTGATGCTCCTCTGACGATCCTCTGATGCTCCTCTGATGCTCCTCTGATGCTCCTCTGTTGCTCCTCTGATGCTCCTCTGTTGCTCCTCTGATGCACCTCTGATGCTCCTCTGATGCTCCTCTGATGCTCCTCTGATGCTCCTCTGATGCTCCTCTGATGCACCTCTGATGCTCCTCTGATGCTCCTCTGATGCTCCTCTGACGCACCTCTGACGCTCCTCTGACGCACCTCTGACGCTCCACTGACGCTCCTCTGACGCTCCTCTGATGCTCCTCTGACGCTCCTCTGACGCTCCTCCGACGCTCCTCCGACGCTCCTCCGACGCTCCTCCGATGCTCCTCTGATGCTCCTCCGATGCTCCTCTGACGCTCCTCCGATGCTCCTCTGACGCTCCTCTGATGCTCCTCTGACGCTCCTCTGACGCTCCTCTGACGCACCTCTGACGCACCTCTGATGCACCTCTGACGCTCCTCTGACGCTCCTCTGTCGCACGTCTGACGCTCCTCTGACGCTCCTCTGACGCTCCTCTGACGCTCCTCTGATGCACCTCTGATGCTCCTCTGATGTTCCTCTGATGCTCCTCAGATGCTCCTCTGATGCTCCTCCGATGCTCCTCTGACGCACCTCTGACGCTCCCCTGACGCTCCTCTGACGCTCCTCTGACGCTCCTCTGACGCACCTCTGACGCACCTCTGACGCTCCTCTGACGCACCTCTGACGCTCCTCAGACGCTCCTCTCATGCTCCTCTGACGCTCCTCTGACGCTCCTCTGACGCTCCTCTGACGCTCCTCTGACGCTCCTCTGTTGCTCCTCTGATGCTCCTCTGTTGCTCCTCTGATGCTCCTCTGATGCTCCTCTGATGCTCCTCTTATGCTCCTCTGATGCTCCTCTGATGCTCATCTGATGCTCCTCTGATGCTCCTCTGATGCTCCTCTGATGCTCCTCCGATGCTCCTCTGATGTTCCTCTGATGCTCCTCTGATGCTACTCTGATGCTCCTCTGATGCTCCTCTGATGCTCCTCTGATGCTCCACTGATGCTCCTCTGATGCTCCTCTGATGCTCCTCTGATACTCCTCTGATGCTCCTCTGATGCTCCTCTGATGCTCCTCTGATGCTCCTCTGATGCACCTCTGATGCTCCTCTGATGCTCCTCTGATGCACCTCTGATGCTCCTCTGACGCTCCTCTGACGCTCCTCCGACGCTCCTCTTACGTTCCTCCGACGCTCCTCCGACGCTCCTCCGACGCACCTCTGACGCACCTCCGATGCTCCTCTGATGCTCCTCTGACGCTCCTCTGACGCTCCTCCGATGCTCCTCTGACGCTCCTCCGATGCTCCTCTGACGCTCCTCTGACGCTCCTCTGACGCTCCTCTGACGCTCCTCTGACGCACCTCTGACGCTCCTCTGACGCACCTCTGACGCTCCTCTGACGCACCTCTGATGCTCCTCTGACGCACCTCTGACGCTCCTCTGACGCACCTCTGACGCACCTCTGACGCTCCTCTGACGCTCCTCTGACGCTCCTTTGACGCACCTCTGATGCTCCTCTGATGCTCCTCTGATGCTCCTCTGATGCTCCTCTGATGCTCCTCTGATGCACCTCTGATGCTCCTCTGATGTACCTCTGATGCTCCTCTGATGCTCCTCCGATGCACCTCTGATGCTGCTCTGTTGCTCCTCTGATGCTCCTCTGATGCTCCTCTGATGCTCATCTGATGCTCATCTGATGCTCCTCTGATGCTCCTCTGATGCTCCTCTGATGCACCTCTGATGCTCCTCTGATGCACCTCTGATGCTCCTCTAATGCTCCTCTGATTCTCCTCTGATGCTCCTCTGATGCTCCTCTGATGCTCCTCTGATGCTCCTCTGATGCTCCTCTGATGCTCCTCTGATGCTCCTCTGACGCTCCTCTGTTGCTCCTCTGATGCTCCTCTGATGCTCCTCTGATGCTCCTCTGACGCTCATCTGACGCTCCTCTGACGCTCCTCTGACGCTCCTCTGACTCTCCGCTGATGCTCCTCTGATGCTCCACTGATGCTACTCAGATGCTCCTCTGATGCTCCTCTGATGCTCCTCTGATGCTCCTCTGATGCTCCTCTGATGCTCCTCTGATGCTCCTCTGATGCACCTCTGATGCTCCACTGATGCTACTCTGATGCTCCTCTGATGCTCCTCTGATGCTCCTCTGATGCTCCTCTGATGCTCCTCTGATGCTCCTCTGATGCTCCTCTGATGCACCTCTGATGCACCTCTGATGCACCTCTGATGCTCCTCTGATGCTCCTCTGATGCTCCTCTGATGCTCCTCTGATGCTCCTCTGACGCTCCTCTGATGCTCCTCTGACGCTCCTCTGATGCTCCTCTGACGCACCTCTGATGCACCTCTGACGCTCCTCCGATGCTCCTCTGATGCTCCTCTGACGCTCCTCTGACGCTCCTCTGACGCTCCTCCGATGCTCCTCTGACGCTCCTCCGATGCTCCTCTGACGCACCTCTGATGCACCTCTGACACACCTCCGAAGCTCCTCTGACGCACCTCTGATGCACCTCTGACGCACCTCTGATGCTCCTCTGACGCTCCTCTGATGCTCCTCTGTTGCTCCTCTGATGCTCCTCTGATGCTCCTCTGATGCTCCTCTGATGCTCCTCTGATGCTCCTCTTATGCTCCTCTGATGCTCCTCTGATGCTCCTCTGATGCTCCTCTGATGCTCCTCTGATGCTCCTCTGATGCTCCTCTGATGCTCCTCTGATGCTCCTCTGATGCTCCTCTTATGCTCCTCTGATGCTCCTCTGATGCTCCTCTGATGCTCCTCTGATGCTCCACTGATGCTCCTCTGATGCTCCTCTGATGCTCCACTGATGCTCCTCTGATGCTCCTCTGATGCTCCTCTGATGCTCCACTGATGCTACTCTGATGCTCCTCTGATGCTCCTCTGATGCTCCTCTGATGCTCCTCTGATGCTCCTCTGATGCTCCTCTGATGCTCCTCTGATGCACCTCTGATGCACCTCTGCTGCACCTCTGATGCTCCTCTGATGCTCCTCTGATGCTCCTCTGATGCTCCTCTGATGCTCCTCTGATGCTCCTCTGATGCGCCTCTGATGCTCCTCTGATGCTCCTCTGATGCTCCTCTGATGCTCCACTGTTGCTCCTCTGATGCTCCTCTGATCCACCTCTGATGCTCCTCTGATGCACCTCTGATGCTCCTCTGATGCTCCTCTGATGCTCCTCTAATGCTCCTCTGATGCTCCTCTGATGCTCCTCTGATGCTCCTCTGATGCTCCTCTGATGCTCCTCTGATGCTCCTCTGATGCTCCTCTGATACTCCTCTGTTGCTCCTCTGATGCTCCTCTGATGCTCCTCTGATGCTCCTCTGATGCTCCTCTGATGCTCCTCCGATGCTCCTCTGATGCACCTCCGATGCACCTCTGATGCTCCTCTGATGCTCCTCTGTTGCTCCTCTGATGCTCCTCTGATGCTCCTCTGATGCTCCTCTGATGCTCCTCTGATGCTCCTCTGATGCTCCTCTGATGCTCCACTGATGCTCCTCTGATGCTCCTCTGATGCTCCTCTGATGCTCCACTGATGCTACTCTGATGCTCCTCTGATGCTCCTCTGATGCTCCTCTGATGCTCCTCTGATGCTCCTCTGATGCTCCTCTGATGCTCCTCTGATGCACCTCTGATGCACCTCTGATGCACCTCTGATGCTCCTCTGATGCTCCTCTGATGCTCCTCTGATGCTCCTCTGATGCTCCTCTGATGCTCCTCTGATGCGCCTCTGATGCTCCTCTGATGCTCCTCTGATGCTCCTCTGATGCTCCTCTGATGCTCCTCTGATGCTCCTCTGTTGCTCCTCTGATGCTCCTCTGATTCACCTCTGATGCTCCTCTGATGCACCTCTGATGCTCCTCTGATGCTCCTCTGATGCTCCTCTGATGCTCCTCTGATGCTCCTCTGATGCTCCTCTGATGCTCCTCTGATGCTCCTCTGATGCTCCTCTGATGCTCCTCTGATGCTCCTCTGATACTCCTCTGTTGCTCCTCTGATGCTCCTCTGATGCTCCTCTGATGCTCCTCTGATGCTGCTCTGATGCTCCTCTGATGCTCCTCTGATGATCCTCTGATGCACCTCTGATGCACCTCTGATGCTCCTCTGATGCTCCTCTGTTGCTCCTCTGATGCTCCTCTGATGCTCCTCTGATGCTCCTCTGATGCTCCTCTGATGCTCCTCTGATGCTCCTCTGATGCTCCTCTGATGCTCCTCTGATGCACCTCTGATGCTCTTCTGATGCTCCTCTGATGCTCCTCTGATGCTCCTCTGATGCTCCTCTGTTGCTCCTCTGGCTCCTCTGATGCTCCTCTGATGCTCCTCTGATGCTCCTCTGATGCACCTCTGATGCTCCTCTGATGCACCTCTGATGCTCCTCTGATGCTCCTCTGATGCTCTTCTGATGCTCCTCTTATGCTCCTCTGATGCTCCTCTGATGCTCCTCTGATGCTCCTCTGATGCACCTCTGATGCTCCTCTGATGCACCTCTGATGCTCTTCTGATGCTCCTCTGATGCTCCTCTGACGCTCCTCTGATGCTCCTCTGACGCTCCTCTGACGCTCCTCTGACGCTCCTCTGATGCACCTCTGATGCACCTCTGACGCTCCTCCGATGCTCCTCTGACGCTCCTCTGACGCTCCTCCGATGCTCCTCTGACGCACCTCCGATGCACCTCTGACACACCTCCGATGCTCCTCTGACGCACCTCTGATGCACCTCTGACGCAGCTCTGATGCTCTCTGACGCTCCTCTGATGCTCCTCTGTTGCTCCTCTGATGCTCCTCTGATGCTCCTCTGATGCTCCTCTGATGCTCCTCTTATGCTCCTCTGATGCTCCTCTGATGCTCCTCTGATGCTCCTCTGATGCTCCACTGATGCTCCTCTGATGCTCCTCTCATGCTCCTCTGATGCTCCTCTCATGCTACTCTGATGCTCCTCTGATGCTCCTCTGATGCTCCTCTGATGCTCCTCTGATGCTCCTCTGATGCTCCTTTGATGCACCTCTGATGCACCTCTGATGCACCTCTGATGCTCCTCTGATGCTCCTCTGATGCTCCTCTGATGCTCCTCTGATGCTCCTCTGATGCGCCTCTGATGCTCCTCTGATGCTCCTCTGATGCTCCTCTGATGCTCCTTTGATGCGCCTCTGTTGCTCCTCTGATGCTCCTCTGATTCACCTCTGATGCTCCTCTGATGCACCTCTTATGCTCCTCTGATGCTCCTCTGATGCTCCTCTAATGCTCCTCTGATGCTCCTCTGATGCTCCTCTGATGCTCCTCTGATGCTCCTCTGATGCTCCTCTGATGCTCCTCTGATACTCTTCTGTTGCTCCTCTGATGCTCCTCTGATGCTCCTCTGATGCTCCTCTGATGCTCCTCTGATGCTCCTCTGATGCTCCTCTGATGCTCCTCTGATGCACCTCTGATGCTCCTCTGATGCTCCTCTGTTGCTCCTCTGATGCTCCTCTGATGCTCCTCTGATGCTCCTCTGATGCTCCTCTGATGCTCCTCTGATGCTCCTATGATGCTCCTCTGATGCACCTCTGATGCTCCTCTGTTGCTCCTCGGACGCACCTCTGATTCTCCTCGGATGCTCCTCTGATGCTCCTCTGATGCTCCTCTGATGCTCCACTGATGCTCCTCTGATGCTCCTCTGATGCTCCTCTGATGCTCCACTGATGCTACTCTGATGCTCCTCTGATGCTCCTCTGATGCTCCTCTGATGCTCCTCTGATGCTCCTCTGATGCTCCTCTGATGCTCCTCTGATGCTCCTCTGATGCACCTCTGATGCACCTCTGATGCACCTCTGATGCTCCTCTGATGCTCCTCTGATGCTCCTCTGATGCTCCTCTGATGCTCCTCTGATGCTCCTCTGATGCGCCTCTGATGCTCCTCTGATGCTCCTCTGATGGTCCTCTGATGCTCCTCTGATGCTCCTCTGATGCTCCTCTGTTGCTCCTCTGATGCTCCTCTGATTCACCTCTGATGCTCCTCTGATGCACCTCTGATGCTCCTCTGATGCTCCTCTGATGCTCCTCTGATGCTCCTCTGATGCTCCTCTGATGCTCCTCTAATGCTCCTCTGATGCTCCTCTGATGCTCCTCTGATGCTCCTCTGATGCTCCTCTGATACTCCTCTGTTGCTCCTCTGATGCTCCTCTGATGCTCCTCTGATGCTCCTCTGATGCTCCTCTGATGCTCCTCTGATGCTCCTCTGATGCACCTCTGATGCACCTCTGATTCTCCTCTGATGCTCCTCTGTTGCTCCTCTGATGCTCCTCTGATGCTCCTCTGATGCTCCTCTGATGCTCCTCTGATGCTCCTCTGATGCTCCTCTGATGCTCCTCTGATGCTCATCTGATGCACCTCTGATGCTCTTCTGATGCTCCTCTGATGCTCCTCTGATGCTCTTCTGATGCTCCTCTGATGCTCCTCTGATGCTCCTCTGATGCTCCTCTGATGCTCCTCTGTTGCTCCTCTGGCTCCTCTGATGCTCCTCTGATGCTCCTCTGATGCTCCTCTGATGCACCTCTGTTGCTCCTCTGATGCACCTCTGATGCTCCTCTGATGCTCCTCTGATGCTCTTCTGATGCTCCTCTGATGCTCCTCTGATGCTCCTCTGATGCTCCTCTGATGCTCCTCTGATGCACCTCTGATGCTCCTCTGATGCTCCTCTGACGCTCCTCTGACGCTCCTCTGACGCTCCTCTGATGCACCTCTGATGCACCTCTGACGCTCCTCCGATGCTCCTCTGATGCTCCTCTGACGCTCCTCTGACGCTCCTCTGACGCTCCTCCGATGCTCCTCTGACGCACCTCTGATGCACCTCTGACACACCTCCGATGCTCCTCTGACGCACCTCTGATGCACCTCTGACGCAGCTCTGATGCTCTCTGACGCTCCTCTGACGCTCCTCTGATGCTCCTCTGTTGCTCCTCTGATGCTCCTCTGATGCTCCTCTGATGCTCCTCTGATGCTCCTCTGATGCTCCTCTGATGCTCCTCTGATGCTCCTCTGATGCTCCACTGATGCTCCTCTGATGCTCCTCTGATGCTCCTCTGATGCTCCACTGATGCTACTCTGATGCTCCTCTGATGCTCCTCTGATGCTCCTCTGATGCTCCTCTGATGCTCCTCTGATGCTCCTCTGATGCACCTCTGATGCACCTCTGATGCACCTCTGATGCTCCTCTGATGCTCCTCTGATGCTCCTCTGATGCTCCTCTGATGCGCCTCTGATGCTCCTCTGATGCTCCTCTGATGCTCCTCTGATGCTCCTCTGATGCTCCTCTGATGCTCCTCTGTTGCTCCTCTGATGCTCCTCTGATTCACCTCTGATGCTCCTCTGATGCACCTCTGATGCTCCTCTGATGCTCCTCTGATGCTCCTCTGATGCTCCTCTGATGCTCCTCTGATGCTCCTCTGATGCTCCTCTGTTGCTCCTCTGATGCTCCTCTGTTGCTCCTCTGATGCTCCTCTGATGCTCCTCTGATGCTCCTCTGATGCTCCTCTGATGCTCCTCTGATGCTCCTCTGATGCTCCTCTGATGCTCCTCTGATGCTCCTCTGATGCACCTCTGATGCTCCTCTGATGCACCTCTGATGCACCTCTGATTCTCCTCTGATGCTCCTCTGATGCTCCTCTGATGCTCCTCTGATGCTCCTCTGATGCTCCTCTGATGCTCCTCTGATGCTCCTCTGACGCTCCTCAGAAGCTCCTCTGACGCTCCTCTGACGCTCCTCTGACGATCCTCTGACGATCCTCTGATGCTCCTCTGACGATCCTCTGATGCTCCTCTGATGCTCCTCTGATGCTCCTCTGATGCTCCTCTGTTGCTCCTCTGATGCTCCTCTGTTGCGCCTCTGATGCACCTCTGATGCTCCTCTGATGCTCCTCTGATGCTCCTCTGATGCTCCTCTGATGCTCCTCTGATGCACCTCTGATGCTCCTCTGATGCTCCTCTGATGCTCCTCTGACGCACCTCTGACGCTCCTCTGACGCACCTCTGACGCTCCACTGACGCTCCTCTGACGCTCCTCTGATGCTCCTCTGACGCTCCTCTGACGCTCCTCCGACGCTCCTCCGACGCTCCTCCGACGCTCCTCCGATGCTCCTCTGATGCTCCTCCGATGCTCCTCTGACGCTCCTCCGATGCTCCTCTGACGCTCCTCTGATGCTCCTCTGACGCTCCTCTGACGCTCCTCTGACGCACCTCTGACGCACCTCTGATGCACCTCTGACGCTCCTCTGACGCTCCTCTGTCGCACGTCTGACGCTCCTCTGACGCTCCTCTGACGCTCCTCTGACGCTCCTCTGATGCACCTCTGATGCTCCTCTGATGTTCCTCTGATGCTCCTCAGATGCTCCTCTGATGCTCCTCCGATGCTCCTCTGACGCACCTCTGACGCTCCCCTGACGCTCCTCTGACGCTCCTCTGACGCTCCTCTGACGCACCTCTGACGCACCTCTGACGCTCCTCTGACGCACCTCTGACGCTCCTCAGACGCTCCTCTCATGCTCCTCTGACGCTCCTCTGACGCTCCTCTGACGCTCCTCTGACGCTCCTCTGACGCTCCTCTGTTGCTCCTCTGATGCTCCTCTGTTGCTCCTCTGATGCTCCTCTGATGCTCCTCTGATGCTCCTCTTATGCTCCTCTGATGCTCCTCTGATGCTCATCTGATGCTCCTCTGATGCTCCTCTGATGCTCCTCTGATGCTCCTCTGATGCTCCTCTGATGCTCCTCTGATGCTCCTCTGATGCTCCTCTGATGCTCCTCTGATGCTCCTCTGATGCTCCTCTGATGCTCCACTGATGCTCCTCTGATGCTCCTCTGATGCTCCTCTGATGCTCCACTGATGCTACTCTGATGCTCCTCTGATGCTCCTCTGATGCTCCTCTGATGCTCCTCTGATGCTCCTCTGATGCTCCTCTGATGCTCCTCTGATGCACCTCTGATGCACCTCTGATGCACCTCTGATGCTCCTCTGATGCTCCTCTGATGCTCCTCTGATGCTCCTCTGATGCGCCTCTGATGCTCCTCTGATGCTCCTCTGATGCTCCTCTGATGCTCCTCTGATGCTCCTCTGATGCTCCTCTGTTGCTCCTCTGATGCTCCTCTGATTCACCTCTGATGCTCCTCTGATGCACCTCTGATGCTCCTCTGATGCTCCTCTGATGCTCCTCTAATGCTCCTCTGATGCTCCTCTGATGCTCCTCTGATGCTCCTCTGATGCTCCTCTGTTGCTCCTCTGATGCTCCTCTGTTGCTCCTCTGATGCTCCTCTGATGCTCCTCTGATGCTCCTCTGATGCTCCTCTGATGCTCCTCTGATGCTCCTCTGATGCTCCTCTGATGCTCCTCTGATGCACCTCTGATGCTCCTCTGATGCACCTCTGATGCACCTCTGATTCTCCTCTGATGCTCCTCTGATGCTCCTCTGATGCTCCTCTGATGCTCCTCTGATGCTCCTCTGATGCTCCTCTGATGCTCCTCTGACGCTCCTCAGAAGCTCCTCTGACGCTCCTCTGACGCTCCTCTGACGATCCTCTGACGCTCCTCTGACGATCCTCTGATGCTCCTCTGACGATCCTCTGATGCTCCTCTGATGCTCCTCTGATGCTCCTCTGTTGCTCCTCTGATGCTCCTCTGTTGCTCCTCTGATGCACCTCTGATGCTCCTCTGATGCTCCTCTGATGCTCCTCTGATGCTCCTCTGATGCTCCTCTGATGCACCTCTGATGCTCCTCTGATGCTCCTCTGATGCTCCTCTGACGCACCTCTGACGCTCCTCTGACGCACCTCTGACGCTCCACTGACGCTCCTCTGACGCTCCTCTGATGCTCCTCTGACGCTCCTCTGACGCTCCTCCGACGCTCCTCCGACGCTCCTCCGACGCTCCTCCGATGCTCCTCTGATGCTCCTCCGATGCTCCTCTGACGCTCCTCCGATGCTCCTCTGACGCTCCTCTGATGCTCCTCTGACGCTCCTCTGACGCTCCTCTGACGCACCTCTGACGCACCTCTGATGCACCTCTGACGCTCCTCTGACGCTCCTCTGTCGCACGTCTGACGCTCCTCTGACGCTCCTCTGACGCTCCTCTGACGCTCCTCTGATGCACCTCTGATGCTCCTCTGATGTTCCTCTGATGCTCCTCAGATGCTCCTCTGATGCTCCTCCGATGCTCCTCTGACGCACCTCTGACGCTCCCCTGACGCTCCTCTGACGCTCCTCTGACGCTCCTCTGACGCACCTCTGACGCACCTCTGACGCTCCTCTGACGCACCTCTGACGCTCCTCAGACGCTCCTCTCATGCTCCTCTGACGCTCCTCTGACGCTCCTCTGACGCTCCTCTGACGCTCCTCTGACGCTCCTCTGTTGCTCCTCTGATGCTCCTCTGTTGCTCCTCTGATGCTCCTCTGATGCTCCTCTGATGCTCCTCTTATGCTCCTCTGATGCTCCTCTGATGCTCATCTGATGCTCCTCTGATGCTCCTCTGATGCTCCTCTGATGCTCCTCCGATGCTCCTCTGATGTTCCTCTGATGCTCCTCTGATGCTACTCTGATGCTCCTCTGATGCTCCTCTGATGCTCCTCTGATGCTCCACTGATGCTCCTCTGATGCTCCTCTGATGCTCCTCTGATACTCCTCTGATGCTCCTCTGATGCTCCTCTGATGCTCCTCTGATGCTCCTCTGATGCTCCTCTGATGCTCCTCTGATGCACCTCTGATGCTCCTCTGATGCTCCTCTGATGCACCTCTGATGCTCCTCTGACGCTCCTCTGACGCTCCTCCGACGCTCCTCTTACGTTCCTCCGACGCTCCTCCGACGCTCCTCCGACGCACCTCTGACGCACCTCCGATGCTCCTCTGATGCTCCTCTGACGCTCCTCTGATGCTCCTCTGATGCTCTTCTGATGCTCCTCTTATGCTCCTCTGATGCTCCTCTGATGCTCCTCTGATGCTCCTCTGATGCACCTCTGATGCTCCTCTGATGCACCTCTGATGCTCTTCTGATGCTCCTCTGATGCTCCTCTGACGCTCCTCTGATGCTCCTCTGACGCTCCTCTGACGCTCCTCTGACGCTCCTCTGATGCACCTCTGATGCACCTCTGACGCTCCTCCGATGCTCCTCTGACGCTCCTCTGACGCTCCTCCGATGCTCCTCTGACGCACCTCCGATGCACCTCTGACACACCTCCGATGCTCCTCTGACGCACCTCTGATGCACCTCTGACGCAGCTCTGATGCTCTCTGACGCTCCTCTGATGCTCCTCTGTTGCTCCTCTGATGCTCCTCTGATGCTCCTCTGATGCTCCTCTGATGCTCCTCTTATGCTCCTCTGATGCTCCTCTGATGCTCCTCTGATGCTCCTCTGATGCTCCACTGATGCTCCTCTGATGCTCCTCTCATGCTCCTCTGATGCTCCTCTCATGCTACTCTGATGCTCCTCTGATGCTCCTCTGATGCTCCTCTGATGCTCCTCTGATGCTCCTCTGATGCTCCTTTGATGCACCTCTGATGCACCTCTGATGCACCTCTGATGCTCCTCTGATGCTCCTCTGATGCTCCTCTGATGCTCCTCTGATGCTCCTCTGATGCGCCTCTGATGCTCCTCTGATGCTCCTCTGATGCTCCTCTGATGCTCCTTTGATGCGCCTCTGTTGCTCCTCTGATGCTCCTCTGATTCACCTCTGATGCTCCTCTGATGCACCTCTTATGCTCCTCTGATGCTCCTCTGATGCTCCTCTAATGCTCCTCTGATGCTCCTCTGATGCTCCTCTGATGCTCCTCTGATGCTCCTCTGATGCTCCTCTGATGCTCCTCTGATACTCTTCTGTTGCTCCTCTGATGCTCCTCTGATGCTCCTCTGATGCTCCTCTGATGCTCCTCTGATGCTCCTCTGATGCTCCTCTGATGCTCCTCTGATGCACCTCTGATGCACCTCTGATGCTCCTCTGATGCTCCTCTGTTGCTCCTCTGATGCTCCTCTGATGCTCCTCTGATGCTCCTCTGATGCTCCTCTGATGCTCCTCTGATGCTCCTATGATGCTCCTCTGATGCACCTCTGATGCTCCTCTGTTGCTCCTCGGACGCACCTCTGATTCTCCTCGGATGCTCCTCTGATGCTCCTCTGATGCTCCTCTGATGCTCCACTGATGCTCCTCTGATGCTCCTCTGATGCTCCTCTGATGCTCCACTGATGCTACTCTGATGCTCCTCTGATGCTCCTCTGATGCTCCTCTGATGCTCCTCTGATGCTCCTCTGATGCTCCTCTGATGCTCCTCTGATGCACCTCTGATGCACCTCTGATGCACCTCTGATGCTCCTCTGATGCTCCTCTGATGCTCCTCTGATGCTCCTCTGATGCTCCTCTGATGCTCCTCTGATGCGCCTCTGATGCTCCTCTGATGCTCCTCTGATGCTCCTCTGATGCTCCTCTGATGCTCCTCTGATGCTCCTCTGTTGCTCCTCTGATGCTCCTCTGATTCACCTCTGATGCTCCTCTGACGCACCTCTGATGCTCCTCTGATGCTCCTCTGATGCTCCTCTGATGCTCCTCTGATGCTCCTCTGATGCTCCTCTGATGCTCCTCTGATGCTCCTCTGATGCTCCTCTGATGCTCCTCTGATGCTCCTCTGATACTCCTCTGTTGCTCCTCTGATGCTCCTCTGATGCTCCTCTGATGCTCCTCTGATGCTCCTCTGATGCTCCTCTGATGCTCCTCTGATGCACCTCTGATGCACCTCTGATTCTCCTCTGATGCTCCTCTGTTGCTCCTCTGATGCTCCTCTGATGCTCCTCTGATGCTCCTCTGATGCTCCTCTGATGCTCCTCTGATGCTCCTCTGATGCTCCTCTGATGCTCATCTGATGCACCTCTGATGCTCTTCTGATGCTCCTCTGATGCTCCTCTGATGCTCTTCTGATGCTCCTCTGATGCTCCTCTGATGCTCCTCTGATGCTCCTCTGATGCTCCTCTGTTGCTCCTCTGGCTCCTCTGATGCTCCTCTGATGCTCCTCTGATGCTCCTCTGATGCACCTCTGTTGCTCCTCTGATGCACCTCTGATGCTCCTCTGATGCTCCTCTGATGCTCTTCTGATGCTCCTCTGATGCTCCTCTGATGCTCCTCTGATGCTCCTCTGATGCTCCTCTGATGCACCTCTGATGCTCCTCTGATGCTCCTCTGACGCTCCTCTGACGCTCCTCTGACGCTCCTCTGATGCACCTCTGATGCACCTCTGACGCTCCTCCGATGCTCCTCTGATGCTCCTCTGACGCTCCTCTGACGCTCCTCTGACGCTCCTCCGATGCTCCTCTGACGCACCTCTGATGCACCTCTGACACACCTCCGATGCTCCTCTGACGCACCTCTGATGCACCTCTGACGCAGCTCTGATGCTCTCTGACGCTCCTCTGACGCTCCTCTGATGCTCCTCTGTTGCTCCTCTGATGCTCCTCTGATGCTCCTCTGATGCTCCTCTGATGCTCCTCTGATGCTCCTCTGATGCTCCTCTGATGCTCCTCTGATGCTCCACTGATGCTCCTCTGATGCTCCTCTGATGCTCCTCTGATGCTCCACTGATGCTACTCTGATGCTCCTCTGATGCTCCTCTGATGCTCCTCTGATGCTCCTCTGATGCTCCTCTGATGCTCCTCTGATGCACCTCTGATGCACCTCTGATGCACCTCTGATGCTCCTCTGATGCTCCTCTGATGCTCCTCTGATGCTCCTCTGATGCGCCTCTGATGCTCCTCTGATGCTCCTCTGATGCTCCTCTGATGCTCCTCTGATGCTCCTCTGATGCTCCTCTGTTGCTCCTCTGATGCTCCTCTGATTCACCTCTGATGCTCCTCTGATGCACCTCTGATGCTCCTCTGATGCTCCTCTGATGCTCCTCTGATGCTCCTCTGATGCTCCTCTGATGCTCCTCTGATGCTCCTCTGTTGCTCCTCTGATGCTCCTCTGTTGCTCCTCTGATGCTCCTCTGATGCTCCTCTGATGCTCCTCTGATGCTCCTCTGATGCTCCTCTGATGCTCCTCTGATGCTCCTCTGATGCTCCTCTGATGCTCCTCTGATGCACCTCTGATGCTCCTCTGATGCACCTCTGATGCACCTCTGATTCTCCTCTGATGCTCCTCTGATGCTCCTCTGATGCTCCTCTGATGCTCCTCTGATGCTCCTCTGATGCTCCTCTGATGCTCCTCTGACGCTCCTCAGAAGCTCCTCTGACGCTCCTCTGACGCTCCTCTGACGATCCTCTGACGATCCTCTGATGCTCCTCTGACGATCCTCTGATGCTCCTCTGATGCTCCTCTGATGCTCCTCTGATGCTCCTCTGTTGCTCCTCTGATGCTCCTCTGTTGCGCCTCTGATGCACCTCTGATGCTCCTCTGATGCTCCTCTGATGCTCCTCTGATGCTCCTCTGATGCTCCTCTGATGCATCTCTGATGCTCCTCTGATGCTCCTCTGATGCTCCTCTGACGCACCTCTGACGCTCCTCTGACGCACCTCTGACGCTCCACTGACGCTCCTCTGACGCTCCTCTGATGCTCCTCTGACGCTCCTCTGACGCTCCTCCGACGCTCCTCCGACGCTCCTCCGACGCTCCTCCGATGCTCCTCTGATGCTCCTCCGATGCTCCTCTGACGCTCCTCCGATGCTCCTCTGACGCTCCTCTGATGCTCCTCTGACGCTCCTCTGACGCTCCTCTGACGCACCTCTGACGCACCTCTGATGCACCTCTGACGCTCCTCTGACGCTCCTCTGTCGCACGTCTGACGCTCCTCTGACGCTCCTCTGACGCTCCTCTGACGCTCCTCTGATGCACCTCTGATGCTCCTCTGATGTTCCTCTGATGCTCCTCAGATGCTCCTCTGATGCTCCTCCGATGCTCCTCTGACGCACCTCTGACGCTCCCCTGACGCTCCTCTGACGCTCCTCTGACGCTCCTCTGACGCACCTCTGACGCACCTCTGACGCTCCTCTGACGCACCTCTGACGCTCCTCAGACGCTCCTCTCATGCTCCTCTGACGCTCCTCTGACGCTCCTCTGACGCTCCTCTGACGCTCCTCTGACGCTCCTCTGTTGCTCCTCTGATGCTCCTCTGTTGCTCCTCTGATGCTCCTCTGATGCTCCTCTGATGCTCCTCTTATGCTCCTCTGATGCTCCTCTGATGCTCATCTGATGCTCCTCTGATGCTCCTCTGATGCTCCTCTGATGCTCCTCTGATGCTCCTCTGATGCTCCTCTGATGCTCCTCTGATGCTCCTCTGATGCTCCTCTGATGCTCCTCTGATGCTCCTCTGATGCTCCACTGATGCTCCTCTGATGCTCCTCTGATGCTCCTCTGATGCTCCACTGATGCTACTCTGATGCTCCTCTGATGCTCCTCTGATGCTCCTCTGATGCTCCTCTGATGCTCCTCTG
Source organism: Narcine bancroftii (assembly GCF_036971445.1). Classification (NCBI taxonomy): domain Eukaryota; kingdom Metazoa; phylum Chordata; class Chondrichthyes; order Torpediniformes; family Narcinidae; genus Narcine; species Narcine bancroftii. The sequence goes on along the minus strand of NC_091469.1, from coordinate 310,307,524 downwards.
ATGCTCCTCTGATGCTCCTCTGATGCACCTCTGATGCACCTCTGATGCACCTCTGATGCTCCTCTGATGCTCCTCTGATGCTCCTCTGATGCTCCTCTGATGCGCCTCTGATGCTCCTCTGATGCTCCTCTGATGCTCCTCTGATGCTCCTCTGATGCTCCTCTGATGCTCCTCTGTTGCTCCTCTGATGCTCCTCTGATTCACCTCTGATGCTCCTCTGATGCACCTCTGATGCTCCTCTGATGCTCCTCTGATGCTCCTCTAATGCTCCTCTGATGCTCCTCTGATGCTCCTCTGATGCTCCTCTGATGCTCCTCTGTTGCTCCTCTGATGCTCCTCTGTTGCTCCTCTGATGCTCCTCTGATGCTCCTCTGATGCTCCTCTGATGCTCCTCTGATGCTCCTCTGATGCTCCTCTGATGCTCCTCTGATGCTCCTCTGATGCACCTCTGATGCTCCTCTGATGCACCTCTGATGCACCTCTGATTCTCCTCTGATGCTCCTCTGATGCTCCTCTGATGCTCCTCTGATGCTCCTCTGATGCTCCTCTGATGCTCCTCTGATGCTCCTCTGACGCTCCTCAGAAGCTCCTCTGACGCTCCTCTGACGCTCCTCTGACGATCCTCTGACGCTCCTCTGACGATCCTCTGATGCTCCTCTGACGATCCTCTGATGCTCCTCTGATGCTCCTCTGATGCTCCTCTGTTGCTCCTCTGATGCTCCTCTGTTGCTCCTCTGATGCACCTCTGATGCTCCTCTGATGCTCCTCTGATGCTCCTCTGATGCTCCTCTGATGCTCCTCTGATGCACCTCTGATGCTCCTCTGATGCTCCTCTGATGCTCCTCTGACGCACCTCTGACGCTCCTCTGACGCACCTCTGACGCTCCACTGACGCTCCTCTGACGCTCCTCTGATGCTCCTCTGACGCTCCTCTGACGCTCCTCCGACGCTCCTCCGACGCTCCTCCGACGCTCCTCCGATGCTCCTCTGATGCTCCTCCGATGCTCCTCTGACGCTCCTCCGATGCTCCTCTGACGCTCCTCTGATGCTCCTCTGACGCTCCTCTGACGCTCCTCTGACGCACCTCTGACGCACCTCTGATGCACCTCTGACGCTCCTCTGACGCTCCTCTGTCGCACGTCTGACGCTCCTCTGACGCTCCTCTGACGCTCCTCTGACGCTCCTCTGATGCACCTCTGATGCTCCTCTGATGTTCCTCTGATGCTCCTCAGATGCTCCTCTGATGCTCCTCCGATGCTCCTCTGACGCACCTCTGACGCTCCCCTGACGCTCCTCTGACGCTCCTCTGACGCTCCTCTGACGCACCTCTGACGCACCTCTGACGCTCCTCTGACGCACCTCTGACGCTCCTCAGACGCTCCTCTCATGCTCCTCTGACGCTCCTCTGACGCTCCTCTGACGCTCCTCTGACGCTCCTCTGACGCTCCTCTGTTGCTCCTCTGATGCTCCTCTGTTGCTCCTCTGATGCTCCTCTGATGCTCCTCTGATGCTCCTCTTATGCTCCTCTGATGCTCCTCTGATGCTCATCTGATGCTCCTCTGATGCTCCTCTGATGCTCCTCTGATGCTCCTCCGATGCTCCTCTGATGTTCCTCTGATGCTCCTCTGATGCTACTCTGATGCTCCTCTGATGCTCCTCTGATGCTCCTCTGATGCTCCACTGATGCTCCTCTGATGCTCCTCTGATGCTCCTCTGATACTCCTCTGATGCTCCTCTGATGCTCCTCTGATGCTCCTCTGATGCTCCTCTGATGCACCTCTGATGCTCCTCTGATGCTCCTCTGATGCACCTCTGATGCTCCTCTGACGCTCCTCTGACGCTCCTCCGACGCTCCTCTTACGTTCCTCCGACGCTCCTCCGACGCTCCTCCGACGCACCTCTGACGCACCTCCGATGCTCCTCTGATGCTCCTCTGACGCTCCTCTGACGCTCCTCCGATGCTCCTCTGACGCTCCTCCGATGCTCCTCTGACGCTCCTCTGACGCTCCTCTGACGCTCCTCTGACGCTCCTCTGACGCACCTCTGACGCTCCTCTGACGCACCTCTGACGCTCCTCTGACGCACCTCTGATGCTCCTCTGACGCACCTCTGACGCTCCTCTGACGCACCTCTGACGCACCTCTGACGCTCCTCTGACGCTCCTCTGACGCTCCTTTGACGCACCTCTGATGCTCCTCTGATGCTCCTCTGATGCTCCTCTGATGCTCCTCTGATGCTCCTCTGATGCACCTCTGATGCTCCTCTGATGTACCTCTGATGCTCCTCTGATGCTCCTCCGATGCACCTCTGATGCTGCTCTGTTGCTCCTCTGATGCTCCTCTGATGCTCCTCTGATGCTCATCTGATGCTCATCTGATGCTCCTCTGATGCTCCTCTGATGCTCCTCTGATGCACCTCTGATGCTCCTCTGATGCACCTCTGATGCTCCTCTAATGCTCCTCTGATTCTCCTCTGATGCTCCTCTGATGCTCCTCTGATGCTCCTCTGATGCTCCTCTGATGCTCCTCTGATGCTCCTCTGATGCTCCTCTGACGCTCCTCTGTTGCTCCTCTGATGCTCCTCTGATGCTCCTCTGATGCTCCTCTGACGCTCATCTGACGCTCCTCTGACGCTCCTCTGACGCTCCTCTGACTCTCCGCTGATGCTCCTCTGATGCTCCACTGATGCTCCTCTGATGCTCCTCTGATGCTCCTCTGATGCTCCTCTGACGCTCCTCTGACGCTCCTCTGACGCTCCTCTGACGCTCCTCTGACGCTCCTCTGACGCTCCTCTGACGCTCCTCTGACGCACCACTGACGCACCTCTGACGCTCCTCTGACGCTCCTCTGATGCTCCTCTGTTGCTCCTCTGATGCTCCTCTGTTGCTCCTCTGATGCTCCTCTGATGCTCCTCTGATGCTCCTCTGATGCTCCTCTGATGCTCCTCTGATGCACCTCTGATGCACCTCTGACGCACCTCTTTCGCTCAGAGGTGGTGAATCAGAGGTGGTGAATCAGAGGTGGTGAATCAAAGGCGCTGAATCAGAGATGGGGAATCAGAGGCGGGGAATCAGAGGCAGGGAATCAAACACGGGGAATCAGAGATGGGGAATCAGAGGTGGGAATCAGAGGCCGGGAATCAGAGATGGGGAATCAGAGGAGGGGAATCAGAGGCGGGGAAACATAGGTGGGGAATCAGATATGGGGAATCAGAGGTGGGGAATCAGAGGCGATGAATCAGAGATGGCGAATCAGAGGCGGGGAATCAGAGGCAGGAAATCAGACATGGGGAATCAGAGGCTGGGAATCAGACGCGGGGAATCAGAGTTGGGGAATCAGAGGCGGGGAATCAGATATGGGGAAACAGAGGCGGGGAATCAGAGGCAGGGAAACGGAGGCGGGGAATCAGATATTGGGAATCAGAGGCGGGGATTCAGAGGCAGGGATTCAGACGCGGGGAATCAGAGGAGGTTAATCATAGCTGGTGAATCAGAGGCGGGGAATCAGAGTTGGGAAATCATAGGTGGGGAATCAGATATGGGGAATCAGAGGTGGGGAATCAGAGGCGGGGAAACAGAGACGGGGAATCAGATATGGGGAATCATAGGTGGGGAATCAGATATGGGGAATCAGAGGTGGGGAATCAGAGGCGGGGAAACAGAGACGGGGAATCAGATATGGGGAATCATAGGTGGGGAATCAGAGGTGGTGAATCAGAGCTGGGGAATCAGAGGCGGGGAAACAGAGACGGGGAATCAGATATGGGGAATCATAGGTGGGGAATCAGATATGGGGAATCAGAGGTGGGGAATCAGAGGCGGGGAAACAGAGACGGGGAATCAGATATGGGGAATCATAGGTGGGGAATCAGCGGCGGGGAATCAGATATGGGGAATCAGAGGCGGGGAATCAGAGCTGGGGAATGAGAGGCCGGGAATCAGATATGGTGAAACAGAGGCCGGGAATAAGAGGCGGGGAAACAGAGGCGGGGAATCAGATATGGGGAATCAGAGGTCGGGAATCAGAGGTTGGGAAACAGACGGGGGGAATCAGATATGGGGAATCAGAGGTGCGGAATCACATATGGGGAATCAGCGGTGGCGAATCAAAGGTGGTGAATCAGAGATGGGGAAGCAGAGGCGGGGAATCAGAGGCAGGGAATCAAACACGGGAATTCAGAAGCGGGGTAACAGAGGCGGGGAATCACATATGGGGAATCAGCGGTGGCGAATCAAAGGTGGTGAATCAGAGCTGGGGAATCAGAGGCGGGGAATCAGATTTGGGGAATTAGAGGCGGGAAATCAGATATGGGGAAACAGAGGCGGGGAATCAGAGGCAGGGAAACAGAGGCGGGGAATCAGAATTGGGGAATCAGAGGAGGGGAATCAGAGGTTGGGAATCAGAGGCAAGGAATCAGAGGCGGGGAATCAGTGTTGGGGAATCAGAGGAGGGGAATCAGATATGGGGAATCAGAGGTGGAGAATCAGAGGTTGGGAATCAGAAGCATGGAATCAGAGGCGGGGCATCAGAGGCGGGGAATCAGAGGCAGGGAATTGGATGTGCGGAATCAGAGGCGGGGAATCAGAGGCAGGAAATAAGACATGGGGAATCAGAGGCTGGGAATCAGACGCGGGGAGTCAGAGGCGGGGAATCAGAGCTGGGGAATCAGAGGCAGGGAATCAGAGTTGGGGTATCAGAGGCGGGGAATCAGATATGGGGAAACAGAGGCGGGGAATCAGAGGCAGGGAAACGGTGGCGGGGAATCAGATTTGGGGAAACAGAGGCGGGGAATCAGAGGCAGGGAAACGGAGGCGGGGAATCAGATATGGGGAATCAGAGGAGGGGAATCAGAGGTTGTGAATCAGAGGCAGGGAATCAGAGGTGGGGATTCAGAGGCAGTGAATCAGATGCGGGGAATCAGAGGCGGGGATTCAGAGCTGGGGAATCAGAGCGGGGAATCAGAGTTGGGGAATCAGAGGCGGGGAATTAGATATGGGGAAACAGAGGCGGGGAATCAGATATGGGGAAACAAAGGCGGGGAATCAGATATGGGGAATCAGAGGTGGGGAATCAGAGGTTGGGAATCAGAAGCATGGAATCAGAGGCGGGGCATCAGAGGCGGGGAATCAGAGGCAGGGAATTGGATGTGCGGAATCAGAGATGGGGAATCAGAGGTGGGGAATCAGAGGTTGGGAATCAGAGGCAGGGAATCAGAGGCGGGGAATCAGTGTTGGGGCATCAGAGGAGGGGAATCAGATATGAGGAAACAGATGCAGGGAATCAGAGGCGGGGAAACAGAGGCGGGGAATCAGATATGGGGAATCAGAGGTGGGGAATAAGAGGTTGGCAATCAGAAGTATGGAATCAGAGGCGGGGCATCAGAGCCGGGGAATCAGAGGCAGGGAATTGGATGTGCGGCATCAGAGATGGGGAATCAGAGGCGGGGAATGAGATATGGGGAATCAGAGGCGGGGAATCAGAGGCGGGGTAACAGAGGCGGGGAATCACATATGGGGAATCAGCGGTGGCGAATCAAAGGTGGTGAATCAGAGATGGGGAATCAGAGGCGGGGAATCAGAGGCAGGGAATCAAACACGGGGATTCAGAGGCGGGGAATCAGAGCTGGGGAATCAGAGGCGGGGAATCAGATTTGGGGAATCAGAGGCGGGGAATCAGATATGGGGAAACAGAGGCGGGGAATCAGAGGTGGGGAAACGGAGGTGGGGAATCAGAGGCAGGGAATCAGAGGCGGGAAATCAGAGGCAGGGAAACAGATGTGTGGAATCAGAGATGGGGAATCAGAGGCAGGGAATCAGAATCAGAAGCGGGGAATCAGAGGCTGGGAATCAGAGGCCGGGAATCAGATGCCGGGAATAAGAGGCCGGGAATCAGAGGTGGGGAATCAGAGTTGGGGATTCAGAGGCAGGGAATCAGATGCGGGGAATCAGAGGCGGGGATTCAGAGCTGGGGAATCAGAGCGGTGAATCAGAGTTGGGGAATCAGAGGCGGGGAATTAGATATGGGGAAACAGAGGCGGGGAATCAGAGGCGGGGAAACAGAGGCGGGGAATCAGAGGCGGGGAAACAGAGGCAGGGAATCAGATATGGGTAATCAGAGGTGGGAAATCAGAGGCAGGGAATCAGATGTGCGGAATCAGAGATGGGGAATCAGAGGCAGGGAATCAGAATCAGAAGCGGGGAATCAGAGGCCGGGAATCAGAGGCCGGGAATCAGATGCCGGGAATAAGAGGCCGGGAATCAGAGGTGGGGAGTCAGAGTCCGGGAATCAGAGATGGGGAATCAGAGGCTGGGAATGAGATATGGGGAATCAGAGGTGGGGAATCAGAGGCGGGGAAACAGAGGCGGGGAATCACATATGGGGAATCAGAGGTGGCGAATCAAAGGCGGTGAATCAGAGATGGGGAAGAAGAGGCGGGGAATCAGAGGCAGGGAATCAAACACGGGGAATTAGAGGCGGGGAATCAGAGCTGGGGAATCAGAGGCGGGGAATCAGAGTTGGGGAATCAGAGGCGGGGAATCAGAGGTTGGGAATCAGAGGCAGGGAATCAGAGGCGGGGAATCAGAGGCGGGGAATCAGAGGCAGGGAATCAGATGTGCGGAATCAGAGATGGGGAATCAGAGGCAGGGAATCAAACACGGGGAATTAGAGGCGGGGAATCAGAGCTGGGGAATCAGAGGCGGGGAATCAGAGTTGGGGAATCAGAGGTGGGGAATCAGAGGTTGGGAATCAGAGGCAAGGAATCAGAGGCGGGGAATCAGTGTTGGGGAATCTGAGGAGGGGAATCAGATATGAGGAAACAGATGCAGGGAATCAGAGGCGGGGAAACAGAGGCGGGGAATGAGATATGGGGAATCAGAGGTGGGGAATCAGAGGCGGGGAAACAGAGGCGGGGAATCACATATGGGGAATCAGAGGTGGCGAATCAAAGGCGGTGAATCAGAGATGGGGAAGAAGAGGCGGGGAATCAGAGGCAGGGAATCAAACACGGGGAATTAGAGGCGGGGAATCAGAGCTGGGGAATCAGAGGCGGGGAATCAGAGTTGGGGAATCAGAGGCGGGGAATCAGAGGTTGGGAATCAGAGGCAGGGAATCAGAGGCGGGGAATCAGAGGCGGGGAATCAGAGGCAGGGAATCAGATGTGCGGAATCAGAGATGGGGAATCAGAGGCAGGGAATCAAACACGGGGAATTAGAGGCGGGGAATCAGAGCTGGGGAATCAGAGGCGGGGAATCAGAGTTGGGGAATCAGAGGTGGGGAATCAGAGGTTGGGAATCAGAGGCAAGGAATCAGAGGCGGGGAATCAGTGTTGGGGAATCAGAGGAGGGGAATCAGATATGAGGAAACAGATGCAGGGAATCAGACGCGGGGAATCAGAGGTGGTGAATCAGAGATGTTGAATCAGAGACGGGGAATCAGAGGCAGGGAATCAGACGCGGGGAATAAGAGGCGGGGAATCATAGCTGGCGAATCAGAGGCGGGGAATCAGAGGTGGGGAATCAGAGGCGGGGAATCAGATATTGGGAATCAGAGGTGGGGAATCAGAGGCGGGGAAACAGAGGCGGGGAATCAGATATGGGGTATCAGTGGTGGGGAATCAGAGGTTGTGAATCAGAGATCGGGAATCAGAGGCAGGGAATCAAACACGGGGAATTAGAGGCGGGGAATCAGAGCTGGGGAATCAGAGGCGGGGAATCAGAGTTGGGGAATCAGAGGTGGGGAATCAGAGGTTGGGAATCAGAGGCAAGGAATCAGAGGCGGGGAATCAGTGTTGGGGAATCAGAGGAGGGGAATCAGATATGAGGAAACAGATGCAGGGAATCAGAGGCGGGGAATCAGAGGCAGGGAATCAGATGTGCGGAATCAGAGATGGGGAATCAGAGGCAGGGAATCAAACACGGGGAATTAGAGGCGGGGAATCAGAGCTGGGGAATCAGAGGCGGGGAATCAGAGTTGGGGAATCAGAGGTGGGGAATCAGAGGTGGGGAATCAGAGGTTGGGAATCAGAGGCAAGGAATCAGAGGCGGGGAATCAGTGTTGGGGAATCAGAGGAGGGGAATCAGATATGAGGAAACAGATGCAGGGAATCAGAGGTGGGGAAACAGAGGCGGGGAATCAGATATGGGGAATCAGAGGTGGGGAATCAGAGGTTGGGAATCAGAAGCATGGAATCAGAGGCGGGGCATCAGAGGCGGGGAATCAGAGGCAGGGAATTGGATGTGCGGAATCAGAGGCGGGGTATCAGAGGCAGGAAATAAGACATGGGGAATCAGAGGCTGGGAATCAGACGCGGGGAGTCAGAGGCGGGGAATCAGAGCTGGGGAATCAGAGGCAGGGAATCAGAGTTGGGGTATCAGAGGCGGGGAATCAGATATGGGGAAACAGAGGCGTGGAATCAGAGGCAGGGAAACGGTGGCGGGGAATCAGATTTGGGGAAACAGAGGCGTGGAATCAGAGGCAGGGAAACGGAGGCGGGGAATCAGATATGGGGAATCAGAGGAGGGGAATCAGAGGTTGTGAATCAGAGGCAGGGAATCAGAGGTGGGGATTCAGAGGCAGTGAATCAGATGCGGGGAATCAGAGTCGGGGATTCAGAGCTGGGGAATCAGAGCGGGGAATCAGAGTTGGGGAATCAGAGGCGGGGAATTAGATATGGGGAAACAGAGGCGGGGAATCAGATATGGGGAAACAAAGGCGGGGAATCAGATATGGGGAATCAGAGGTGGGGAATCAGAGGTTGGGAATCAGAAGCATGGAATCAGAGGCGGGGCATCAGAGGCGGGGAATCAGAGGCAGGGAATTGGATGTGCGGAATCAGAGATGGGGAATCAGAGGTGGGGAATCAGAGGTTGGGAATCAGAGGCAGGGAATCAGAGGCGGGGAATCAGTGTTGGGGCATCAGAGGAGGGGAATCAGATATGAAGAAACAGATGCAGGGAATCAGAGGCGGGGAAACAGAGGCGGGGAATCAGATATGGGGAATCAGAGGTGGGGAATCAGAGGTTGGCAATCAGAAGCATGGAATCAGAGGCGGGGCATCAGAGCCGGGGAATCAGAGGCAGGGAATTGGATGTGCGGCATCAGAGATGGGGAATCAGAGGCGGGGAATGAGATATGGGGAATCAGAGGCGGGGAATCAGAGGCGGGGTAACAGAGGCGGGGAATCACATATGGGGAATCAGCGGTGGCGAATCAAAGGTGGTGAATCAGAGATGGGGAAGCAGAGGCGGGGAATCAGAGGCAGGGAATCAAACACGGGGATTCAGAGGCGGGGAATCAGAGCTGGGGAATCAGAGGCGGGGAATCAGATTTGGGGAATCAGAGGCGGGGAATCAGATATGGGGAAACAGAGGCGGGGAATCAGAGGTGGGGAAACGGAGGTGGGGAATCAGAGGCAGGGAATCAGAGGCGGGAAATCAGAGGCAGGGAATCAGATGTGTGGAATCAGAGATGGGGAATCAGAGGCAGGGAATCAGAATCAGAAGCGGGGAATCAGAGGCTGGGAATCAGAGGCCGGGAATCAGATGCCGGGAATAAGAGGCCGGGAATCAGAGGTGGGGAATCAGAGTTGGGGATTCAGAGGCAGGGAATCAGATGCGGGGAATCAGAGGCGGGGAAACAGAGGCGGGAAATCAGATATGGGGAATCATAGGTGGGGAATCAGAGGCAGGGAATCAGATGTGCGGAATCAGAGATGGGGAATCAGAGGCAGGGAATCAGAATCAGAAGCGGGGAGTCAGAGGCCGGGAATCAGAGGCCGGGAATCAGATGCTGGGAATAAGAGGCCGGGAATCAGAGGTGGGGAATCAGAGACCGGGAATCAGAGATGGGGATTCAGAGGTGGGGAATGAGATATGGGGAATCAGAGGCGGGGAATCAGATGCGGGGAAACTGAGGCGGGGAATCAGATATGGGGAATCAGAGGTGGCGAATCAAAGGCGGTGAATCAGAGATGTGGAATCAGAGGCCGGGAATCAGAGGCAGGGAATCAAACACGGGGAATCAGAGGCGGGGAATCAGAATTGGGGAATCAGAGATGGGGAATCAGAGATGGGGAATCAGAGGCGGGGAATCAGACGCGGGGAATCAGAGGTGGTGAATCAGAGATGTTGAATCAGAGACGGGGAATCAGAGGCAGGGAATCAGACGCGGGGAATAAGAGGCGGGGAATCATAGCTGGCGAATCAGAGGCGGGGAATCAGAGGTGGGGAATCAGAGGCGGGGAATCAGATATTGGGAATCAGAGGTGGGGAATCAGAGGCGGGGAAACAGAGGCGGGGAATCAGATATGGGGTATCAGTGGTGGGGAATCAGAGGTTGTGAATCAGAGATGGGGAATCAGAGGCGGGGAATCAGAGGCCGGTAATCAGACGTGGGGAATCAGAGGCGGGGAGTCAGAGCTGGGAAATTAGAGGCAGGGAATCAGAGTTGGGGATTCAGAGGCGGGGAATCAGAATATGGGGAAACAGAGGCGGGGAATCAGAGGTGGGCAAATAGAGGCTGGGATCAGATATGGGGAAACAGAGGCGGGGAATCAGAGGCGGGGAAACAGAGGCGGGGAATCAGATATGGGGAATCAGAGGTGGGGAATCAGAGGTTGGGAATCAGAGGCTGGGAATCAGAGGCTGGGAATCAGATGCATGGAATCAGATGCGGGGAATCAGAGGCGTGGAATCAGAGCTGGGGAATCAGAGGTGGGGAATCAAAGTTGGGGAATCAGAGGCGGGGACTTAGATATGGGGAAACAGAGGCGGGGAATCAGAGGCTGGGAAACAGAGGCGGGGAATCAGATATGGGGAATCAGAGGTGGGGAATCAGAGGCAGGGAATTAGATTTGCGGAATCAGAGATGGGGAATCAGAAGCAGGGAATCAGAGGCCGGGAATCAGAGGCCGGAATCAGATGCCGGGAATAAGAGGCCGGGAATCAGAGGTGGGAAATCAGAGTCCGGGAATCAGAGATGGGGAATCAGAGGCGGGGAATGAGATATGGGGAATAAGAGGCGGGGAATCAGAGGCGGGGAAACAGAGGTGAGGAATCAGATATGGGGAATCAGAGGTGGCGAATCAAAGGCGGTGAATCAGAGATGGGGAATCAGAGGCGGGGAATCAGAGGCAGGGAATCAAACACGGGGAATCAGAGGTGGGGAATCAGAGCTGGGGAATCAGGGGCGGGGAATCAGAGTTGGGGAATCAGAGGCGGGGAATCAGAGCTGGGGATTCAGAGGTGGGGATCAGAGTCGGGGAATCAGAGGCAGGGAATCAGATGTGCGGAATCCGAGATGGGGAATCAGAGGTGGGGAATCAGAGGCTGTGAATCAGAGATGGGGAATCAGAGGCGGGGAATCAGAGGCAGGAAATCAGACACGGGGATTCAGAGGCTGGGAATCAGACGGGGGGAATAAAAGGCGGGGAATCAGAGCTGGGGAATCAGAGGCAGGGAATCAGAGTTGGGGATTCAGAGGCGGGGAATCAGATATGGGGAAAGGGAGGCGGGGAATCAGAGGCAGGCAAACAGAGGCGGGGAATTAGATATGGGGAATCAGAGGTGGGGAATCCGAGGTGGTGAATCAGAGATGGGGAATCACAGGCGGGGAATCAGAGGCAGGGAATAGAACGCGGGGAATCAGAGGCAGGTAATCAGAGTTGGGGCATCAGAGGTTGGGAATTAGATATGGGGTAACAGAGGCGGGGAATCAGAGGTGGGGAAACAGAGGCGGGAAATCAGATATGGGGAATCATAGGTGGGGAATCAGAGGCAGGGAATCAGATGTGCGGAATCAGAGATGGGGAATCAGAGGCAGGGAATCAGAATCAAAAGCGGGGAGTCAGAGGCCGGGAATCAGAGGCCGGGAATCAGATGCTGGGAATAAGAGGCCGGGAATCAGAGGTGGGGAATCAGAGTCCGGGAATCAGAGATGGGGTTTCAGAGGTGGGGAATTAGATATGGAGAATCAGAAGCGGGGAATCAGAGGCGGGGAAACAGAGGTGGGGAATCAGATATGTGGAATCAGAGGTGGCGAATCAAAGGCGGTGAATCAGAGATGGGGAATCAGAGGCGGGGAATCAGAGGCAGGGAATCAAACACGGGAAATCAGAGGCGGGGAATCAGAGCTGGGGAATCAGAGGCGGGGAATCAGAGTTGGGGAATCAGAGGCAGGGAATCAGATATGGGGAAACAGGGGCAGGGAATCAGAGGCGGGGAAACAGAGGCGGGGAATCAGATATGGGGAATCAGAGGTGTGGAATCAGAGGTTGGAAATCAGAGGCAGGGAATCAGAGGCGGGGAAACAGAGGCGGGGAATCAGATATGGGGAATCAGAGGTAGCGAATCAAAGGCGGTGAAACAGAGATGGGGAATCAGGGCAGGGAATCAGAGGCAGGGAATCAAACACGGGGAATCAGAGCTGGGGAATCAGAGGTGGGGAATTAGAGTTGGGGAATCAGAGGAGGGGAATCAGAGGCGGGGAAACAGAGGCGGGGAATCAGATAATGGGAATCAGAGGTGGGGAATCAGAGGTTGGGAATCAGAGGCAGGGAATCAGAGACGGGGAATCAGAGGCGGGGAATCAGAGGCAGGGAATCAGATGTGCGGAATCGGAGGTGGGGAATCAGAGGCAGGGATTCAGGGGCGGGGATTCCGAGGCGGGGAATCAGAGGCCGGGAATCAGATATGGGGAAACAGAGGTGGGGAATCAGAGGCGGGGAAACAGAGGCGGGGAATAGATATGGGGAATCAGAGGTGGGGAATCAGAGGTTGGGAATCAGAGGCAGGGAATCAGAGGCTTGGAATCAGATGCAGGGAATCAGATGCGGGGAATCAGAGGCGGGGAATCAGAGCTGGGGAATCAGAGGTGGGGAATCAGAGGTGGGCAAATAGAGGCGGGGATCAGATATGGGGAAACAGAGGCGGGGAATCAGAGGCGGGGAAACAGAGGCGGGGAATCAGATATGGGGAATCAGAGGTGGGGAATCAGAGGTTGGGAATCAGAGGCTGGGAATCAGAGGCTGGGAATCAGATGCATGGAATCAGATGCGGGGAATCAGAGGCGGGGAATCAGAGCTGGGGAATCAGAGGTGGGGATTCAAAGTTGGGGAATCAGAGGCGGGGACTTAGATATGGGGAAACAGGCGGGGAATCAGAGGCGGGGAAACAGAGGCGGGGAATCAGATATGGGGAATCAGAGGTGAGGGATCAGAGGCAGGGAATTAGATTTGCGGAATCAGAGATGGGGAATCAGAAGCAGGGAATCAGAGGCCGGGAATCCGAGGCCGGAATCAGATGCCGGGAATAAGAGGCCGGGAATCAGAGGTGGGGAATCAGAGTCCGGGAATCAGAGATGGGGAATCAGAGGCGGGGAATGAGATATGGGGAATCAGAGGCGGGGAATCAGAGTTGGGGAATCAGAGGCGGGGAATCAGAGGTTGGGAATCAGAGGCAGGGAATCAGAGGCGGGGAATCAGAGGCGGGGAATCAGAGGCAGGGAATCAGATGTGCGGAATCAGAGATGGGGAATCAGAGGCAGGGAATCAAACACGGGGAATTAGAGGCGGGGAATCAGAGCTGGGGAATCAGAGGCGGGGAATCAGAGTTGGGGAATCAGAGGTGGGGAATCAGAGGTTGGGAATCAGAGGCAAGGAATCAGAGGCGGGGAATCAGTGTTGGGGAATCAGAGGAGGGGAATCAGATATGAGGAAACAGATGCAGGGTATCAGAGGCGGGGAATCAGAGGCAGGGAATCAGATGTGCGGAATCAGAGATGGGGAATCAGAGGCAGGGAATCAAACACGGGGAATTAGAGGCGGGGAATCAGAGCTGGGGAATCAGAGGCGGGGAATCAGAGGTTGGGAATCAGAGGCAGGGAATCAGAGGCGGGGAATCAGAGGCGGGGAATCAGAGGCAGGGAATCAGATGTGCGGAATCAGAGATGGGGAATCAGAGGCAGGGAATCAAACACGGGGAATTAGAGGCGGGGAATCAGAGCTGGGGAATCAGAGGCGGGGAATCAGAGTTGGGGAATCAGAGGTGGGGAATCAGAGGTTGGGAATCAGAGGCAAGGAATCAGAGGCGGGGAATCAGTGTTGGGGAATCAGAGGAGGGGAATCAGATATGAGGAAACAGATGCAGGGAATCAGAGGCGGGGAATCAGAGGCAGGGAATCAGATGTGCGGAATCAGAGATGGGGAATCAGAGGCAGGGAATCAAACACGGGGAATTAGAGGCGGGGAATCAGAGCTGGGGAATCAGAGGCGGGGAATCAGAGTTGGGGAATCAGAGGTGGGGAATCAGAGGTTGGGAATCAGAGGCAAGGAATCAGAGGCGGGGAATCAGTGTTGGGGAATCAGAGGAGGGGAATCAGATATGAGGAAACAGATGCAGGGAATCAGAGGCGGGGAAACAGAGGTTGGGAATCAGAAGCATGGAATCAGAGGCGGGGAATCAGAGGCAGGGAATTGGATGTGCGGAATCAGAGGCGGTGAATCAGAGGCAGGAAATAAGACATGGGGAATCAGAGGCTGGGAATCAGACGCGGGGAGTCAGAGGCGGGGAATCAGAGCTGGGGAATCAGAGGCAGGGAATCAGAGTTGGGGTATCAGAGGCGGGGAATCAGATATGGGGAAACAGAGGCAGGGAATCAGAGGCAGGGAAACGGTGGCGGGGAATCAGATTTGGGGAAACAGAGGCGGGGAATCAGAGGCAGGGAAACGGAGGCGGGGAATCAGATATGGGGAATCAGAGGAGGGGAATCAGAGGTTGTGAATCAGAGGCAGGGAATCAGAGGTGGGGATTCAGAGGCAGTGAATCAGATGCGGGGAATCAGAGGCGGGGATTCAGAGCTGGGGAATCAGAGCGGGGAATCAGAGTTGGGGAATCAGAGGCGGGGAATTAGATATGGGGAAACAGAGGCGGGGAATCAGATATGGGGAAACAAAGGAGGGGAATCAGATATGGGGAATCAGAGGTGGGGAATCAGAGGTTGGGAATCAGAAGCATGGAATCAGAGGCGGGGCATCAGAGGCGGGGAATCAGAGGCAGGGAGTTGGATGTGCGGAATCAGAGATGGGGAATCAGAGGTGGGGAATCAGAGGTTGGGAATCAGAGGCAGGGAATCAGAGGCGGGGAATCAGTGTTGGGGCATCAGAGGAGGGGAATCAGATATGAGGAAACAGATGCAGGGAATCAGAGGCGGGGAAACAGAGGCGGGGAATCAGATATGGGGAATCAGAGGTGGGGAATCAGAGGTTGGCAATCAGAAGCATGGAATCAGAGGCGGGGCATCAGAGCCGGGGAATCAGAGGCAGGGAATTGGATGTGCGGCATCAGAGATGGGGAATCAGAGGCGGGGAATGAGATATGGGGAATCAGAGGCGGGGAATCAGAGGCGGGGTAACAGAGGCGGGGAATCACATATGGGGAATCAGCGGTGGCGAATCAAAGGTGGTGAATCAGAGATGGGGAAGCAGAGGCGGGGAATCAGAGGCAGGGAATCAAACACGGGGATTCAGAGGCGGGGAATCAGAGCTGGGGAATCAGAGGCGGGGAATCAGATTTGGGGAATCAGAGGCGGGGAATCAGATATGGGGAAACAGAGGCGGGGAATCAGAGGTGGGGAAACGGAGGTGGGGAATCAGAGGCAGGGAATCAGAGGCGGGAAATCAGAGGCAGGGAATCAGATGTGTGGAATCAGAGATGGGGAATCAGAGGCAGGGAATCAGAATCAGAAGCGGGGAATCAGAGGCTGGGAATCAGAGGCCGGGAATCAGATGCCGGGAATAAGAGGCCGGGAATCAGAGGTGGGGAATCAGAGTTGGGGATTCAGAGGCAGGGAATCAGATGCGGGGAATCAGAGGCGGGGATTCAGAGCTGGGGAATCAGAGCGGTGAATCAGAGTTGGGGAATCAGAGGCGGGGAATTAGATATGGGGAAACAGAGGCGGGGAATCAGAGGCGGGGAAACAGAGGCGGGGAATCAGAGGCGGGGAAACAGAGGCAGGGAATCAGATATGGGTAATCAGAGGTGGGAAATCAGAGGCAGGGAATCAGATGTGCGGAATCAGAGATGGGGAATCAGAGGCAGGGAAACAGAATCAGAAGCGGGGAATCAGAGGCCGGGAATCAGAGGCCGGGAATCAGATGCCGGGAATAAGAGGCCGGGAATCAGAGGTGGGGAGTCAGAGTGCGGGAATCAGAGATGGGGAATCAGAGGAGGGGAATCAGATATGAGGAAACAGATGCAGGGAATCAGAGGCGGGGAATCAGAGGCAGGGAATCAGATGTGCGGAATCAGAGATGGGGAATCAGAGGCAGGGAATCAAACACGGGGAATTAGAGGCGGGGAATCAGAGCTGGGGAATCAGAGGCGGGGAATCAGAGTTGGGGAATCAGAGGTGGGGAATCAGAGGTTGGGAATCAGAGGCAAGGAATCAGAGGCGGGGAATCAGTGTTGGGGAATCAGAGGAGGGGAATCAGATATGAGGAAACAGATGCAGGGAATCAGAGGCGGGGAAACAGAGGCGGGGAATCAGATATGGGGAATCAGAGGTGGGGAATCAGAGGTTGGGAATCAGAAGCATGGAATCAGAGGCGGGGCATCAGAGGCGGGGAATCAGAGGCAGGGAATTGGATGTGCGGAATCAGAGGCGGGGAATCAGAGGCAGGAAATAAGACATGGGGAATCAGAGGCTGGGAATCAGACGCGGGGAGTCAGAGGCGGGGAATCAGAGCTGGGGAATCAGAGGCAGGGAATCAGAGTTGGGGTATCAGAGGCGGGGAATCAGATATGGGGAAACAGAGGCGGGGAATCAGAGGCAGGGAAACGGTGGCGGGGAATAAGATTTGGGGAAACAGAGGCGGGGAATCAGAGGCAGGGAAACGGAGGCGGGGAATCAGATATGGGGAATCAGAGGAGGGGAATCAGAGGTTGTGAATCAGAGGCAGGGAATCAGAGGTGGGGATTCAGAGGCAGTGAATCAGATGCGGGGAATCAGAGGCGGGGATTCAGAGCTGGGGAATCAGAGCGGGGAATCAGAGTTGGGGAATCAGAGGCGGGGAATTAGATATGGGGAAACAGAGGCGGGGAATCAGATATGGGGAAACAAAGGCGGGGAATCAGATATGGGGAATCAGAGGTGGGGAATCAGAGGTTGGGAATCAGAAGCATGGAATCAGAGGCGGGGCATCAGAGGCGGGGAATCAGAGGCAGGGAATTGGATGTGCGGAATCAGAGATGGGGAATCAGAGGTGGGGAATCAGAGGTTGGGAATCAGAGGCAGGGAATCAGAGGCGGGGAATCAGTGTTGGGGCATCAGAGGAGGGGAATCAGATATGAGGAAACAGATGCAGGGAATCAGAGGCGGGGAAACAGAGGCGGGGAATCAGATATGGGGAATCAGAGGTGGGGAATCAGAGGTTGGCAATCAGAAGCATGGAATCAGAGGCGGGGCATCAGAGCCGGGGAATCAGAGGCAGGGAATTGGATGTGCGGCATCAGAGATGGGGAATCAGAGGCGGGGAATGAGATATGGGGAATCAGAGGCGGGGAATCAGAGGCGGGGTAACAGAGGCGGGGAATCACATATGGGGAATCAGCGGTGGCGAATCAAAGGTGGTGAATCAGAGATGGGGAAGCAGAGGCGGGGAATCAGAGGCAGGGAATCAAACACGGGGATTCAGAGGCGGGGAATCAGAGCTGGGGAATCAGAGGCGGGGAATCAGATTTGGGGAATCAGAGGCGGGGAATCAGATATGGGGAAACAGAGGCGGGGAATCAGAGGTGGGGAAACGGAGGTGGGGAATCAGAGGCAGGGAATCAGAGGCGGGAAATCAGAGGCAGGGAATCAGATGTGTGTAATCAGTGATGGGGAATCAGAGGCAGGGAATCAGAATCAGAAGCGGGGAATCAGAGGCTGGGAATCAGAGGCCGGGAATCAGATGCCGGGAATAAGAGGCCGGGAATCAGAGGTGGGGAATCAGAGTTGGGGATTCAGAGGCAGGGAATCAGATGCGGGGAATCAGAGGCGGGGATTCAGAGCTGGGGAATCAGAGCGGTGAATCAGAGTTGGGGAATCAGAGGCGGGGAATTAGATATGGGGAAACAGAGGCGGGGAATCAGAGGCGGGGAAACAGAGGCGGGGAATCAGAGGCGGGGAAACAGAGGCAGGGAATCAGATATGGGTAATCAGAGGTGGGAAATCAGAGGCAGGGAATCAGATGTGCGGAATCAGAGATGGGGAATCAGAGGCAGGGAATCAGAATCAGAAGCGGGGAATCAGAGGCCGGGAATCAGAGGCCGGGAATCAGATGCCGGGAATAAGAGGCCGGGAATCAGAGGTGGGGAGTCAGAGTCCGGGAATCAGAGATGGGGAATCAGAGGCTGGGAATGAGATATGGGGAATCAGAGGTGGGGAATCAGAGGCGGGGAAACAGAGGCGGGGAATCACATATGGGGAATCAGAGGTGGCGAATCAAAGGCGGTGAATCAGAGATGGGGAAGAAGAGGCGGGGAATCAGAGGCAGGGAATCAAACACGGGGAATTAGAGGCGGGGAATCAGAGCTGGGGAATCAGAGGCGGGGAATCAGAGTTGGGGAATCAGAGGCGGGGAATCAGAGGTTGGGAATCAGAGGCAGGAAATCAGAGGCGGGGAATCAGAGGCGGGGAATCAGAGGCAGGGAATCAGATGTGCGGAATCAGAGATGGGGAATCAGAGGCAGGGAATCAAACACGGGGAATTAGAGGCGGGGAATCAGAGCTGGGGAATCAGAGGCGGGGAATCAGAGTTGGGGAATCAGAGGTGGGGAATCAGAGGTTGGGAATCAGAGGCAAGGAATCAGAGGCGGGGAATCAGTGTTGGGGAATCAGAGGAGGGGAATCAGATATGAGGAAACAGATGCAGGGAATCAGAGGCGGGGAAACAGAGGCGGGGAATGAGATATGGGGAATCAGAGGTGGGGAATCAGAGGCGGGGAAACAGAGGCGGGGAATCACATATGGGGAATCAGAGGTGGCGAATCAAAGGCGGTGAATCAGAGATGGGGAAGAAGAGGCGGGGAATCAGAGGCAGGGAATCAAACACGGGGAATTAGAGGCGGGGAATCAGAGCTGGGGAATCAGAGGCGGGGAATCAGAGTTGGGGAATCAGAGGCGGGGAATCAGAGGTTGGGAATCAGAGGCAGGGAATCAGAGGCGGGGAATCAGAGGCGGGGAATCAGAGGCAGGGAATCAGATGTGCGGAATCAGAGATGGGGAATCAGAGGCAGGGAATCAAACACGGGGAATTAGAGGCGGGGAATCAGAGCTGGGGAATCAGAGGCGGGGAATCAGAGTTGGGGAAACAGAGGTGGGGAATCAGAGGTTGGGAATCAGAGGCAAGGAATCAGAGGCGGGGAATCAGTGTTGGGGAATCAGAGGAGGGGAATCAGATATGAGGAAACAGATGCAGGGAATCAGAGGCGGGGAATCAGAGGCAGGGAATCAGATGTGCGGAATCAGAGATGGGGAATCAGAGGCAGGGAATCAAACTCGGGGAATTAGAGGCGGGGAATCAGAGCTGGGGAATCAGAGGCGGGGAATCAGAGTTGGGGAATCAGAGGTGGGGAATCAGAGGTTGGGAATCAGAGGCAAGGAATCAGAGGCGGGGAATCAGTGTTGGGGAATCAGAGGAGGGGAATCAGATATGAGGAAACAGATGCAGGGAATCAGAGGCGGGGAAACAGAGGCGGGGAATCAGATATGGGGAATCAGAGGTGGGGAATCAGAGGTTGGGAATCAGAAGCATGGAATCAGAGGCGGGGCATCAGAGGCGGGGAATCAGAGGCAGGGAATTGGATGTGCGGAATCAGAGGCGGGGAATCAGAGGCAGGAAATAAGACATGGGGAATCAGAGGCTGGGAATCAGAGGCGGGGAGTCAGAGGCGGGGAATCAGAGCTGGGGAATCAGAGGCAGGGAATCAGAGTTGGGGTATCAGAGGCGGGGAATCAGATATGGGGAAACAGAGGCGGGGAATCAGAGGCAGGGAAACGGTGGCGGGGAATCAGATTTGGGGAAACAGAGGCGGGGAATCAGAGGCAGGGAAACGGAGGCGGGGAATCAGATATGGGGAATCAGAGGAGGGGAATCAGAGGTTGTGAATCAGAGGCAGGGAATCAGAGGTGGGGATTCAGAGGCAGTGAATCAGATGCGGGGAATCAGAGGCGGGGATTCAGAGCTGGGGAATCAGAGCGGGGAATCAGAGTTGGGGAATCAGAGGCGGGGAATTAGATATGGGGAAACAGAGGCGGGGAATCAGATATGGGGAAACAAAGGCGGGGAATCAGATATGGGGAATCAGAGGTGGGGAATCAGAGGTTGGGAATCAGAAGCATGGAATCAGAGGCGGGGCATCAGAGGCGGGGAATCAGAGGCAGGGAATTGGATGTGCGGAATCAGAGATGGGGAATCAGTGGTGGGGAATCAGAGGTTGGGAATCAGAGGCAGGGAATCAGAGGCGGGGAATCAGTGTTGGGGCATCAGAGGAGGGGAATCAGATATGAGGAAACAGATGCAGGGAATCAGAGGCGGGGAAACAGAGGCGGGGAATCAGATATGGGGAATCAGAGGTGGGGAATCAGAGGTTGGCAATCAGAAGCATGGAATCAGAGGCGGGGCATCAGAGCCGGGGAATCAGAGGCAGGGAATTGGATGTGCGGCATCAGAGATGGGGAATCAGAGGCGGGGAATGAGATATGGGGAATCAGAGGCGGGGAATCACATATGGGGAATCAGCGGTGGCGAATCAAAGGTGGTGAATCAGAGATGGGGAAGCAGAGGCGGGGAATCAGAGGCAGGGAATCAAACACGGGGATTCAGAGGCGGGGAATCAGAGCTGGGGAATCAGAGGCGGGGAATCAGATTTGGGGAATCAGAGGCGGGGAATCAGATATGGGGCAACAGAGGCGGGGAATCAGAGGTGGGGAAACGGAGGTGGGGAATCAGAGGCAGGGAATCAGAGGCGGGAAATCAGAGGCAGGGAATCAGATGTGTGGAATCAGAGATGGGGAATCAGAGGCAGGGAATCAGAATCAGAAGCGGGGAATCAGAGGCTGGGAATCAGAGGCCGGGAATCAGATGCCGGGAATAAGAGGCCGGGAATCAGAGGTGGGGAATCAGAGTTGGGGATTCAGAGGCAGGGAATCAGATGCGGGGAATCAGAGGCGGGGATTCAGATCTGGGGAATCAGAGCGGTGAATCAGAGTTGGGGAATCAGAGGCGGGGAATTAGATATGGGGAAACAGAGGCGGGGAATCAGAGGCGGGGAAACAGAGGCGGGGAATCAGAGGCGGGGAAACAGAGGCAGGGAATCAGATATGGGTAATCAGAGGTGGGAAATCAGAGGCAGGGAATCAGATGTGCGGAATCAGAGATGGGGAATCAGAGGCAGGGAATCAGAATCAGAAGCGGGGAATCAGAGGCCGGGAATCAGAGGCCGGGAATCAGATGCCGGGAATAAGAGGCCGGGAATCAGAGGTGGGGAGTCAGAGTCCGGGAATCAGAGATGGGGAATCAGAGGCTGGGAATGAGATATGGGGAATCAGAGGTGGGGAATCAGAGGCGGGGAAACAGAGGCGGGGAATCACATATGGGGAATCAGAGGTGGTGAATCAAAGGCGGTGAATCAGAGATGGGGAAGAAGAGGCGGGGAATCAGAGGCAGGGAATCAAACACGGGGAATTAGAGGCGGGGAATCAGAGCTGGGGAATCAGAGGCGGGGAATCAGAGTTGGGGAATCAGAGGCGGGGAATCAGAGGTTGGGAATCAGAGGCAGGGAATCAGAGGCGGGGTATCAGAGGCGGGGAATCAGAGGCAGGGAATCAGATGTGCGGAATCAGAGATGGGGAATCAGAGGCAGGGAATCAAACACGGGGAATTAGAGGCGGGGAATCAGAGCTGGGGAATCAGAGGCGGGGAATCAGAGTTGGGGAATCAGAGGTGGGGTATCAGAGGTTGGGAATCAGAGGCAAGGAATCAGAGGCGGGGAATCAGTGTTGGGGAATCAGAGGAGGGGAATCAGATATGAGGAAACAGATGCAGGGAATCAGAGGCGGGGAAACAGAGGCGGGGAATCAGATATGGGGAATCAGAGGTGGGGAATCAGAGGTTGGGAATCAGAAGCATGGAATCAGAGGCGGGGCATCAGAGGCGGGGAATCAGAGGCAGGGAATTGGATGTGCGGAATCAGAGGCGGGGAATCAGAGGCAGGAAATAAGACATGGGGAATCAGAGGCTGGGAATCAGACGCGGGGAGTCAGAGGCGGGGAATCAGAGCTGGGGAATCAGAGGCAGGGAATCAGAGTTGGGGTATCAGAGGCGGGGAATCAGATATGGGGAAACAGAGGCGGGGAATCAGAGGCAGGGAAACGGTGGCGGGGAATCAGATTTGGGGAAACAGAGGCGGGGAATCAGAGGCAGGGAAACGGAGGCGGGGAATCAGATATGGGGAATCAGAGGAGGGGAATCAGAGGTTGTGAATCAGAGGCAGGGAATCAGAGGTGGGGATTCAGAGGCAGTGAATCAGATGCGGGGAATCAGAGGCGGGGATTCAGAGCTGGGGAATCAGAGCGGGGAATCAGAGTTGGGGAATCAGAGGCAGGGAATTAGATATGGGGAAACAGAGGCGGGGAATCAGATATGGGTAAACAGAGGCGGGGAATCAGAGGCGGGGAAACAGAGGCGGGGAATCAGATATGGGGAATCAGAGGTGGGGAATCAGAGGTTGGGAATCAGAGGCAGGGAATCAGAGGCGGGGAATCAGAGGCGGGGAATCAGAGGCAGGGAATCAGATGTACGGAATCAGAGATGGGGAATCAGAGGCAGGGAATCAGAGGCAGGGAATCAGAGGCGGGGAATCAGAGGCCGGGAATCAGAGGCGGGGAATGAGAGGCCGGGAATGAGAGGCCGGGAATCAGAGGCCGGGAATCAGAGGCCGGGAATCAGAGGTGGGGAAAAAGAGGCAGGGAATCAGATGTGCAGAATCAGAGTTGGGGTATCAGAGGCGGGGAATCAGATATGGGGTAACAGAGGCGGGGAATCAGAGGCAGGGAAACAGAGGAGGGGAATCAGATATGGGGAATCAGAGGAGGGGAATCAGAGGTTGGGAATCAGAGGCAGGGAATCAGAGGTGGGGATTCAGAGGCAGGGAATCAGATGCGGGAAATCAGAGGCGGGAATTCAGAGCTGGGAAATCAGAGCGGGGAATCAGATTTGGGGAATCAGAGGCGGGGAATCAGAGGCGGGGTAACAGAGGCGGGGAATCACATATGGGGAATCAGCGGTGGCGAATCAAAGGTGGTGAATCAGAGATGGGGAAGCAGAGGCGGGGAATCAGAGGCAGGGAATCAAACACGGGGATTCAGAGGCGGGGAATCAGAGCTGGGGAATCAGAGGCGGGGAATCAGATTTGGGGAATCAGAGGCGGGGAATCAGATATGGGGAAACAGAGGCGGGGAATCAGAGGTGGGGAAACGGAGGTGGGGAATCAGAGGCAGGGAATCAGAGGCGGGAAATCAGAGGCAGGGAATCAGATGTGTGTAATCAGTGATGGGGAATCAGAGGCAGGGAATCAGAATCAGAAGCGGGGAATCAGAGGCTGGGAATCAGAGGCCGGGAATCAGATGCCGGGAATAAGAGGCCGGGAATCAGAGATGGGGAATCAGAGTTGGGGATTCAGAGGCAGGGAATCAGATGCGGGGAATCAGAGGCGGGGATTCAGAGCTGGGGAATCAGAGCGGTGAATCAGAGTTGGGGAATCAGAGGCGGGGAATTAGATATGGGGAAACAGAGGCGGGGAATCAGAGGCGGGGAAACAGAGGCGGGGAATCAGAGGCGGGGAAACAGAGGCAGGGAATCAGATATGGGTAATCAGAGGTGGGAAATCAGAGGCAGGGAATCAGATGTGCGGAATCAGAGATGGGGAATCAGAGGCAGGGAATCAGAATCAGAAGCGGGGAATCAGAGGCCGGGAATCAGAGGCCGGGAATCAGATGCCGGGAATAAGAGGCCGGGAATCAGAGGTGGGGAGTCAGAGTCCGGGAATCAGAGATGGGGAATCAGAGGCTGGGAATGAGATATGGGGAATCAGAGGTGGGGAATCAGAGGCGGGGAAACAGAGGCGGGGAATCACATATGGGGAATCAGAGGTGGCGAATCAAAGGCGGTGAATCAGAGATGGGGAAGAAGAGGCGGGGAATGAGATATGGGGAATCAGAGGTTGGGAATCAGAGGCAAGGAATCAGAGGCGGGGAATCAGTGTTGGGGAATCAGAGGAGGGGAATCAGATATGAGGAAACAGATGCAGGGAATCAGAGGCGGGGAATCAGAGGCAGGGAATCAGATGTGCGGAATCAGAGATGGGGAATCAGAGGCAGGGAATCAAACTCGGGGAATTAGAGGCGGGGAATCAGAGCTGGGGAATCAGAGGCGGGGAATCAGAGTTGGGGAATCAGAGGTGGGGAATCAGAGGTTGGGAATCAGAGGCAAGGAATCAGAGGCGGGGAATCAGTGTTGGGGAATCAGAGGAGGGGAATCAGATATGAGGAAACAGATGCAGGGAATCAGAGGCGGGGAAACAGAGGCGGGGAATCAGATATGGGGAATCAGAGGTGGGGAATCAGAGGTTGGGAATCAGAAGCATGGAATCAGAGGCGGGGCATCAGAGGCGGGGAATCAGAGGCAGGGAATTGGATGTGCGGAATCAGAGGCGGGGAATCAGAGGCAGGAAATAAGACATGGGGAATCAGAGGCTGGGAATCAGACGCGGGGAGTCAGAGGCGGGGAATCAGAGCTGGGGAATCAGAGGCAGGGAATCAGAGTTGGGGTATCAGAGGCGGGGAATCAGATATGGGGAAACAGAGGCGGGGAATCAGAGGCAGGGAAACGGTGGCGGGGAATCAGATTTGGGGAAACAGAGGCGGGGAATCAGAGGCAGGGAAACGGAGGCGGGGAATCAGATATGGGGAATCAGAGGAGGGGAATCAGAGGTTGTGAATCAGAGGCAGGGAATCAGAGGTGGGGATTCAGAGGCAGTGAATCAGATGCGGGGAATCAGAGGCGGGGATTCAGAGCTGGGGAATCAGAGCGGGGAATCAGAGTTGGGGAATCAGAGGCGGGGAATTAGATATGGGGAAACAGAGGCGGGGAATCAGATATGGGGAAACAAAGGCGGGGAATCAGATATGGGGAATCAGAGGTGGGGAATCAGAGGTTGGGAATCAGAAGCATGGAATCAGAGGCGGGGCATCAGAGGCGGGGAATCAGAGGCAGGGAATTGGATGTGCGGAATCAGAGATGGGGAATCAGAGGTGGGGAATCAGAGGTTGGGAATCAGAGGCAGGGAATCAGAGGCGGGGAATCAGTGTTGGGGCATCAGAGGAGGGGAATCAGATATGAGGAAACAGATGCAGGGAATCAGAGGCGGGGAAACAGAGGCGGGGAATCAGATATGGGGAATCAGAGGTGGGGAATCAGAGGTTGGCAATCAGAAGCATGGAATCAGAGGCGGGGCATCAGAGCCGGGGAATCAGAGGCAGGGAATTGGATGTGCGGCATCAGAGATGGGGAATCAGAGGCGGGGAATGAGATATGGGGAATCAGAGGCGGGGAATCACATATGGGGAATCAGCGGTGGCGAATCAAAGGTGGTGAATCAGAGATGGGGAAGCAGAGGCGGGGAATCAGAGGCAGGGAATCAAACACGGGGATTCAGAGGCGGGGAATCAGAGCTGGGGAATCAGAGGCGGGGAATCAGATTTGGGGAATCAGAGGCGGGGTATCAGATATGGGGAAACAGAGGCGGGGAATCAGAGGTGGGGAAACGGAGGTGGGGAATCAGAGGCAGGGAATCAGAGGCGGGAAATCAGAGGCAGGGAATCAGATGTGTGGAATCAGAGATGGGGAATCAGAGGCAGGGAATCAGAATCAGAAGCGGGGAATCAGAGGCTGGGAATCAGAGGCCGGGAATCAGATGCCGGGAATAAGAGGCCGGGAATCAGAGGTGGGGAATCAGAGTTGGGGATTCAGAGGCAGGGAATCAGATGCGGGGAATCAGAGGCGGGGATTCAGATCTGGGGAATCAGAGCGGTGAATCAGAGTTGGGGAATCAGAGGCGGGGAATTAGATATGGGGAAACAGAGGCGGGGAATCAGAGGCGGGGAAACAGAGGCGGCGAATCAGAGGCGGGGAAACAGAGGCAGGGAATCAGATATGGGTAATCAGAGGTGGGAAATCAGAGGCAGGGAATCAGAATCAGAAGCGGGGAATCAGAGGCCGGGAATCAGAGGCCGGGAATCAGATGCCGGGAATAAGAGGCCGGGAATCAGAGGTGGGGAGTCAGAGTCCGGGAATCAGAGATGGGGAATCAGAGGCTGGGAATGAGATATGGGGAATCAGAGGTGGGGAATCAGAGGCGGGGAAACAGAGGCGGGGAATCACATATGGGGAATCAGAGGTGGTGAATCAAAGGCGGTGAATCAGAGATGGGGAAGAAGAGGCGGGGAATCAGAGGCAGGGAATCAAACACGGGGAATTAGAGGCGGGGAATCAGAGCTGGGGAATCAGAGGCGGGGAATCAGAGTTGGGGAATCAGAGGCGGGGAATCAGAGGTTGGGAATCAGAGGCAGGGAATCAGAGGCGGGGTATCAGAGGCGGGGAATCAGAGGCAGGGAATCAGATGTGCGGAATCAGAGATGGGGAATCAGAGGCAGGGAATCAAACACGGGGAATTAGAGGCGGGGAATCAGAGCTGGGGAATCAGAGGCGGGGAATCAGAGTTGGGGAATCAGAGGTGGGGTATCAGAGGTTGGGAATCAGAGGCAAGGAATCAGAGGCGGGGAATCAGTGTTGGGGAATTAGAGGAGGGGAATCAGATATGAGGAAACAGATGCAGGGAATCAGAGGCGGGGAAACAGAGGCGGGGAATCAGATATGGGGAATCAGAGGTGGGGAATCAGAGGTTGGGAATCAGAAGCATGGAATCAGAGGCGGGGCATCAGAGGCGGGGAATCAGAGGCAGGGAATTGGATGTGCGGAATCAGAGGCGGGGAATCAGAGGCAGGAAATAAGACATGGGGAATCAGAGGCTGGGAATCAGACGCGGGGAGTCAGAGGCGGGGAATCAGAGCTGGGGAATCAGAGGCAGGGAATCAGAGTTGGGGTATCAGAGGCGGGGAATCAGATATGGGGAAACAGAGGCGGGGAATCAGAGGCAGGGAAACGGTGGCGGGGAATCAGATTTGGGGAAACAGAGGCGGGGAATCAGAGGCAGGGAAACGGAGGCGGGGAATCAGATATGGGGAATCAGAGGAGGGGAATCAGAGGTTGTGAATCAGAGGCAGGGAATCAGAGGTGGGGATTCAGAGGCAGTGAATCAGATGCGGGGAATCAGAGGCGGGGATTCAGAGCTGGGGAATCAGAGCGGGGAATCAGAGTTGGGGAATCAGAGGCGGGGAATTAGATATGGGGAAACAGAGGCGGGGAATCAGATATGGGTAAACAGAGGCGGGGAATCAGAGGCGGGGAAACAGAGGCGGGGAATCAGATATGGGGAATCAGAGGTGGGGAATCAGAGGTTGGGAATCAGAGGCAGGGAATCAGAGGCGGGGAATCAGAGGCGGGGAATCAGAGGCAGGGAATCAGATGTACGGAATCAGAGATGGGGAATCAGAGGCAGGGAATCAGAGGCAGGGAATCAGAGGCGGGGAATCAGAGGCCGGGAATCAGAGGCGGGGAATGAGAGGTGGGGATTCAGAGGCAGGGAATCAGATGCGGGAAATCAGAGGCGGGAATTCAGAGCTGGGAAATCAGAGCGGGGAATCAGATTTGGGGAATCAGAGGCGGGGAATTAGATATGGGGAAACAGAGGCGGGGAATCAGAGGTGGGGAAACGGAGGTGGGGAATCAGAGGCAGGGAATCAGAGGCGGGGAATCAGAGGCAGGGAATCAGAGGCCGGGAATCAGAGGTGGGGAAAAAGAGGCAGGGAATCAGATGTGCAGAATCAGAGTTGGGGTATCAGAGGCGGGGAATCAGATATGGGGTAACAGAGGCGGGGAATCAGAGGCAGGGAAACAGAGGAGGGGAATCAGATATGGGGAATCAGAGGAGGGGAATCAGAGGTTGGGAATCAGAGGCAGGGAATCAGAGGTGGGGATTCAGAGGCAGGGAATCAGATGCGGGAAATCAGAGGCGGGAATTCAGAGCTGGGAAATCAGAGCGGGGAATCAGATTTGGGGAATCAGAGGCGGGGAATTAGATATGGGGAAACAGAGGCGGGGAATCAGAGGTGGGGAAACGGAGGTGGGGAATCAGAGGCAGGGAATCAGAGGCGGGGAATCAGAGGCAGGGAATCAGATGTGTGGAATCAGAGATGGGGAATCAGAGGCAGGGAATCAGAATCAGAAGCGGGGAATCAGAGGCTGGGAATCAGAGGCCGGGAATCAGATGCCGGGAATAAGAGGCCGGGAATCAGAGGTGGGGAATCAGAGTTGGGGATTCAGAGGCAGGGAATCAGATGCGGGGAATCAGAGGCGGGGATTCAGAGCTGGGGAATCAGAGTGGTGAATCAGAGTTGGGGAATCAGAGGCGGGGAATTAGATATGGGGAAACAGAGGCGGGGAATCAAAGGCGCTGAATCAGAGATGGGGAATCAGAGGCGGGGAATCAGAGGCAGGGAATCAAACACGGGGAATCAGAGGCGGGGAATCAGAGTTGGGGAATCAGAGGCGGGGAATCAGATATGGGGAAACAGAGGCGGTGATTCAGAGGCGGTGAAACAGAGGTGGGGAATCAGATATGGGGAATCAGAGGTGGGGTATCAGAGGTTGGGAATCAGAGGCAGGGAATCAGAGGCGGGGAATCAGAGGCGGGGAATCAGAGGCAGGGAATCAGATGTGCAGAATCAGAAATGGGGAATCAGAGGCAGGGAATCAGAGGTGGGGAATCAGAGGCAGGGAATCAGAGGCCGGGAATCAGAGGCAGGGAATCAGATATGGGGAATCAGAGGTGGGGAATCAGAGGCAGGGAATCAGATGTGCGGAATCAGAGATGGGGAATCAGAGGCAGGGAAACAGAGGTGGGGAATCAGATATGGGGAATCAGAGATGGCGAATCAATGGCGCTGAATCAGAGATGGGGAATCAGAGGCGGGGAATCAGAGGCGGGGAATCAGAGTTGGTGAATCAGAGGCGGGGAATCAGATATGGGGAAACAGAGGTGGGGAATCAGAGGTGGGGAAACAGAGGTGGGGAATCAGATATGGGGAATCAGAGGTGGTGAATCAGAGGTTGGGAATCAGAGGCAGGGAATCAGAGGCGGGGAATCAGAGGCGGGGAATCAGAGGCAGGGAATCAGATGTACGGAATCAGAAATGTTGAATCAGAGGCAGGGAATCAGAGGCGGGGAATCAGAGGCGTGGAAACAGAGGCGGGGAATCAGATATGGGGAATCAGAGGTGGGGAATCAAATGCGGTGAATCAGAGATGGGGAATCAGAGGCGGGGAATCAGAGGCAGGGAATCAGACGCGGGGAATCAGAGGCGGGGAATCAGAGCTGGGGAATCAGAGGCGGGGTATCAGAGTTGGGCAATCAGCGGCGGGGAATCAGATATGGGGAATCAGAGGCGGGGAATCAGAGCTGGGGAATGAGAGGCCGGGAATCAGATATGGTGAAACAGAGGCGGGGAATAAGAGGCGGGGAAACAGAGGCGGGGAATCAGATATGGGGAATCAGAGGTCGGGAATCAGAGGTTTGGAAACAGAGGGGGTGAATCAGATATGGGGCATCAGAGGTGGGGAACCAGAGGTTGGGAAACAGAGACAGGGAATCAGAGGCGGGGAATCAGTGTTGGGGAATCAGAGGAGGGGAATCAGATATGAGGAAACAGATGCAGGGAATCAGAGGCGGGGAAACAAAGGCGGGGAATCAGATATGGGGAATCAGAGGTGGGGAATCAGAGGTTGGGAATCAGAAGCATGGAATCAGAGGCGGGGCATCAGAGGCAGGGAATCAGAGGCAGGGAATTGGATGTGCGGAATCAGAGATGGGGAATCAGAGGTGGGGAATCAGAGGTTGGGAATCAGAGGCAGGGAATCAGAGGCGGGGAATCAGTGTTGGGGCATCAGAGGAGGGGAATCAGATATGAGGAAACAGATGCAGGGAATCAGAGGCGGGGAAACAGAGGCGGGGAATCAGATATGGGGAATCAGAGGTGGGGAATCAGAGGTTGGCAATCAGAAGCATGGAATCAGAGGCGGGGCATCAGAGCCGGGGAATCAGAGGCAGGGAATTGGATGTGCGGCATCAGAGATGGGGAATCAGAGGCGGGGAATGAGATATGGGGAATCAGAGGCGGGGAATCAGAGGCGTGGAATCAGATGTGCGGAATCAGAGATGGGGAATCAGAGGCAGGGAATCAGAATCAGAAGCGGGGAATCAGAGGCCGGGAATCAGAGGCCGGGAATAAGAGGCCGGGAATCAGAGGTGGGGAGTCAGAGGTGGGGAGTCAGAGTCCGGGAATCAGAGATGGGGAATCAGAGGCTGGGAATGAGATATGGGGAATCAGAGGTGGGGAATCAGAGGCGGGGAAACAGAGGCGGGGAATCACATATGGGGAATCAGAGGTGGCGAATCAAAGGCGGTGAATCAGAGATGGGGAAGAAGAGGCGGGGAATCAGAGGCAGGGAATCAAACACGGGGAATTAGAGGCGGGGAATCAGAGCTGGGGAATCAGAGGCGGGGAATCAGAGTTGGGGAATCAGAGGCGGGGAATCAGAGGTTGGGAATCAGAGGCAGGGAATCAGAGGCGGGGAATCAGAGGCGGGGAATCAGAGGCAGGGAATCAGATGTGCGGAATCAGAGATGGGGAATCAGAGGCAGGGAATCAAACACGGGGAATTAGAGGCGGGGAATCAGAGCTGGGGAATCAGAGGCGGGGAATCAGAGTTGGGGAATCAGAGTTGGGGAATCAGAGGTTGGGAATCAGAGGCAAGGTATCAGAGGCGGGGAATCAGTGTTGGGGAATCAGAGGAGGGGAATCAGATATGAGGAAACAGATGCAGGGAATCAGAGGCGGGGAAACAGAGGCGGGGAATCAGATATGGGGAATCAGAGGTGGGGAATCAGAGGTTGGGAATCAGAAGCATGGAATCAGAGGCGGGGCATCAGAGGCGGGGAATCAGAGGCAGGGAATTGGATGTGCGGAATCAGAGGCGGGGAATCAGAGGCAGGAAATAAGACATGGGGAATCAGAGGCTGGGAATCAGACGCGGGGAGTCAGAGGCAGGGAATCAGAGCTGGGGAATCAGAGGCAG
Source organism: Narcine bancroftii (assembly GCF_036971445.1). Lineage (NCBI taxonomy): Eukaryota > Metazoa > Chordata > Chondrichthyes > Torpediniformes > Narcinidae > Narcine > Narcine bancroftii. Next base: position 310,276,174 of record NC_091469.1, on the reverse strand, counting down.
GGAATCAGAGTTGGGGTATCAGAGGCGGGGAATCAGATATGGGGAAACAGAGGCGGGGAATCAGAGGCAGGGAAACGGTGGCGGGGAATCAGATTTGGGGAAACAGAGGCGGGGAATCAGAGGCAGGGAAACGGAGGCGGGGAATCAGATATGGGGAATCAGAGGAGGGGAATCAGAGGTTGTGAATCAGAGGCAGGGAATCAGAGGTGGGGATTCAGAGGCAGTGAATCAGATGCGGGGAATCAGAGGCGGGGATTCAGAGCTGGGGAATCAGAGCGGGGAATCAGAGTTGGGGAATTAGAGGCGGGGAATTAGATATGGGGAAACAGAGGCGGGGAATCAGATATGGGGAAACAGAGGCGGGGAATCAGAGGCGGGGAAACAGAGGCGGGGAATCAGATATGGGGAATCAGAGGTGGGGAATCAGAGGTTGGGAATCAGAGGCAGGGAATCAGAGGTGGGGAATCAGAGGCGGGGAATCAGAGGCAGGGAATCAGATGTACGGAATCAGAGATGGGGAATCAGAGGCAGGGAATCAGAGGCGGGGAATCAGAGGCGGGGAATCAGAGGCCGGGAATCAGAGGCGGGGAATGAGAGGCCGGGAATGAGAGGCCGGGAATCAGAGGCCGGGAATCAGAGGCCGGGAATCAGAGGTGGGGAAAAAGAGGCAGGGAATCAGATGTGCAGAATCAGAGTTGGGGAATCAGAGGCGGGGAATCAGATATGGGGTAACAGAGGCGGGGAATCAGAGGCAGGGAAACAGAGGAGGGGAATCAGATATGGGGAATCAGAGGAGGGGAATCAGAGGTTTGGAATCAGAGGCAGGGAATCAGAGGTGGGGATTCAGAGGCAGGGAATCAGATGCGGGAAATCAGAGGCGGGAATTCAGAGCTGGGGAATCAGAGCGGGGAATCAGATTTGGGGAATCAGAGGCGGCGAATTAGATATGGGGAAACAGAGGCGGGGAATCAGAGGTGGGGAAACGGAGGTGGGGAATCAGAGGCAGGGAATCAGAGGCGGGGAATCAGAGGCAGGGAATCAGATGTGTGGAATCAGAGATGGGGAATCAGAGGCAGGGAATCAGAATCAGAAGCGGGGAATCAGAGGCTGGGAATCAGAGGCCGGGAATCAGATGCCGGGAATAAGAGGCCAGGAATCAGAGGTGGGGAATCAGAGTTGGGGATTCAGAGGCAGGGAATCAGATGCGGGGAATCAGAGGCGGGGATTCAGAGCTGGGGAATCAGAGTGGTGAATCAGAGTTGGGGAATCAGAGGCGGGGAATTAGATATGGGGAAACAGAGGCGGGGAATCAGAGGCGGTGAAACAGAGGCGGGGAATCAGAGGCGGGGAAACAGAGGCGGGGAATCAGATATGGGTAATCAGAGGTGGGAAATCAGAGGCAGGGAATCAGATGTGCGGAATCAGAGATGGGGTATCAGAGGCCGGGAATCAGATGACGGGAATAAGAGGCCGGGAATCAGAGGTGGGGAATCAGAGTCCGGGAATCAGAGATGGGGAATCAGAGGCTGGGAATGAGATATGGGGAATCAGAGGCGGGGAATCAGAGGCGGGGAAACAGAGGCGGGGAATCACATATGGGGAATCAGAGGTGGCGAATCAAAGGCGGTGAATCAGAGATGGGGAAGAAGAGGCGGGGAATCAGAGGCAGGGAATCGGATGTGCGGAATCAGAGATGGGGAATCAGAGGTGGGAATCAGAGTCCGGGAATCAGAGTTGGGGAATCAGAGGAGGGGAATCAGAGGCGGGGAAACATAGGTGGGGAATCAGATATGGGGAATCAGAGGTGGGGAATCAGAGGTGATGAATCAGAGATGGCGAATCAGAGGCGGGGAATCAGAGGCAGGAAATCAGACATGGGGAATCAGAGGCTGGGAATCAGATGCGGGGAGTCAGAGGCGGGGAATCAGAGCTGGGGTATCAGAGGCGGGGAATCAGAGTTGGGTAATCAGAGGCGGGGAATCAGATATGGGGAAACAGAGGCGGGGAATCAGAGGCAGGGAAACGGAGGCGGGGAATCAGATATTGGGAATCAGAGGCGGGGAATCAGACGCAGGGATTCAGACGCGGGGAAACAGAGGCGGGGAATCAGAGCTGGGGAATCAGAGGCGGGGAATCAGAGTTGGGGAATCAGTGGAGGGGAATCAGATATGGGGAATCAGAGGCGGGGAATCAGAGGCGGGGTAACAGAGATGGGGAATCAGAGGCAGAGAATCACAGGCAGAGAATCAGATGCGGGGAATCAGAGGCGGGGAATCATAGTTGGCGAATCACAGGCGGGGAATAAGAGTTGGGGAATCAGAGGCGGGGAATCTGATATGGGGAATCAGAGGCGGGGAATCAGAGGCAGGGAATCAGAGGCGGGGAATCAGACATGGGGAATCAGAGGCGGGGGATCAGAGCGGGGAATCAGAGTTGGGGAATCAGAGGCGGGGAATTAGATATGGGGAAACAGAGGCGGGGAAACAGATGCGGGGAATCAGATATGGGGAATCAGAGGTGGTGAATCAAAGGCGCTGAATCAGAGATGGGGAATCAGAGGCGGGGAATCAGAGGCAGGGAATCAAACACGGGGAATCAGAGGCGGGGAATCAGAGTTGGGGAATCAGAGGCGGTGAATCAGATATGGGGAATCAGAGGCGGTGATTCAGAGGCGGTGAAACAGAGGCGGGGAATCAGAGGTGGGTTATCAGAGGTTGGGAATCAGAGGCAGGGAATCAGAGGCGGGGAATCAGAGGCAGAAAATCAGAGGCAGGGAATCAGATGTGCAGAATCAGAAATGGGGAATCAGAGGCAGGGAATCAGAGGTGGGGAATCAGAGGCAGGGAATCAGAGGCCGGGAATCAGAGGCGGGGTATCAGATATGGGGAATCAGAGGTGGGGAATCAGAGGCAGGGAATCAGATGTGCGGAATCAGAGATGGGGAATCAGAGGCAGGGAAATATAGGTGGGGAATCAGATATGGGGAATCAGAGATGGCGAATCAATGGCGCTGAATCAGAGATGGGGAATCAGAGGCGGGGAATCAGAGGCGGGGAATCAGAGTTGGTGAATCAGAGGCGGGGAATCAGATATGGGGAAACAGAGGTGGGGAATCAGAGGTGGGGAAACAGAGGTGGGGAATCAGATATGGGGAATCAGAGGTGGTGAATCGGAGGTTGGGAATCAGAGGCAGGGAATCAGAGGCGGGGAATCAGAGGCGGGGAATCAGAGGCAGGGAATCAGATGTACGGAATCAGAAATGGGGAATCAGAGGCAGGGAATCAGAGGCTAGGAATCAGAGGCGTGGAAACAGAGGCGGGGAATCAGATATGGGGAATCAGAGGTGTGGAATCAAAGGCGGTGAATCAGAGATGGGGAATCAGAGGCGGGGAATCAGAGGCAGGGAATCAGACGTGGGGAATCAGAGGCGGGGAATCAGAGCTGGGGAATCAGAGGCGTGGTATCAGAGTTGGGGAATCAGCGGCGGGGAATCAGATATGGGGAATCAGAGGCGTGGAATCAGAGCTGGGGAATGAGAGGCCGGGAATCAGATATGGTGAAACAGAGGCGGGGAATAAGAGGCGGGGAAACAGAGGCGGGGAATCAGATATGGGGAATCAGAGGTCGGGAATCAGATGTTGGGAAACAGAGGGGGGGAATCAGATATGGGGAATCAGAGGTGGGGAATCAGAGCTTGGGAATCAGAGGCAGGGAATCAGAGGCGGGGAATCAGTGTTTGGGAATCAGAGGAGGGGAATCAGATATGAGGAAACAGATGCAGGGAATCAGAGGCGGGGAAACAAAGGCGGGGAATCAGATATGGGGAATCAGAGGTGGGGAATCAGAGGTTGGGAATCAGAAGCATGGAATCAGAGGTGGGGCATCAGAGGCGGGGAATCAGAGGCAGGGAATTGGATGTGCGGAATCAGAGATGGGGAATCAGAGGCGGGGAATGAGATATGGGGAATCAGAGGCGTGGAATCAGAGGCGGGGTAACAGAGGCGGGGAATCACATATGGGGAATCAGCGGTGGCGAATCAAAGGTGGTGAATCAGAGATGGGGAAGCAGAGGCGGGGAATCAGAGGCAGGGAATCAAACACGGGGATTCAGAGGCGGGGAATCAGAGCTGGGGAATCAGAGGCGGGGAATCAGATTTGGGGAATCAGAGGCGGGGAATCAGATATGGGGAATCAGAGGCGGGGAATCAGACGCGGGGAATCAGAGGTGGTGAATCAGAGCTGGGGAATCAGAGGCGGGAAATCAGTGTTGGGGAATCAGAGGCGGGGAATCAGATATGAGGAAACAGAGGCATGAAATCAGAGGCGGGGCATCAGAGGCGGGGAATCAGAGGCAGGGAATCGGATGTGCGGAATCAGAGATGGGGAATCAGAGGTGGGAATCAGAGTCCGGGAATCAGAGTTGGGGAATCAGAGGAGGGGAATCAGAGGCGGGGAAACATAGGTGGGGAATTAGATATGGGGAAACAGAGGCGGGGAATCAGAGGCGGGGAAACAGAGGCGGGGAATCAGAGGCGGGGAAACAGAGGCAGGGAATCAGATATGGGTAATCAGAGGTGGGAAATCAGAGGCTGGGAATCAGATGTGCGGAATCAGAGATGGGGAATCAGAGGCAGGGAATCAGAATCAGAAGCGGGGAATCAGAGGCCGGGAATCAGAGGCCGGGAATCAGATGCCGGGAATAAGAGGCCGGGAATCAGAGGTGGGGAGTCAGAGTCCGGGAATCAGAGATGGGGAATCAGAGGCTGGGAATGAGATATGGGGAATCAGAGGTGGGGAATCAGAGGCGGGGAAACAGAGGCGGGGAATCACATATGGGGAATCAGAGGTGGTGAATCAAAGGCGGTGAATCAGAGATGGGGAAGAAGAGGCGGGGAATCAGAGGCAGGGAATCAAACACGGGGAATTAGAGGCGGGGAATCAGAGCTGGGGAATCAGAGGCGGGGAATCAGAGTTGGGGAATCAGAGGCGGGGAATCAGAGGTTGGGAATCAGAGGCAGGGAATCAGAGGCGGGGTATCAGAGGCGGGGAATCAGAGGCAGGGAATCAGATGTGCGGAATCAGAGATGGGGAATCAGAGGCAGGGAATCAAACACGGGGAATTAGAGGCGGGGAATCAGAGCTGGGGAATCAGAGGCGGGGAATCAGAGTTGGGGAATCAGAGGTGGGGTATCAGAGGTTGGGAATCAGAGGCAAGGAATCAGAGGCGGGGAATCAGTGTTGGGGAATCAGAGGAGGGGAATCAGATATGAGGAAACAGATGCAGGGAATCAGAGGCGGGGAAACAGAGGCGGGGAATCAGATATGGGGAATCAGAGGTGGGGAATCAGAGGTTGGGAATCAGAAGCATGGAATCAGAGGCGGGGCATCAGAGGCGGGGAATCAGAGGCAGGGAATTGGATGTGCGGAATCAGAGGCGGGGAATCAGAGGCAGGAAATAAGACATGGGGAATCAGAGGCTGGGAATCAGACGCGGGGAGTCAGAGGCGGGGAATCAGAGCTGGGGAATCAGAGGCAGGGAATCAGAGTTGGGGTATCAGAGGCGGGGAATCAGATATGGGGAAACAGAGGCGGGGAATCAGAGGCAGGGAAACGGTGGCGGGGAATCAGATTTGGGGAAACAGAGGCGGGGAATCAGAGGCAGGGAAACGGAGGCGGGGAATCAGATATGGGGAATCAGAGGAGGGGAATCAGAGGTTGTGAATCAGAGGCAGGGAATCAGAGGTGGGGATTCAGAGGCAGTGAATCAGATGCGGGGAATCAGAGGCGGGGATTCAGAGCTGGGGAATCAGAGCGGGGAATCAGAGTTGGGGAATCAGAGGCGGGGAATTAGATATGGGGAAACAGAGGCGGGGAATCAGATATGGGTAAACAGAGGCGGGGAATCAGAGGCGGGGAAACAGAGGCGGGGAATCAGATATGGGGAATCAGAGGTGGGGAATCAGAGGTTGGGAATCAGAGGCAGGGAATCAGAGGCGGGGAATCAGAGGCGGGGAATCAGAGGCAGGGAATCAGATGTACGGAATCAGAGATGGGGAATCAGAGGCAGGGAATCAGAGGCAGGGAATCAGAGGCGGGGAATCAGAGGCCGGGAATCAGAGGCGGGGAATGAGAGGCCGGGAATGAGAGGCCGGGAATCAGAGGCCGGGAATCAGAGGCCGGGAATCAGAGGTGGGGAAAAAGAGGCAGGGAATCAGATGTGCAGAATCAGAGTTGGGGTATCAGAGGCGGGGAATCAGATATGGGGTAACAGAGGCGGGGAATCAGAGGCAGGGAAACAGAGGAGGGGAATCAGATATGGGGAATCAGAGGAGGGGAATCAGAGGTTGGGAATCAGAGGCAGGGAATCAGAGGTGGGGATTCAGAGGCAGGGAATCAGATGCGGGAAATCAGAGGCGGGAATTCAGAGCTGGGAAATCAGAGCGGGGAATCAGATTTGGGGAATCAGAGGCGGGGAATTAGATATGGGGAAACAGAGGCGGGGAATCAGAGGTGGGGAAACGGAGGTGGGGAATCAGAGGCAGGGAATCAGAGGCGGGGAATCAGAGGCAGGGAATCAGATGTGTGGAATCAGAGATGGGGAATCAGAGGCAGGGAATCAGAATCAGAAGCGGGGAATCAGAGGCTGGGAATCAGAGGCCGGGAATCAGATGCCGGGAATAAGAGGCCGGGAATCAGAGGTGGGGAATCAGAGTTGGGGATTCAGAGGCAGGGAATCAGATGCGGGGAATCAGAGGCGGGGATTCAGAGCTGGGGAATCAGAGTGGTGAATCAGAGTTGGGGAATCAGAGGCGGGGAATTAGATATGGGGAAACAGAGGCGGGGAATCAAAGGCGCTGAATCAGAGATGGGGAATCAGAGGCGGGGAATCAGAGGCAGGGAATCAAACACGGGGAATCAGAGGCGGGGAATCAGAGTTGGGGAATCAGAGGCGGGGAATCAGATATGGGGAAACAGAGGCGGTGATTCAGAGGCGGTGAAACAGAGGTGGGGAATCAGATATGGGGAATCAGAGGCAGGGAATCAGATGTGCAGAATCAGAAATGGGGAATCAGAGGCAGGGAATCAGAGGTGGGGAATCAGAGGCAGGGAATCAGAGGCCGGGAATCAGAGGCAGGGAATCAGATATGGGGAATCAGAGGTGGGGAATCAGAGGCAGGGAATCAGATGTGCGGAATCAGAGATGGGGAATCAGAGGCAGGGAAACAGAGGTGGGGAATCAGATATGGGGAATCAGAGATGGCGAATCAATGGCGCTGAATCAGAGATGGGGAATCAGAGGCGGGGAATCAGAGGCGGGGAATCAGAGTTGGTGAATCAGAGGCGGGGAATCAGATATGGGGAAACAGAGGTGGGGAATCAGAGGTGGGGAAACAGAGGTGGGGAATCAGATATGGGGAATCAGAGGTGGTGAATCAGAGGTTGGGAATCAGAGGCAGGGAATCAGAGGCGGGGAATCAGAGGCGGGGAATCAGAGGCAGGGAATCAGATGTACGGAATCAGAAATGTGGAATCAGAGGCAGGGAATCAGAGGCGGGGAATCAGAGGCGTGGAAACAGAGGCGGGGAATCAGATATGGGGAATCAGAGGTGGGGAATCAAAGGCGGTGAATCAGAGATGGGGAATCAGAGGCGGGGAATCAGAGGCAGGGAATCAGACGCGGGGAATCAGAGGCGGGGAATCAGAGCTGGGGAATAAGAGGCGGGGTATCAGAGTTGGGCAATCAGCGGCGGGGAATCAGATATGGGGAATCAGAGGCGGGGAATCAGAGCTGGGGAATGAGAGGCCGGGAATCAGATATGGTGAAACAGAGGCGGGGAATAAGAGGCGGGGAAACAGAGGCGGGGAATCAGATATGGGGAATCAGAGGTCGGGAATCAGAGGTTTGGAAACAGAGGGGGTGAATCAGATATGGGGCATCAGAGGTGGGGAACCAGAGGTTGGGAAACAGAGACAGGGAATCAGAGGCGGGGAATCAGTGTTGGGGAATCAGAGGAGGGGAATCAGATATGAGGAAACAGATGCAGGGAATCAGAGGCGGGGAAACAAAGGCGGGGAATCAGATATGGGGAATCAGAGGTGGGGAATCAGAGGTTGGGAATCAGAAGCATGGAATCAGAGGCGGGGCATCAGAGGCAGGGAATCAGAGGCAGGGAATTGGATGTGCGGAATCAGAGATGGGGAATCAGAGGTGGGGAATCAGAGGTTGGGAATCAGAGGCAGGGAATCAGAGGCGGGGAATCAGTGTTGGGGCATCAGAGGAGGGGAATCAGATATGAGGAAACAGATGCAGGGAATCAGAGGCGGGGAAACAGAGGCGGGGAATCAGATATGGGGAATCAGAGGTGGGGAATCAGAGGTTGGCAATCAGAAGCATGGAATCAGAGGCGGGGCATCAGAGCCGGGGAATCAGAGGCAGGGAATTGGATGTGCGGCATCAGAGATGGGGAATCAGAGGCGGGGAATGAGATATGGGGAATCAGAGGCGGGGAATCAGAGGCGGGGTAACAGAGGCGGGGAATCACATATGGGGAATCAGCGGTGGCGAATCAAAGGTGGTGAATCAGAGATGGGGAAGCAGAGGCGGGGAATCAGAGGCAGGGAATCAAACACGGGGATTCAGAGGCGGGGAATCAGAGCTGGGGAATCAGAGGCGGGGAATCAGATTTGGGGAATCAGAGGCGGGGAATCAGATATGGGGAAACAGAGGCGGGGAATCAGAGGTGGGGAAACGGAGGTGGGGAATCAGAGGCAGGGAATCAGAGGCGGGAAATCAGAGGCAGGGAATCAGATGTGTGGAATCAGAGATGGGGAATCAGAGGCAGGGAATCAGAATCAGAAGCGGGGAATCAGAGGCTGGGAATCAGAGGCCGGGAATCAGATGCCGGGAATAAGAGGCCGGGAATCAGAGGTGGGGAATCAGAGTTGGGGATTCAGAGGCAGGGAATCAGATGCGGGGAATCAGAGGCGGGGATTCAGAGCTGGGGAATCAGAGCGGTGAATCAGAGTTGGGGAATCAGAGGCGGGGAATTAGATTTGGGGAAACAGAGGCGGGGAATCAGAGGCGGGGAAACAGAGGCGGGGAATCAGAGGCGGGGAAACAGAGGCAGGGAATCAGATATGGGTAATCAGAGGTGGGAAATCAGAGGCAGGGAATCAGATGTGCGGAATCAGAGATGGGGAATCAGAGGCAGGGAATCAGAATCAGAAGCGGGGAATCAGAGGCCGGGAATCAGAGGCCGGGAATCAGATGCCGGGAATAAGAGGCCGGGAATCAGAGGTGGGGAGTCAGAGTCCGGGAATCAGAGATGGGGAATCAGAGGCTGGGAATGAGATATGGGGAATCAGAGGTGGGGAATCAGAGGCGGGGAAACAGAGGCGGGGAATCACATATGGGGAATCAGAGGTGGCGAATCAAAGGCGGTGAATCAGAGATGGGGAAGAAGAGGCGGGGAATCAGAGGCAGGGAATCAAACACGGGGAATTAGAGGCGGGGAATCAGAGCTGGGGAATCAGAGGCGGGGAATCAGAGTTGGGGAATCAGAGGCGGGGAATCAGAGGTTGGGAATCAGAGGCAGGGAATCAGAGGCGGGGAATCAGAGGCGGGGAATCAGAGGCAGGGAATCAGATGTGCGGAATCAGAGATGGGGAATCAGAGGCAGGGAATCAAACACGGGGAATTAGAGGCGGGGAATCAGAGCTGGGGAATCAGAGGCGGGGAATCAGAGTTGGGGAATCAGAGTTGGGGAATCAGAGGTTGGGAATCAGAGGCAAGGTATCAGAGGCGGGGAATCAGTGTTGGGGAATCAGAGGAGGGGAATCAGATATGAGGAAACAGATGCAGGGAATCAGAGGCGGGGAAACAGAGGCGGGGAATCAGATATGGGGAATCAGAGGTGGGGAATCAGAGGTTGGGAATCAGAAGCATGGAATCAGAGGCGGGGCATCAGAGGCGGGGAATCAGAGGCAGGGAATTGGATGTGCGGAATCAGAGGCGGGGAATCAGAGGCAGGAAATAAGACATGGGGAATCAGAGGCTGGGAATCAGACGCGGGGAGTCAGAGGCAGGGAATCAGAGCTGGGGAATCAGAGGCAGGGAATCAGAGTTGGGGTATCAGAGGCGGGGAATCAGATATGGGGAAACAGAGGCGGGGAATCAGAGGCAGGGAAACGGTGGCGGGGAATCAGATTTGGGGAAACAGAGGCGGGGAATCAGAGGCAGGGAAACGGAGGCGGGGAATCAGATATGGGGAATCAGAGGAGGGGAATCAGAGGTTGTGAATCAGAGGCAGGGAATCAGAGGTGGGGATTCAGAGGCAGTGAATCAGATGCGGGGAATCAGAGGCGGGGATTCAGAGCTGGGGAATCAGAGCGGGGAATCAGAGTTGGGGAATCAGAGGCGGGGAATTAGATATGGGGAAACAGAGGCGGGGAATCAGATATGGGGAAACAGAGGCGGGGAATCAGAGGCGGGGAAACAGAGGCGGGGAATCAGATATGGGGAATCAGAGGTGGGGAATCAGAGGTTGGGAATCAGAGGCAGGGAATCAGAGGTGGGGAATCAGAGGCGGGGAATCAGAGGCAGGGAATCAGATGTACGGAATCAGAGATGGGGAATCAGAGGCAGGGAATCAGAGGCGGGGAATCAGAGGCGGGGAATCAGAGGCCGGGAATCAGAGGCGGGGAATGAGAGGCCGGGAATGAGAGGCCGGGAATCAGAGGCCGGGAATCAGAGGCCGGGAATCAGAGGTGGGGAAAAAGAGGCAGGGAATCAGATGTGCAGAATCAGAGTTGGGGAATCAGAGGCGGGGAATCAGATATGGGGTAAAAGAGGCGGGGAATCAGAGGCAGGGAAACAGAGGAGGGGAATCAGATATGGGGAATCAGAGGAGGGGAATCAGAGGTTTGGAATCAGAGGCAGGGAATCAGAGGTGGGGATTCAGAGGCAGGGAATCAGATGCGGGAAATCAGAGGCGGGAATTCAGAGCTGGGGAATCAGAGCGGGGAATCAGATTTGGGGAATCAGAGGCGGGGAATTAGATATGGGGAAACAGAGGCGGGGAATCAGAGGTGGGGAAACGGAGGTGGGGAATCAGAGGCAGGGAATCAGAGGCGGGGAATCAGAGGCAGGGAATCAGATGTGTGGAATCAGAGATGGGGAATCAGAGGCAGGGAATCAGAATCAGAAGCGGGGAATCAGAGGCTGGGAATCAGAGGCCGGGAATCAGATGCCGGGAATAAGAGGCCGGGAATCAGAGGTGGGGAATCAGAGTTGGGGATTCAGAGGCAGGGAATCAGATGCGGGGAATCAGAGGCGGGGATTCAGAGCTGGGGAATCAGAGGTGGGGAATCAGAGGTTGGGAATCAGAAGCATGGAATCAGAGGCGGGGCATCAGAGGCGGGGAATCAGAGGCAGGGAATTGGATGTGCGGAATCAGAGGCGGGGAATCAGAGGCAGGAAATAAGACATGGGGAATCAGAGGCTGGGAATCAGACGCGGGGAGTCAGAGGCGGGGAATCAGAGCTGGGGAATCAGAGGCAGGGAATCAGAGTTGGGGTATCAGAGGCGGGGAATCAGATATGGGGAAACAGAGGCGGGGAATCAGAGGCAGGGAAACGGTGGCGGGGAATCAGATTTGGGGAAACAGAGGCGGGGAATCAGAGGCAGGGAAACGGAGGCGGGGAATCAGATATGGGGAATCAGAGGAGGGGAATCAGAGGTTGTGAATCAGAGGCAGGGAATCAGAGGTGGGGATTCAGAGGCAGTGAATCAGATGCGGGGAATCAGAGGCGGGGATTCAGAGCTGGGGAATCAGAGCGGGGAATCAGAGTTGGGGAATCAGAGGCGGGGAATTAGATATGGGGAAACAGAGGCGGGGAATCAGATATGGGTAAACAGAGGCGGGGAATCAGAGGCGGGGAAACAGAGGCGGGGAATCAGATATGGGGAATCAGAGGTGGGGAATCAGAGGTTGGGAATCAGAGGCAGGGAATCAGAGGCGGGGAATCAGAGGCGGGGAATCAGAGGCAGGGAATCAGATGTACGGAATCAGAGATGGGGAATCAGAGGCAGGGAATCAGAGGCAGGGAATCAGAGGCGGGGAATCAGAGGCCGGGAATCAGAGGCGGGGAATGAGAGGCCGGGAATGAGAGGCCGGGAATCAGAGGCCGGGAATCAGAGGCCGGGAATCAGAGGTGGGGAAAAAGAGGCAGGGAATCAGATGTGCAGAATCAGAGTTGGGGTATCAGAGGCGGGGAATCAGATATGGGGTAACAGAGGCGGGGAATCAGAGGCAGGGAAACAGAGGAGGGGAATCAGATATGGGGAATCAGAGGAGGGGAATCAGAGGTTGGGAATCAGAGGCAGGGAATCAGAGGTGGGGATTCAGAGGCAGGGAATCAGATGCGGGAAATCAGAGGCGGGAATTCAGAGCTGGGAAATCAGAGCGGGGAATCAGATTTGGGGAATCAGAGGCGGGGAATTAGATATGGGGAAACAGAGGCGGGGAATCAGAGGTGGGGAAACGGAGGTGGGGAATCAGAGGCAGGGAATCAGAGGCGGGGAATCAGAGGCAGGGAATCAGATGTGTGGAATCAGAGATGGGGAATCAGAGGCAGGGAATCAGAATCAGAAGCGGGGAATCAGAGGCTGGGAATCAGAGGCCGGGAATCAGATGCCGGGAATAAGAGGCCGGGAATCAGAGGTGGGGAATCAGAGTTGGGGATTCAGAGGCAGGGAATCAGATGCGGGGAATCAGAGGCGGGGATTCAGAGCTGGGGAATCAGAGTGGTGAATCAGAGTTGGGGAATCAGAGGCGGGGAATTAGATATGGGGAAACAGAGGCGGGGAATCAAAGGCGCTGAATCAGAGATGGGGAATCAGAGGCGGGGAATCAGAGGCAGGGAATCAAACACGGGGAATCAGAGGCGGGGAATCAGAGTTGGGGAATCAGAGGCGGGGAATCAGATATGGGGAAACAGAGGCGGTGATTCAGAGGCGGTGAAACAGAGGTGGGGAATCAGATATGGGGAATCAGAGGCAGGGAATCAGATGTGCAGAATCAGAAATGGGGAATCAGAGGCAGGGAATCAGAGGTGGGGAATCAGAGGCAGGGAATCAGAGGCCGGGAATCAGAGGCAGGGAATCAGATATGGGGAATCAGAGGTGGGGAATCAGAGGCAGGGAATCAGATGTGCGGAATCAGAGATGGGGAATCAGAGGCAGGGAAACAGAGGTGGGGAATCAGATATGGGGAATCAGAGATGGCGAATCAATGGCGCTGAATCAGAGATGGGGAATCAGAGGCGGGGAATCAGAGGCGGGGAATCAGAGTTGGTGAATCAGAGGCGGGGAATCAGATATGGGGAAACAGAGGTGGGGAATCAGAGGTGGGGAAACAGAGGTGGGGAATCAGATATGGGGAATCAGAGGTGGTGAATCAGAGGTTGGGAATCAGAGGCAGGGAATCAGAGGCGGGGAATCAGAGGCGGGGAATCAGAGGCAGGGAATCAGATGTACGGAATCAGAAATGTGGAATCAGAGGCAGGGAATCAGAGGCGGGGAATCAGAGGCGTGGAAACAGAGGCGGGGAATCAGATATGGGGAATCAGAGGTGGGGAATCAAAGGCGGTGAATCAGAGATGGGGAATCAGAGGCGGGGAATCAGAGGCAGGGAATCAGACGCGGGGAATCAGAGGCGGGGAATCAGAGCTGGGGAATCAGAGGCGGGGTATCAGAGTTGGGCAATCAGCGGCGGGGAATCAGATATGGGGAATCAGAGGCGGGGAATCAGAGCTGGGGAATGAGAGGCCGGGAATCAGATATGGTGAAACAGAGGCGGGGAATAAGAGGCGGGGAAACAGAGGCGGGGAATCAGATATGGGGAATCAGAGGTCGGGAATCAGAGGTTTGGAAACAGAGGGGGTGAATCAGATATGGGGCATCAGAGGTGGGGAACCAGAGGTTGGGAAACAGAGACAGGGAATCAGAGGCGGGGAATCAGTGTTGGGGAATCAGAGGAGGGGAATCAGATATGAGGAAACAGATGCAGGGAATCAGAGGCGGGGAAACAAAGGCGGGGAATCAGATATGGGGAATCAGAGGTGGGGAATCAGAGGTTGGGAATCAGAAGCATGGAATCAGAGGCGGGGCATCAGAGGCAGGGAATCAGAGGCAGGGAATTGGATGTGCGGAATCAGAGATGGGGAATCAGAGGTGGGGAATCAGAGGTTGGGAATCAGAGGCAGGGAATCAGAGGCGGGGAATCAGTGTTGGGGCATCAGAGGAGGGGAATCAGATATGAGGAAACAGATGCAGGGAATCAGAGGCGGGGAAACAGAGGCGGGGAATCAGATATGGGGAATCAGAGGTGGGGAATCAGAGGTTGGCAATCAGAAGCATGGAATCAGAGGCGGGGCATCAGAGCCGGGGAATCAGAGGCAGGGAATTGGATGTGCGGCATCAGAGATGGGGAATCAGAGGCGGGGAATGAGATATGGGGAATCAGAGGCGGGGAATCAGAGGCGGGGTAACAGAGGCGGGGAATCACATATGGGGAATCAGCGGTGGCGAATCAAAGGTGGTGAATCAGAGATGGGGAAGCAGAGGCGGGGAATCAGAGGCAGGGAATCAAACACGGGGATTCAGAGGCGGGGAATCAGAGCTGGGGAATCAGAGGCGGGGAATCAGATTTGGGGAATCAGAGGCGGGGAATCAGATATGGGGAAACAGAGGCGGGGAATCAGAGGTGGGGAAACGGAGGTGGGGAATCAGAGGCAGGGAATCAGAGGCGGGAAATCAGAGGCAGGGAATCAGATGTGTGGAATCAGAGATGGGGAATCAGAGGCAGGGAATCAGAATCAGAAGCGGGGAATCAGAGGCTGGGAATCAGAGGCCGGGAATCAGATGCCGGGAATAAGAGGCCGGGAATCAGAGGTGGGGAATCAGAGTTGGGGATTCAGAGGCAGGGAATCAGATGCGGGGAATCAGAGGCGGGGATTCAGAGCTGGGGAATCAGAGCGGTGAATCAGAGTTGGGGAATCAGAGGCGGGGAATTAGATTTGGGGAAACAGAGGCGGGGAATCAGAGGCGGGGAAACAGAGGCGGGGAATCAGAGGCGGGGAAACAGAGGCAGGGAATCAGATATGGGTAATCAGAGGTGGGAAATCAGAGGCAGGGAATCAGATGTGCGGAATCAGAGATGGGGAATCAGAGGCAGGGAATCAGAATCAGAAGCGGGGAATCAGAGGCCGGGAATCAGAGGCCGGGAATCAGATGCCGGGAATAAGAGGCCGGGAATCAGAGGTGGGGAGTCAGAGTCCGGGAATCAGAGATGGGGAATCAGAGGCTGGGAATGAGATATGGGGAAT
Organism: Narcine bancroftii; assembly: GCF_036971445.1. Lineage (NCBI taxonomy): Eukaryota > Metazoa > Chordata > Chondrichthyes > Torpediniformes > Narcinidae > Narcine > Narcine bancroftii. The sequence continues at coordinate 310,260,787 of NC_091469.1, read as the reverse complement.
CAGAGGTGGGGAATCAGAGGCGGGGAAACAGAGGCGGGGAATCACATATGGGGAATCAGAGGTGGCGAATCAAAGGCGGTGAATCAGAGATGGGGAAGAAGAGGCGGGGAATCAGAGGCAGGGAATCAAACACGGGGAATTAGAGGCGGGGAATCAGAGCTGGGGAATCAGAGGCGGGGAATCAGAGTTGGGGAATCAGAGGCGGGGAATCAGAGGTTGGGAATCAGAGGCAGGGAATCAGAGGCGGGGAATCAGAGGCGGGGAATCAGAGGCAGGGAATCAGATGTGCGGAATCAGAGATGGGGAATCAGAGGCAGGGAATCAAACACGGGGAATTAGAGGCGGGGAATCAGAGCTGGGGAATCAGAGGCGGGGAATCAGAGTTGGGGAATCAGAGTTGGGGAATCAGAGGTTGGGAATCAGAGGCAAGGTATCAGAGGCGGGGAATCAGTGTTGGGGAATCAGAGGAGGGGAATCAGATATGAGGAAACAGATGCAGGGAATCAGAGGCGGGGAAACAGAGGCGGGGAATCAGATATGGGGAATCAGAGGTGGGGAATCAGAGGTTGGGAATCAGAAGCATGGAATCAGAGGCGGGGCATCAGAGGCGGGGAATCAGAGGCAGGGAATTGGATGTGCGGAATCAGAGGCGGGGAATCAGAGGCAGGAAATAAGACATGGGGAATCAGAGGCTGGGAATCAGACGCGGGGAGTCAGAGGCAGGGAATCAGAGCTGGGGAATCAGAGGCAGGGAATCAGAGTTGGGGTATCAGAGGCGGGGAATCAGATATGGGGAAACAGAGGCGGGGAATCAGAGGCAGGGAAACGGTGGCGGGGAATCAGATTTGGGGAAACAGAGGCGGGGAATCAGAGGCAGGGAAACGGAGGCGGGGAATCAGATATGGGGAATCAGAGGAGGGGAATCAGAGGTTGTGAATCAGAGGCAGGGAATCAGAGGTGGGGATTCAGAGGCAGTGAATCAGATGCGGGGAATCAGAGGCGGGGATTCAGAGCTGGGGAATCAGAGCGGGGAATCAGAGTTGGGGAATCAGAGGCGGGGAATTAGATATGGGGAAACAGAGGCGGGGAATCAGATATGGGGAAACAGAGGCGGGGAATCAGAGGCGGGGAAACAGAGGCGGGGAATCAGATATGGGGAATCAGAGGTGGGGAATCAGAGGTTGGGAATCAGAGGCAGGGAATCAGAGGTGGGGAATCAGAGGCGGGGAATCAGAGGCAGGGAATCAGATGTACGGAATCAGAGATGGGGAATCAGAGGCAGGGAATCAGAGGCGGGGAATCAGAGGCGGGGAATCAGAGGCCGGGAATCAGAGGCGGGGAATGAGAGGCCGGGAATGAGAGGCCGGGAATCAGAGGCCGGGAATCAGAGGCCGGGAATCAGAGGTGGGGAAAAAGAGGCAGGGAATCAGATGTGCAGAATCAGAGTTGGGGAATCAGAGGCGGGGAATCAGATATGGGGTAAAAGAGGCGGGGAATCAGAGGCAGGGAAACAGAGGAGGGGAATCAGATATGGGGAATCAGAGGAGGGGAATCAGAGGTTTGGAATCAGAGGCAGGGAATCAGAGGTGGGGATTCAGAGGCAGGGAATCAGATGCGGGAAATCAGAGGCGGGAATTCAGAGCTGGGGAATCAGAGCGGGGAATCAGATTTGGGGAATCAGAGGCGGGGAATTAGATATGGGGAAACAGAGGCGGGGAATCAGAGGTGGGGAAACGGAGGTGGGGAATCAGAGGCAGGGAATCAGAGGCGGGGAATCAGAGGCAGGGAATCAGATGTGTGGAATCAGAGATGGGGAATCAGAGGCAGGGAATCAGAATCAGAAGCGGGGAATCAGAGGCTGGGAATCAGAGGCCGGGAATCAGATGCCGGGAATAAGAGGCCGGGAATCAGAGGTGGGGAATCAGAGTTGGGGATTCAGAGGCAGGGAATCAGATGCGGGGAATCAGAGGCGGGGATTCAGAGCTGGGGAATCAGAGTGGTGAATCAGAGTTGGGGAATCAGAGGCGGGGAATTAGATATGGGGAAACAGAGGCGGGGAATCAGAGGCGGTGAAACAGAGGCGGGGAATCAGAGGCGGGGAAACAGAGGCGGGGAATCAGATATGGGTAATCAGAGGTGGGAAATCAGAGGCAGGGAATCAGATGTGCGGAATCAGAGATGGGGTATCAGAGTCCGGGAATCAGAGATGGGGAATCAGAGGCTGGGAATGAGATATGGGGAATCAGAGGCGGGGAATCAGAGGCGGGGAAACAGAGGCGGGGAATCACATATGGGGAATCAGAGGTGGCGAATCAAAGGCGGTGAATCAGAGATGGGGAAGAAGAGGCGGGGAATCAGAGGCAGGGAATCGGATGTGCGGAATCATAGATGGGGAATCAGAGGTGGGAATCAGAGTCCGGGAATCAGAGTTGGGGAATCAGAGGAGGGGAATCAGAGGCGGGGAAACATAGGTGGGGAATCAGATATGGGGAATCAGAGGTGGGGAATCAGAGGTGATGAATCAGAGATGGCGAATCAGAGGCGGGGAATCAGAGGCAGGAAATCAGACATGGGGAATCAGAGGCTGGGAATCAGATGCGGGGAGTCAGAGGCGGGGAATCAGAGCTGGGGTATCAGAGGCGGGGAATCAGAGTTGGGTAATCAGAGGCGGGGAATCAGATATGGGGAAACAGAGGCGGGGAATCAGAGGCAGGGAAACGGAGGCGGGGAATCAGATATTGGGAATCAGAGGCGGGGAATCAGACGCAGGGATTCAGACGCGGGGAAACAGAGGCGGGGAATCAGAGCTGGGGAATCAGAGGCGGGGAATCAGAGTTGGGGAATCAGTGGAGGGGAATCAGATATGGGGAATCAGAGGCGGGGAATCAGAGGCGGGGTAACAGAGATGGGGAATCAGAGGCAGAGAATCACAGGCAGAGAATCAGACGCGGGGAATCAGAGGCGGGGAATCATAGTTGGCGAATCACAGGCGGGGAATAAGAGTTGGGGAATCAGAGGCGGGGAATCTGATATGGGGAATCAGAGGCGGGGAATCAGAGGCAGGGAATCAGAGGCGGGGAATCAGACATGGGGAATCAGAGGCGGGGGATCAGAGCGGGGAATCAGAGTTGGGGAATCAGAGGCGGGGAATTAGATATGGGGAAACAGAGGCGGGGAATCAGAGGCGGGGAAACAGATGCGGGGAATCAGATATGGGGAATCAGAGGTGGTGAATCAAAGGCGCTGAATCAGAGATGGGGAATCAGAGGCGGGGAATCAGAGGCAGGGAATCAAACACGGGGAATCAGAGGCGGGGAATCAGAGTTGGGGAATCAGAGGCGGGGAATCAGATATGGGGAATCAGAGGCGGTGATTCAGAGGCGGTGAAACAGAGGCGGGGAATCAGAGGTGGGTTATCAGAGGTTGGGAATCAGAGGCAGGGAATCAGAGGCGGGGAATCAGAGGCAGAAAATCAGAGGCAGGGAATCAGATGTGCAGAATCAGAAATGGGGAATCAGAGGCAGGGAATCAGAGGTGGGGAATCAGAGGCAGGGAATCAGAGGCCGGTAATCAGAGGCGGGGTATCAGATATGGGGAATCAGAGGTGGGGAATCAGAGGCAGGGAATCAGATGTGCGGAATCAGAGATGGGGAATCAGAGGCAGGGAAATATAGGTGGGGAATCAGATATGGGGAATCAGAGATGGCGAATCAATGGCGCTGAATCAGAGATGGGGAATCAGAGGCGGGGAATCAGAGGCGGGGAATCAGAGTTGGTGAATCAGAGGCGGGGAATCAGATATGGGGAAACAGAGGTGGGGAATCAGAGGTGGGGAAACAGAGGTGGGGAATCAGATATGGGGAATCAGAGGTGGTGAATCGGAGGTTGGGAATCAGAGGCAGGGAATCAGAGGCGGGGAATCAGAGGCGGGGAATCAGAGGAAGGGAATCAGATGTACGGAATCAGAAATGGGGAATCAGAGGCAGGGAATCAGAGGCGGGGAATCAGAGGCGTGGAAACAGAGGCGGGGAATCAGATATGGGGAATCAGAGGTGTGGAATCAAAGGCGGTGAATCAGAGATGGGGAATCAGAGGCGGGGAATCAGAGGCAGGGAATCAGACGTGGGGAATCAGAGGCGGGGAATCAGAGCTGGGGAATCAGAGGCGTGGTATCAGAGTTGGGGAATCAGCGGCGGGGAATCAGATATGGGGAATCAGAGGCGGGGAATCAGAGCTGGGGAATGAGAGGCCGGGAATCAGATATGGTGAAACAGAGGCGGGGAATAAGAGGCGGGGAAACAGAGGCGGGGAATCAGATATGGGGAATCAGAGGCCGGGAATCAGATGTTGGGAAACAGAGGGGGGGAATCAGATATGGGGAATCAGAGGTGGGGAATCAGAACTTGGGAATCAGAGGCAGGGAATCAGAGGCGGGGAATCAGTGTTTGGGAATCAGAGGAGGGGAATCAGATATGAGGAAACAGATGCAGGGAATCAGAGGCGGGGAAACAAAGGCGGGGAATCAGATATGGGGAATCAGAGGTGGGGAATCAGAGGTTGGGAATCAGAAGCATGGAATCAGAGGTGGGGCATCAGAGGCGGGGAATCAGAGGCAGGGAATTGGATGTGCGGAATCAGAGATGGGGAATCAGAGGCGGGGAATGAGATATGGGGAATCAGAGGCGTGGAATCAGAGGCGGGGTAACAGAGGCGGGGAATCACATATGGGGAATCAGCGGTGGCGAATCAAAGGTGGTGAATCAGAGATGGGGAAGCAGAGGCGGGGAATCAGAGGCAGGGAATCAAACACGGGGATTCAGAGGCTGGGAATCAGAGCTGGGGAATCAGAGGCGGGGAATCAGATTTGGGGAATCAGAGGCGGGGAATCAGATATGGGGAATCAGAGGCGGGGAATCAGACGCGGGGAATCAGAGGTGGTGAATCAGAGCTGGGGAATCAGAGGCAGGAAATCAGTGTTGGGGAATCAGAGGCGGGGAATCAGATATGAGGAAACAGAGGCATGAAATGAGAGGCGGGGCATCAGAGGCGGGGAATCAGAGGCAGGGAATCGGATGTGCGGAATCAGAGATGGGGAATCAGAGGTGGGAATCAGAGTCCGGGAATCAGAGTTGGGGAATCAGAGGAGGGGAATCAGAGGCGGGGAAACATAGGTGGGGAATTAGATATGGGGAATCAGAGGTGGGGAATCAGAGGCGATGAATCAGAGATGGCGAATCAGAGGCGGGGAATCAGAGGCAGGAAATCAGACATGGGGAATCAGAGGCTGGGAATCAGACGCGGGGAGTCAGAGGCGGGGAATCAGAGCTGGGGAATCAGAGGCGGGGAATCAGAGTTGGGGAATCAGAGGCGGGGAATCAGATATGGGGAAACAGAGGCGGGGAATCAGAGGCAGGGAAACGGAGGCGGGGAATCAGATATTGGGAATCAGAGGCGGGGAATCAGAGGCAGGGAATCAGACGCGGGGAAACAGAGGCGGGGAATCAGAGCGGGGGAATCAGAGGCGGGGAATCAGAGTTGGGGAATCAGAGGAGGGGAATCAGATATGGGGAATCAGAGGCGGGGAATCAGAGGCGGGGTAACAGAGATGGGGAATCAGAGGCAGGGAATCACAGGCAGAGAATCAGACGCGGGGAATCAGAGGCGGGGAATCATAGTTGGCGAATCACAGGCGGGGAATAAGAGTTGGGGAATCAGAGGCGGGGAATCTGATATGGGGAATCAGAGGCGGGGAATCAGAGGCAGGGAAACAGAGGCGGGGAATCAGACATGGGGAATCAGAGGCGGGGGATCAGAGCGGGGAATCAGAGTTGGGGAATCAGAGGCGGGGAATTAGATATGGGGAAACAGAGGCGGGGAATCAGAGGCGGGGAAACATGCGGGGAATCAGATATGGGGAATCAGAGGTGGTGAATCAAAGGCGCTGAATCAGAGATGGGGAATCAGAGGCGGGGAATCAGAGGCAGGGAATCAAACACGGGGAATCAGAGGCGGGGAATCAGAGTTGGGGAATCAGAGGCGGGGAATCAGATATGGGGAAACAGAGGCGGTGATTCAGAGGCGGTGAAACAGAGGCGGGGAATCAGATATGGGGAATCAGAGGTGGGGTATCAGAGGTTGGGAATCAGAGGCAGGGAATCAGAGGCGGGGAATCAGAGGCGGAAAATCAGAGGCAGGGAATCAGATGTGCAGAATCAGAAATGGGGAATCAGAGGCAGGGAATCAGAGGTGGGGAATCAAACACGGGGAATCAGAGGCGGGGAATCAGAGTTGGGGAATCAGAGGCGGGGAATCAGATATGGGGAAACAGAGGCGGTGATTCAGAGGCGGTGAAACAGAGGCGGGGAATCAGATATGGGGAATCAGAGGTGGGGTATCAGAGGTTGGGAATCAGAGGCAGGGAATCAGAGGCGGGGAATCAGAGGCGGAAAATCAGAGGCAGGGAATCAGATGTGCAGAATCAGAAATGGGGAATCAGAGGCAGGGAATCAGAGGTGGGGAATCAGATGCAGGGAATCAGAGGCCGGGAATCAGAGGCGGGGTATCAGATATGGGGAATCAGAGGTGGGGAATCAGAGGCAGGGAATCAGATGTGCGGAATCAGAGATGGGGAATCAGAGGCAGGGAAATATAGGTGGGGAATCAGATATGGGGAATCAGAGATGGCGAATCAATGGCGCTGAATCAGAGATGGGGAATCAGAGGCGGGGAATCAGAGGCGGGGAATCAGAGTTGGTGAATCTGAGGCAGGGAATCAGATATGGGGAAACAGAGGTGGGGAATCAGAGGTGGGGAAACAGAGGTGGGCAATCAGATATGGGGAATCAGAGGTGGTGAATCGGAGGTTGGGAATCAGAGGCAGGGAATCAGAGGCGGGGAATCAGAGGCGGGGAATCAGAGGCAGGGAATCAGATGTACGGAATCAGAAATGGGGAATCAGAGGCAGGGAATCAGAGGCGGGGAATCAGAGGCGTGGAAACAGAGGCGGGGAATCAGATATGGGGAATCAGAGGTGTGGAATCAAAGGCGGTGAATCAGAGATGGGGAATCAGAGGCGGGGAATCAGAGGCAGGGAATCAGACGTGGGGAATCAGAGGCGGGGAATCAGAGCTGGGGAATCAGAGGCGTGGTATCAGAGTTGGGGAATCAGCGGCGGGGAATCAGATATGGGGAATCAGAGGCGGGGAATCAGAGCTGGGGAATGAGAGGCCGGGAATCAGATATGGTGAAACAGAGGCGGGGAATAAGAGGCGGGGAAACAGAGGCGGGGAATCAGATATGGGGAATCAGAGGTCGGGAATCAGAGGTTGGGAAACAGAGGGGGGGAATCAGATATGGGGAATCAGAGGTGTGGAATCAGAGGTTGGGAATAAGAGGCAGGGAATCAGAGGCGGGGAATCAGACATGGGGAATCAGAGGCAGGGAATCAGACATGGGGAATCAGAGGCTGGGAATCAGACGCGGGGAGTCAGAGGCGGGGAATCAGAGCTGGGGAATCAGAGGCGGGGAATCAGAGTTGGGGAATCAGAGGCGGGGAATCAGATATGGGGAAACAGAGGCGGGGAATCAGAGGCAGGGAAACGGAGGCGGGGAATCAGATATTGGGAATCAGAGGCGGGGAATCAGAGGCAGGGAATCAGACGCGGGGAAACAGAGGCGGGGAATCAGAGCGGGGGAATCAGAGGCGTGGAATCAGAGTTGGGGAATCACAGGAGGGGAATCAGATATGGGGAATCAGAGGCGGGGAATCAGAGGCGGGGTAACAGAGATGGGGAATCAGAGGCAGGGAATCACAGGCAGAGAATCAGACGCGGGGAATCAGAGGCGGGGAATCATAGTTGGCGAATCACAGGCGGGGAATAAGAGTTGGGGAATCAGAGGCGGGTAATCTGATATGGGGAATCAGAGGCGGGGAATCAGAGGCAGGGAAACATAGGCGGGGAATCAGACATGGGGAATCAGAGGCGGGGGATCAGAGCGGGGAATCAGAGTTGGGGAATCAGAGGCGGGGAATTAGATATGGGGAAACAGAGGCGGGGAATCAGAGGCGGGGAAACAGATGCGGGGAATCAGATATGGGGAATCAGAGGTGGTGAATCAAAGGCGCTGAATCAGAGATGGGGAATCAGAGGCGGGGAATCAGAGGCAGGGAATCAAACACGGGGAATCAGAGGCGGGGAATCAGAGTTGGGGAATCAGAGGCGGGGAATCAGATATGGGGAAACAGAGGCGGTGATTCAGAGGCGGTGAAACAGAGGCGGGGAATCAGATATGGGGAATCAGAGGTGGGGTATCAGAGGTTGGGAATCAGAGGCAGGGAATCAGAGGCGGGGAATCAGAGGCGGAAAATCAGAGGCAGGGAATCAGATGTGCAGAATCAGAAATGGGGAATCAGAGGCAGGGAATCAGAGGTGGGGAATCAAACACGGGGAATCAGAGGCGGGGAATCAGAGTTGGGGAATCAGAGGCGGGGAATCAGATATGGGGAAACAGAGGCGGTGATTCAGAGGCGGTGAAACAGAGGCGGGGAATTAGATATGGGGAATCAGAGGTGGGGAATCAGAGGCAGGGAATCAGATGTGCGGAATCAGAGATGGGGAATCAGAGGCAGGGAAATATAGGTGGGGAATCAGATATGGGGAATCAGAGATGGCGAATCAATGGCGCTGAATCAGAGATGGGGAATCAGAGGCGGGGAATCAGAGGCGGGGAATCAGAGTTGGTGAATCAGAGGCAGGGAATCAGATATGGTGAAACAGAGGTGGGGAATCAGAGGTGGGGAAACAGAGGTGGGCAATCAGATATGGGGAATCAGAGGTGGTGAATCGGAGGTTGGGAATCAGAGGCAGGGAATCAGAGGCGGGGAATCAGAGGCGGGGAATCAGAGGCAGGGAATCAGATGTACGGAATCAGAAATGGGGAATCAGAGGCAGGGAATCAGAGGCGGGGAATCAGAGGCGTGGAAACAGAGGCGGGGAATCAGATATGGGGAATCAGAGGTGTGGAATCAAAGGCGGTGAATCAGAGATGGGGAATCAGAGGCGGGGAATCAGAGGCAGGGAATCAGACGTGGGGAATCAGAGGCGGGGAATCAGAGCTGGGGAATCAGAGGCGTGGTATCAGAGTTGGGGAATCAGCGGCGGGGAATCAGATATGGGGAATCAGAGGCGGGGAATCAAAGCTGGGGAATGAGAGGCCGGGAATCAGATATGGTGAAACAGAGGCCGGGAATAAGAGGCGGGGAAACAGAGGCGGGGAATCAGATATGGGGAATCAGAGGTCGGGAATCAGAGGTTGGGAAACAGAGGGGGGGAATCAGATATGGGGAATCAGAGGTGGGGAATCAGAGGTTGGGAATCAGAGGCAGGGAATCAGAGGCGGGGAATCAGTGTTTGGGAATCAGAGGAGGGGAATCAGATATGAGGAAACAGATGCAGGGAATCAGAGGCGGGGAAACAAAGGCGGGGAATCAGATATGGGGAATCAGAGGTGGGGAATCAGAGGTCGGGAATCAGAGGTTGGGAAACAGAGGGGGGGAATCAGATATGGGGAATCAGAGGTGGGGAATCAGAGGTTGGGAATCAGAGGCAGGGAATCAGAGGCGGGGAATCAGTGTTTTGGAATCAGAGGAGGGGAATCAGATATGAGGAAACAGATGCAGGGAATCAGAGGCGGGGAAACAAAGGCGGGGAATCAGATATGGGGAATCAGAGGTGCGGAATCAGAGATGGGGAATCAGAGGCGGGGAATGAGATATGGGGAATCAGAGGCGTGGAATCAGAGGCGGGGTAACAGAGGCGGGGAATCACATATGGGGAATCAGCGGTGGCGAATCAAAGGTGGTGAATCAGAGATGGGGAAGCAGAGGCGGGGAATCAGAGGCAGGGAATCAAACACGGGGATTCAGAGGCGGGGAATCAGAGCTGGGGAATCAGAGGCGGGGAATCAGATTTGGGGAATCAGAGGCGGGGAATCAGATATGGGGAATCAGAGGCGGGGAATCAGACGCGGGGAATCAGAGGTGGTGAATCAGAGCTGGGGAATCAGAGGCGGGAAATCAGTGTTGGGGAATCAGAGGCGGGGAATCAGATATGAGGAAACAGAGGCATGAAATAAGAGGCGGGGCATCAGAGGCGGGGAATCAGAGGCAGGGAATCGGATGTGCGGAATCAGAGATGGGGAATCAGAGGTGGGAATCAGAGTCCGGGAATCAGAGTTGGGGAATCAGATTAGGGGAATCAGAGGCGGGGAAACATAGGTGGGGAATCAGATATGGGGAATCAGAGGTGGGGAATCAGAGGCGATGAATCAGAGATGGCGAATCAGAGGCGGGGAATCAGAGGCAGGAAATCAGACATGGGGAATCAGAGGCTGGGAATCAGACGCGGGGAGTCAGAGGCGGGGAATCAGAGCTGGGGAATCAGAGGCGGGGAATCAGAGTTAGGGAATCAGAGGCGGGGAATCAGATATGGGGAAACAGAGGCGGGGAATCAGAGGCAGGGAAACGGAGGCGGGGAATCAGATATTGGGAATCAGAGGCGGGGAATCAGAGGCAGGGAATCAGACGCGGGGAAACAGAGGCGGGGAATCAGAGCTGGGGAATCAGAGGCGGGGAATCAGAGTTGGGGAATCAGAGGAGGGGAATCAGATATGGGGAATCAGTGGCGGGGAATCAGAGGCGGGGTAACAGAGATGGGGAATCAGAGGCAGAGAATCACAGGCAGAGAATCAGACGCGGGGAATCAGAGGCGGGGAATCATAGTTGGCGAATCACAGGCGGGGAATAAGAGTTGGGGAATCAGAGGCGGGGAATCTGATATGGGGAATCAGAGGCGGGGAATCAGAGGCAGGGAAACAGAGGCGGGGAATCAGACATGGGGAATCAGAGGCGGGGGATCAGAGCGGGGAATCAGAGTTGGGGAATCAGAGGCGGGGAATTAGATATGGGGAAACAGAGGCGGGGAATCAGAGGCTGGGAAACAGATGCGGGGAATCAGATATGGGGAATCAGAGGTGGTGAATCAAAGGCGCTGAATCAGAGATGGGGAATCAGAGGCGGGGAATCAGAGGCAGGGAATCAAACACGGGGAATCAGAGGCGGGGAATCAGAGTTGGGGAATCAGAGGCGGGGAATCAGATATGGGGAAACAGAGGCGGTGATTCAGAGGCGGTGAAACAGAGGCGGGGAATCAGATATGGGGAATCAGAGGTGGGGTATCAGAGGTTGGGAATCAGAGGCAGGGAATCAGAGGCGGGGAATCAGAGGCGGAAAATCAGAGGCAGGGAATCAGATGTGCAGAATCAGAAATGGGGAATCAGAGGCAGGGAATCAGAGGTGGGGAATCAGAGGCAGGGAATCAGAGGCCGGGAATCAGAGGCGGGGTATCAGATATGGGGAATCAGAGGTGGGGAATCAGAGGCAGTGAATCAGATGTGCGGAATCAGAGATGGGAAATCAGAGGCAGGGAAATATATGTGGGGAATCAGATATGGGGAAACAGAGGCGGTGATTCAGAGGCGGTGAAACAGAGGCGGGGAATCAGATATGGGGAATCAGAGGTGGGGTATCAGAGGTTGGGAATCAGAGGCAGGGAATCAGAGGCGGGGAATCAGAGGCGGAAAATCAGAGGCAGGGAATCAGATGTGCAGAATCAGAAATGGGGAATCAGAGGCAGGGAATCAGAGGTGGGGAATCAGAGGCAGGGAATCAGAGGCCGGGAATCAGAGGCGGGGTATCAGATATGGGGAATCAGATTTGGGGAATCAGAGGCGGGGAATTAGATATGGGGAAACAGAGGCGGGGAATCAGAGGTGGGGAAACAGAGGTGGGGAATCAGAGGCGGGGAATCAGAAGTGGGGAATCAGAGGCAGGGAATCAGATGTGCGGAATCAGAGATGGGGAATCAGAGGCAGGGAATCAGAATCAGAAGCGGGGAATCAATGGCTGGGAATCAGAGGCCGGGAATAAGATGCCGGGAATAAGAGGCCGGGAATCAGAGGTGGGGAATCAGAGTCCGGGAATCAGAGGTTGGGAATCAGAGGCATGGAATCAGAGGCGGGACATCAGAGGCGGGAAATCAGAGGCAGGGAATCGGATGTGCGGAATCAGAGATGGGGAATCAGAGGTGGGGAATCAGAGTCCGGGAATCAGGGATGTGGAATCAGAGGCGGGGAATCAGAGGCGGGGAAACATAGGTGGGGAATCAGATATGGGGATTCAAAAGTGGGGAATCAGAGCCGATGAATCAGAGATGGCGAATCAGAGGCGGGGAATCAGAGGCAGGAAATCAAACATGGGGAATCAGAGGCTGGGAATCAGACGCGGGAAGTCAGAGGCGGGGATTCAGAGCTGGGGAATGAGAGGCAGGGAATCAGATATGGGGAAACAGAGGCGGGGAATAAGAGGCGGGGAAACAGTGGCGGGGAATCAGATATGGGGAATCAGAGGTCGGGAATCAGAGGTTGGGAATCAGAGGCAGGGAATCAAAGGCGGGGAATCAGAATTGGGGAATCAGAGATAGGGAATCAGAGATGGGGAATCAGAGGCGGGGAATCAGACGCGGGGAATCAGAGGTGGTGAATCAGAGCTGGGGAATCAGAGGCGGGAAATCAGTGTTGGGGAATGAGAGGCGGGGAATCAGATATGAGGAAACAGAGGCATGAAATCAGAGGCGGGGCATCAGAGGCGGGGAATCAGAGGCAGGGAATCGGATGTGCGGAATCAGAGATGGGGAATCAGAGGTGGGAATCAGAGTCCGGGAATCAGAGTTGGGGAATCAGAGGAGGGGAATCAGAGGCGGGGAAACATAGGTGGGGAATCAGATATGGGGAATCAGACGTGGGGAATCAGAGGCGATGAATCAGAGATGGCGAATCAGAGGCGGGGAATCAGAGGCAGGAAATCAGACATGGGGAATCAGAGGCTGGGAATCAGACGCGGGGAGTCAGAGGCGGGGAATCAGAGCTGGGGAATCAGAGGCGGGGAATCAGAGTTGGGGAATCAGAGGCGGGGAATCAGATATGGGGAAACAGAGGCGGGGAATCAGAGGCAGGGAAACGGAGGCGGGGAATCAGATATTGGGAATCAGAGGCGGGGAATCAGACGCAGGGATTCAGACGCGGGGAAACAGAGGCGGGGAATCAGAGCTGGGGAATCAGAGGCGGGGAATCAGAGTTGGGGAATCAGTGGAGGGGAATCAGATATGGGGAATCAGAGGCGGGTAATCAGAGGCGGGGTAACAGAGATGGGGAATCAGAGGCAGAGAATCACAGGCAGAGAATCAGACGCGGGGAATCAGAGGCGGGGAATCATAGTTGGCGAATCACAGGCGGGGAATAAGTGTTGGGGAATCAGAGGCGGGGAATCTGATATGGGGAATCAGAGGCGGGGAATCAGAGGCAGGGAAACAGAGGTGGGGAATCAGACATGGGGAATCAGAGGCGGGGGATCAGAGCGGGGAATCAGAGTTGGGGAATCAGAGGCGGGGAATTAGATATGGGGAAACAGAGGCGGGGAATCAGAGGCGGGGAAACAGATGCGGGGAATCAGATATGGGGAATCAGAGGTGGTGAATCAAAGGCGCTGAATCAGAGATGGGGAATCAGAGGCGGGGAATCAGAGGCAGGGAATCAAACACGGGGAATCAGAGGCGGGGAATCAGAGTTGGGGAATCAGAGGCGGGGAATCAGATATGGGGAATCAGAGGCGGTGATTCAGAGGCGGTGAAACAGAGGCGGGGATTCAGAGGTGGTGTATCAGAGGTTGGGAATCAGAGGCAGGGAATCAGAGGCGGGGAATCAGAGGCGGAAAATCAGAGGCAGGGAATCAGATGTGCAGAATCAGAAATGGGGAATCAGAGGCAGGGAATCAGAGGTGGGGAATCAGAGGCAGGGAATCAGAGGCCGGGAATCAGAGGCGGGGTATCAGATATGGGGAATCAGAGGTGGGGAATCAGAGGCAGGGAATCAGATGTGCGGAATCAGAGATGGGGAATCAGAGGCAGGGAAATATAGGTGGGGAATCAGATATGGGGAATCAGAGATGGCGAATCAATGGCGCTGAATCAGAGATGGGGAATCAGAGGCGGGGAATCAGAGTTGGTGAATCAGAGGCGGGGAATCAGATATGGGGAAACAGAGGTGGGGATTCAGAGGTGGGGAAACAGAGGTGGGGAATCAGATATGGGGAATCAGAGGTGGTGAATCGGAGGTTGGGAATCAGAGGCAGGGAATCAGAGGCGGGGAATCAGAGGCGGGGAATCAGAGGCAGGGAATCAGATGTACGGAATCAGAAATGGGGAATCAGAGCCAGGGAATCAGAGGCGGGGAATCAGAGGCGTGGAACCAGAGGCGGGGAATCAGATATGGGGAATCAGAGGTGTGGAATCAAAGGCGGTGAATCAGAGATGGGGAATCAGAGGCGGGGAATCAGAGGCAGGGAATCAGACGTGGGGAATCAGAGGCGGGGAATCAGAGCTGGGGAATCAGAGGCGTGGTATCAGAGTTGGGGAATCAGCGGCGGGGAATCAGATATGGGGAATCAGAGGCGGGGAATCAGAGCTGGGGAATGAGAGGCCGGGAATCAGATATGGTGAAACAGAGGCGGGGAATAAGAGGCGGGGAAACAGAGGCGGGGAATCAGATATGGGGAATCAGAGGTCGGGAATCAGAGGTTGGGAAACAGAGTGGGGGAATCAGATATGTGGAATCAGAGGTGGGGAATCAGAGGTTGGGAATCAGAGGCAGGGAATCAGAGGCGGGGAATCAGTGTTTGGGAATCAGAGGAGGGGAATCAGATATGAGGAAACAGATGCAGGGAATCAGAGGCGGGGAAACAAAGGCGGGGAATCAGATATGGGGAATCAGAGGTGGGGAATCAGAGGTTGGGAATCAGAAGCATGGAATCAGAGGCGGGGCATCAGAGGCGGGGAATCAGAGGCAGGGAATTGGATGTGCGGAATCAGAGATGGGGAATCAGAGGCGGGGAATGAGATATGGGGAATCAGAGGCGTGGAATCAGAGGCGGGGTAACAGAGGCGGGGAATCACATATGGGGAATCAGCGGTGGCGAATCAAAGGTGGTGAATCAGAGATGGGGAAGCAGAGGCGGGGAATCAGAGGCAGGGAATCAAACACGGGGATTCAGAGGCGGGGAATCAGAGCTGGGGAATCAGAGGCGGGGAATCAGATTTGGGGAATCAGAGGCGGGGAATCAGATATGGGGAATCAGAGGCGGGGAATCAGACGCGGGGAATCAGAGGTGGTGAATCAGAGCTGGGGAATCAGAGGCGGGAAATCAGTGTTGGGGAATCAGAGGCGTGGAATCAGATATGAGGAAACAGAGGCATGAAATCAGAGGCGGGGCATCAGAGGCGGGGAATCAGAGGCAGGGAATCGGATGTGCGGAATCAGAGATGGGGAATCAGAGGTGGGAATCAGAGTCCGGGAATCAGAGTTGGGGAATCAGAGGAGGGGAATCAGAGGCGGGGAAACATAGGTGGGGAATTAGATATGGGGAATCAGAGGTGGGGAATCAGAGGCGATGAATCAGAGATGGCGAATCAGAGGCGGGGAATCAGAGGCAGGAAATCAGACATGGGGAATCAGAGGCTGGGAATCAGACGCGGGGAGTCAGAGGCGGGGAATCAGAGCTGGGGAATCAGAGGCGGGGAATCAGAATTGGGGAATCAGAGGCGGGGAATCAGATATGGGGAAACAGAGGCGGGGAATCAGAGGCAGGGAAACGGAGGCGGGGAATCAGATATTGGGAATCAGAGGCGGGGAATCAGAGGCAGGGAATCAGACGCGGGGAAACAGAGGCGGGGAATCAGAGCGGGGGAATCAGAGGCGGGGAATCAGAGTTGGGGAATCAGAGGAGGGGAATCAGATATGGGGAATCAGAGGCGGGGAATAGAGGCGGGGTAACAGAGATGGGGAATCAGAGGCAGGGAATCACAGGCAGAGAATCAGACGCGGGGAATCAGAGGCGGGGAATCATAGTTGGCGAATCACAGGCGGGGAATAAGAGTTGGGGAATCAGAGGCGGGGAATCTGATATGGGGAATCAGAGGCGGGGAATCAGAGGCAGGGAAACAGAGGCGGGGAATCAGACATGGGGAATCAGAGGCGGGGGATCAGAGCGGGGAATCAGAGTTGGGGAATCAGAGGCGGGGAATAAGATATGGGGAAACAGAGGCGGGGAATCAGAGGCGGGGAAACATGCGGGGAATCAGATATGGGGAATCAGAGGTGGTGAATCAAAGGCGCTGAATCAGAGATGGGGAATCAGAGGCGGGGAATCAGAGGCAGGGAATCAAACACGGGGAATCAGAGGTGGGGAATCAGAGTTGGGGAATCAGAGGCGGGGAATGAGATATGGGGAAACAGAGGCGGTGATTCAGAGGCGGTGAAACAGAGGCGGGGAATCAGATATGGGGAATCAGAGGTGGGGTATCAGAGGTTGGGAATCAGAGGCAGGGAATCAGAGGCGGGGAATCAGAGGCGGAAAATCAGAGGCAGGGAATCAGATGTGCAGAATCAGAAATGGGGAATCAGAGGCAGGGAATCAGAGGTGGGGAATCAAACACGGGGAATCAGAGGCGGGGAATCAGAGTTGGGGAATCAGAGGCGGGGAATCAGATATGGGGAAACAGAGGCGGTGATTCAGAGGCGGTGAAACAGAGGCGGGGAATCAGATATGGGGAATCAGAGGTGGGGTATCAGAGGTTGGGAATCAGAGGCAGGGAATCAGAGGCGGGGAATCAGAGGCGGAAAATCAGAGGCAGGGAATCAGATGTGCAGAATCAGAAATGGGGAATCAGAGGCAGGGAATCAGAGGTGGGGAATCAGAGGCAGGGAATCAGAGGCCGGGAATCAGAGGCGGGGTATCAGATATGGGGAATCAGTGGTGGGGAATCAGAGGCAGGGAATCAGATGTGCGGAATCAGAGATGGGGAATCAGAGGCAGGGAAATATAGGTGGGGAATCAGATATGGGGAATCAGAGATGGCGAATCAATGGCGCTGAATCAGAGATGGAGAATCAGAGGCGGGGAATCAGAGGCGGGGAATCAGAGTTGGTGAATCAGAGGCAGGGAATCAGATATGGGGAAACAGAGGTGGGGAATCAGAGGTGGGGAAACAGAGGTGGGCAATCAGATATGGGGAATCAGAGGTGGTGAATCGGAGGTTGGGAATCAGAGGCAGGGAATCAGAGGCGGGGAATCAGAGGCGGGGAATCAGAGGCAGGGAATCAGATGTACGGAATCAGAAATGGGGAATCAGAGGCAGGGAATCAGAGGCGGGGAATCAGAGGCAGGGAATCAGAGTTGGGGATTCAGAGGCGGGGAATCAGATATGGGGAAAGGGAGGCGGGGAATCAGAGGCAGGCAAACAGAGGCGGGAATTAGATATGGGGAATCAGAGGTGGGGAATCAGAGGTGGTGAATCAGAGATGGGGAATCACAGGCGGGGAATCAGAGGCAGGGAATAGAACGCGGGGAATCAGAGGCAGGGAATCAGAGTTGGGGCATCAGAGGTTGGGAATTAGATATGGGGTAACAGAGGCGGGGAATCAGAGGTGGGGAAACAGAGGCGGGAAATCAGATATGGGGAATCATAGGTGGGGAATCAGAGGCAGGGAATCAGATGTGCGGAATCAGAGATGGGGAATCAGAGGCAGGGAATCAGAATCAAAAGCGGGGAGTCAGAGGCCGGGAATCAGAGGCCGGGAATCAGATGCTGGGAATAAGAGGCCGGGAATCAGAGGTGGGGAATCAGAGTCCGGGAATCAGAGATGGGGTTTCAGAGGTGGGGAATTAGATATGGAGAATCAGAAGCGGGGAATCAGAGGCGGGGAAACAGAGGTGGGGAATCAGATATGTGGAATCAGAGGTGGCGAATCAAAGGCGGTGAATCAGAGATGGGGAATCAGAGGCGGGGAATCAGAGGCAGGGAATCAAACACGGGAAATCAGAGGCGGGGAATCAGAGCTGGGGAATCAGAGGCGGGGAATCAGAGTTGGGGAATCAGAGGCAGGGAATCAGATATGGGGAAACAGGGGCAGGGAATCAGAGGCGGGGAAACAGAGGCGGGGAATCAGATATGGGGAATCAGAGGTGTGGAATCAGAGGTTTGAAATCAGAGGCAGGGAATCAGAGGCGGGGAAACAGAGGCGGGGAATCAGATATGGGGAATCAGAGGTGGCGAATCAAAGGCGGTGAAACAGAGATGGGGAATCAGGGCAGGGAATCAGAGGCAGGGAATCAAACACGGGGAATCAGAGCTGGGGAATCAGAGGTGGGGAATTAGAGTTGAGGAATCAGAGGAGGGGAATCAGAGGCGGGGAAACAGAGGCGGGGAATCAGATAATGGGAATCAGAGGTGGGGAATCAGAGGTTGGGAATCAGAGGCAGGGAATCAGAGACGGGGAATCAGAGGCGGGGAATCAGAGGCAGGGAATCAGATGTGCGGAATCGGAGGTGGGGAATCAGAGGCAGGGATTCAGGGGCGGGGATTCCGAGGCGGGGAATCAGAGGCCGGGAATCAGATATGGGGAAACAGAGGTGGGGTATCAGAGGTTGGGAATCAGAGGCAGGGAATCAGAGGCGGGGAATCAGAGGCGGAAAATCAGAGGCAGGGAATCAGATGTGCAGAATCAGAAATGGGGAATCAGAGGCAGGGAATCAGAGGTGGGGAATCAAACACGGGGAATCAGAGGCGGGGAATCAGAGTTGGGGAATCAGAGGCGGGGAATCAGATATGGGGAAACAGAGGCGGTGATTCAGAGGCGGTGAAACAGAGGCGGGGAATTAGATATGGGGAATCAGAGGTGGGGAATCAGAGGCAGGGAATCAGATGTGCGGAATCAGAGATGGGGAATCAGAGGCAGGGAAATATAGGTGGGGAATCAGATATGGGGAATCAGAGATGGCGAATCAATGGCGCTGAATCAGAGATGGGGAATCAGAGGCGGGGAATCAGAGGCGGGGAATCAGAGTTGGTGAATCAGAGGCAGGGAATCAGATATGGTGAAACAGAGGTGGGGAATCAGAGGTGGGGAAACAGAGGTGGGCAATCAGATATGGGGAATCAGAGGTGGTGAATCGGAGGTTGGGAATCAGAGGCAGGGAATCAGAGGCGGGGAATCAGAGGCGGGGAATCAGAGGCAGGGAATCAGATGTACGGAATCAGAAATGGGGAATCAGAGGCAGGGAATCAGAGGCGGGGAATCAGAGGCGTGGAAACAGAGGCGGGGAATCAGATATGGGGAATCAGAGGTGTGGAATCAAAGGCGGTGAATCAGAGATGGGGAATCAGAGGCGGGGAATCAGAGGCAGGGAATCAGACGTGGGGAATCAGAGGCGGGGAATCAGAGCTGGGGAATCAGAGGCGTGGTATCAGAGTTGGGGAATCAGCGGCGGGGAATCAGATATGGGGAATCAGAGGCGGGGAATCAAAGCTGGGGAATGAGAGGCCGGGAATAAGATATGGTCAAACAGAGGCCGGGAATAAGAGGCGGGGAAACAGAGGCGGGGAATCAGATATGGGGAATCAGAGGTCGGGAATCAGAGGTTGGGAAACAGAGGGGGGGAATCAGATATGGGGAATCAGAGGTGGGGAATCAGAGGTTGGGAATCAGAGGCAGGGAATCAGAGGCGGGGAATCAGTGTTTGGGAATCAGAGGAGGGGAATCAGATATGAGGAAACAGATGCAGGGAATCAGAGGCGGGGAAACAAAGGCGGGGAATCAGATATGGGGAATCAGAGGTGGGGAATCAGAGGTCGGGAATCAGAGGTTGGGAAACAGAGGGGGGGAATCAGATATGGGGAATCAGAGGTGGGGAATCAGAGGTTGGGAATCAGAGGCAGGGAATCAGAGGCGGGGAATCAGTGTTTGGGAATCAGAGGAGGGGAATCAGATATGAGGAAACAGATGCAGGGAATCAGAGGCGGGGAAACAAAGGCGGGGAATCAGATATGGGGAATCAGAGGTGCGGAATCAGAGATGGGGAATCAGAGGCGGGGAATGAGATATGGGGAATCAGAGGCGTGGAATCAGAGGCGGGGTAACAGAGGCGGGGAATCACATATGGGGAATCAGCGGTGGCGAATCAAAGGTGGTGAATCAGAGATGGGGAAGCAGAGGCGGGGAATCAGAGGCAGGGAATCAAACACGGGGATTCAGAGGCGGGGAATCAGAGCTGGGGAATCAGAGGCGGGGAATCAGATTTGGGGAATCAGAGGCGGGGAATCAGATATGGGGAATCAGAGGCGGGGAATCAGACGCGGGGAATCAGAGGTGGTGAATCAGAGCTGGGGAATCAGAGGCGGGAAATCAGTGTTGGGGAATCAGAGGCGGGGAATCAGATATGAGGAAACAGAGGCATGAAATAAGAGGCGGGGCATCAGAGGCGGGGAATCAGAGGCAGGGAATCGGATGTGCGGAATCAGAGATGGGGAATCAGAGGTGGGAATCAGAGTCCGGGAATCAGAGTTGGGGAATCAGAGGAGGGGAATCAGAGGCGGGGAAACATAGGTGGGGAATCAGATATGGGGAATCAGAGGTGGGGAATCAGAGGCGATGAATCAGAGATGGCGAATCAGAGGCGGGGAATCAGAGGCAGGAAATCAGACATGGGGAATCAGAGGCTGGGAATCAGACGCGGGGAGTCAGAGGCGGGGAATCAGAGCTGGGGAATCAGAGGCGGGGAATCAGAGTTAGGGAATCAGAGGCGGGGAATCAGATATGGGGAAACAGAGGCGGGGAATCAGAGGCAGGGAAACGGAGGCGGGGAATCAGATATTGGGAATCAGAGGCGGGGAATCAGAGGCAGGGAATCAGACGCGGGGAAACAGAGGCGGGGAATCAGAGCTGGGGAATCAGAGGCGGGGAATCAGAGTTGGGGAATCAGAGGAGGGGAATCAGATATGGGGAATCAGTGGCGGGGAATCAGAGGCGGGGTAACAGAGATGGGGAATCAGAGGCAGGGAATCACAGGCAGAGAATCAGACGCGGGGAATCAGAGGCGGGGAATCATAGTTGGCGAATCACAGGCGGGGAATAAGAGTTGGGGAATCAGAGGCGGGGAATCTGATATGGGGAATCAGAGGCGGGGAATCAGAGGCAGGGAAACAGAGGCGGGGAATCAGACATGGGGAATCAGAGGCGGGGGATCAGAGCGGGGAATCAGAGTTGGGGAATCAGAGGCGGGGAATTAGATATGGGGAAACAGAGGCGGGGAATCAGAGGCTGGGAAACAGATGCGGGGAATCAGATATGGGGAATCAGAGGTGGTGAATCAAAGGCGCTGAATCAGAGATGGGGAATCAGAGGCGGGGAATCAGAGGCAGGGAATCAAACACGGGGAATCAGAGGCGGGGAATCAGAGTTGGGGAATCAGAGGCGGGGAATCAGATATGGGGAAACAGAGGCGGTGATTCAGAGGCGGTGAAACAGAGGCGGGGAATCAGATATGGGGAATCAGAGGTGGGGTATCAGAGGTTGGGAATCAGAGGCAGGGAATCAGAGGCGGGGAATCAGAGGCGGAAAATCAGAGGCAGGGAATCAGATGTGCAGAATCAGAAATGGGGAATCAGAGGCAGGGAATCAGAGGTGGGGAATCAGAG
This sequence comes from Narcine bancroftii, assembly GCF_036971445.1. Taxonomy (NCBI): domain Eukaryota; kingdom Metazoa; phylum Chordata; class Chondrichthyes; order Torpediniformes; family Narcinidae; genus Narcine; species Narcine bancroftii. The sequence continues at coordinate 310,239,143 of NC_091469.1, read as the reverse complement.
GCAGGGAATCAGAGGCCGGGAATCAGAGGCGGGGTATCAGATATGGGGAATCAGAGGTGGGGAATCAGAGGCAGTGAATCAGATGTGCGGAATCAGAGATGTGAAATCAGAGGCAGGGAAATATATGTGGGGAATCAGATATGGGGAAACAGAGGCGGTGATTCAGAGGCGGTGAAACAGAGGCGGGGAGTCAGATATGGGGAATCAGAGGTGGGGTATCAGAGGTTGGGAATCAGAGGCAGGGAATCAGAGGCGGGGAATCAGAGGCGGAAAATCAGAGGCAGGGAATCAGATGTGCAGAATCAGAAATGGGGAATCAGAGGCAGGGAATCAGAGGTGGGGAATCAGAGGCAGGGAATCAGAGGCCGGGAATCAGAGGCGGGGTATCAGATATGGGGAATCAGATTTGGGGAATCAGAGGCGGGGAATTAGATATGGGGAAACAGAGGCGGGGAATCAGAGGTGGGGAAACAGAGGTGGGGAATCAGAGGCGGGGAATCAGAAGTGGGGAATCAGAGGGAGGGAATCAGATGTGCGGAATCAGAGATGGGGAATCAGAGGCAGGGAATCAGAATCAGAAGCGGGGAATCAATGGCTGGGAATCAGAGGCCGGGAATAAGATGCCGGGAATAAGAGGCCGGGAATCAGAGGTGGGGAATCAGAGTCCGGGAATCAGAGGTTGGGAATCAGAGGCATGGAATCAGAGGCGGGACATCAGAGGCGGGGAATCAGAGGCAGGGAATCGGATGTGCGGAATCAGAGATGGGGAATCAGAGGTGGGGAATCAGAGTCCGGGAATCAGGGATGTGGAATCAGAGGCGGGGAATCAGAGGCGGGGAAACATAGGTGGGGAATCAGATATGGGGAATCAAAAGTGGGGAATCAGAGCCGATGAATCAGAGATGGCGAATCAGAGGCGGGGAATCAGAGGCAGGAAATCAAACATGGGGAATCAGAGGCTGGGAATCAGACGCGGGAAGTCAGAGGCGGGGATTCAGAGCTGGGGAATGAGAGGCAGGGAATCAGATATGGGGAAACAGAGGCGGGGAATAAGAGGCGGGGAAACAGTGGCGGGGAATCAGATATGGGGAATCAGAGGTCGGGAATCAGAGGTTGGGAATCAGAGGCAGGGAATCAAAGGCGGGGAATCAGAATTGGGGAATCAGAGATAGGGAATCAGAGATGGGGAATCAGAGGCGGGGAATCAGACGCGGGGAATCAGAGGTGGTGAATCAGAGCTGGGGAATCAGAGGCGGGAAATCAGTGTTGGGGAATGAGAGGCGGGGAATCAGATATGAGGAAACAGAGGCATGAAATCAGAGGCGGGGCATCAGAGGCGGGGAATCAGAGGCAGGGAATCGGATGTGCGGAATCAGAGATGGGGAATCAGAGGTGGGAATCAGAGTCCGGGAATCAGAGTTGGGGAATCAGAGGAGGGGAATCAGAGGCGGGGAAACATAGGTGGGGAATCAGATATGGGGAATCAGACGTGGGGAATCAGAGCCGATGAATCAGAGATGGCGAATCAGAGGCGGGGAATCAGAGGCAGGAAATCAGACATGGGGAATCAGAGGCTGGGAATCAGACGCGGGGAGTCAGAGGCGGGGAATCAGAGCTGGGGAATCAGAGGCGGGGAATCAGAGTTGGGGAATGAGAGGCGGGGAATCAGATATGGGGAAACAGAGGCGGGGAATCAGAGGCAGGGAAACGGAGGCGGGGAATCAGATATTGGGAATCAGAGGCGGGGAATCAGACGCAGGGATTCAGACGCGGGGAAACAGAGGCGGGGAATCAGAGCTGGGGAATCAGAGGCGGGGAATCAGAGTTGGGGAATCAGTGGAGGGGAATCAGATATGGGGAATCAGAGGCGGGTAATCAGAGGCGGGGTAACAGAGATGGGGAATCAGAGGCAGAGAATCACAGGCAGAGAATCAGACGCGGGGAATCAGAGGCGGGGAATCATAGTTGGCGAATCACAGGCGGGGAATAAGTGTTGGGGAATCAGAGGCGGGGAATCTGATATGGGGAATCAGAGGCGGGGAATCAGAGGCAGGGAAACAGAGGTGGGGAATCAGACATGGGGAATCAGAGGCGGGGGATCAGAGCGGGGAATCAGAGTTGGGGAATCAGAGGCGGGGAATTAGATATGGGGAAACAGAGGCGGGGAATCAGAGGCGGGGAAACAGATGCGGGGAATCAGATATGGGGAATCAGAGGTGGTGAATCAAAGGCGCTGAATCAGAGATGGGGAATCAGAGGCGGGGAATCAGAGGCAGGGAATCAAACACGGGGAATCAGAGGCGGGGAATCAGAGTTGGGGAATCAGAGGCGGGGAATCAGATATGGGGAATCAGAGGCGGTGATTCAGAGGCGGTGAAACAGAGGCGGGGATTCAGAGGTGGGGTATCAGAGGTTGGGAATCAGAGGCAGGGAATCAGAGGCGGGGAATCAGAGGCGGAAAATCAGAGGCAGGGAATCAGATGTGCAGAATCAGAAATGGGGAATCAGAGGCAGGGAATCAGAGGTGGGGAATCAGAGGCAGGGAATCAGAGGCCGGGAATCAGAGGCGGGGTATCAGATATGGGGAATCAGAGGTGGGGAATCAGAGGCAGGGAATCAGATGTGCGGAATCAGAGATGGGGAATCAGAGGCAGGGAAATATAGGTGGGGAATCAGATATGGGGAATCAGAGATGGCGAATCAATGGCGCTGAATCAGAGATGGGGAATCAGAGGCGGGGAATCAGAGTTGGTGAATCAGAGGCGGGGAATCAGATATGGGGAAACAGAGGTGGGGAATCAGAGGTGGGGAAACAGAGGTGGGGAATCAGATATGGGGAATCAGAGGTGGTGAATCGGAGGTTGGGAATCAGAGGCAGGGAATCAGAGGCGGGGAATCAGAGGCGGGGAATCAGAGGCAGGGAATCAGATGTACGGAATCAGAAATGGGGAATCAGAGCCAGGGAATCAGAGGCGGGGAATCAGAGGCGTGGAACCAGAGGCGGGGAATCAGATATGGGGAATCAGAGGTGTGGAATCAAAGGCGGTGAATCAGAGATGGGGAATCAGAGGCGGGGAATCAGAGGCAGGGAATCAGACGTGGGGAATCAGAGGCGGGGAATCAGAGCTGGGGAATCAGAGGCGTGGTATCAGAGTTGGGGAATCAGCGGCGGGGAATCAGATATGGGGAATCAGAGGCGGGGAATCAGAGCTGGGGAATGAGAGGCCGGGAATCAGATATGGTGAAACAGAGGCGGGGAATAAGAGGCGGGGAAACAGAGGCGGGGAATCAGATATGGGGAATCAGAGGTCGGGAATCAGAGGTTGGGAAACAGAGGGGGGGAATCAGATATGTGGAATCAGAGGTGGGGAATCAGAGGTTGGGAATCAGAGGCAGGGAATCAGAGGCGGGGAATCAGTGTTTGGGAATCAGAGGAGGGGAATCAGATATGAGGAAACAGATGCAGGGAATCAGAGGCGGGGAAACAAAGGCGGGGAATCAGATATGGGGAATCAGAGGTGGGGAATCAGAGGTTGGGAATCAGAAGCATGGAATCAGAGGCGGGGCATCAGAGGCGGGGAATCAGAGGCAGGGAATTGGATGTGCGGAATCAGAGATGGGGAATCAGAGGCGGGGAATGAGATATGGGGAATCAGAGGCGTGGAATCAGAGGCGGGGTAACAGAGGCGGGGAATCACATATGGGGAATCAGCGGTGGCGAATCAAAGGTGGTGAATCAGAGATGGGGAAGCAGAGGCGGGGAATCAGAGGCAGGGAATCAAACACGGGGATTCAGAGGCGGGGAATCAGAGCTGGGGAATCAGAGGCGGGGAATCAGATTTGGGGAATCAGAGGCGGGGAATCAGATATGGGGAATCAGAGGCGGGGAATCAGACGCGGGGAATCAGAGGTGGTGAATCAGAGCTGGGGAATCAGAGGCGGGAAATCAGTGTTGGGGAATCAGAGGCGTGGAATCAGATATGAGGAAACAGAGGCATGAAATCAGAGGCGGGGCATCAGAGGCGGGGAATCAGAGGCAGGGAATCGGATGTGCGGAATCAGAGATGGGGAATCAGAGGTGGGAATCAGAGTCCGGGAATCAGAGTTGGGGAATCAGAGGAGGGGAATCAGAGGCGGGGAAACATAGGTGGGGAATTAGATATGGGGAATCAGAGGTGGGGAATCAGAGGCGATGAATCAGAGATGGCGAATCAGAGGCGGGGAATCAGAGGCAGGAAATCAGACATGGGGAATCAGAGGCTGGGAATCAGACGCGGGGAGTCAGAGGCGGGGAATCAGAGCTGGGGAATCAGAGGCGGGGAATCAGAGTTGGGGAATCAGAGGCGGGGAATCAGATATGGGGAAACAGAGGCGGGGAATCAGAGGCAGGGAAACGGAGGCGGGGAATCAGATATTGGGAATCAGAGGCGGGGAATCAGAGGCAGGGAATCAGACGCGGGGAAACAGAGGCGGGGAATCAGAGCGGGGGAATCAGAGGCGGGGAATCAGAGTTGGGGAATCAGAGGAGGGGAATCAGATATGGGGAATCAGAGGCGGGGAATCAGAGGCGGGGTAACAGAGATGGGGAATCAGAGGCAGGGAATCACAGGCAGAGAATCAGACGCGGGGAATCAGAGGCGGGGAATCATAGTTGGCGAATCACAGGCGGGGAATAAGAGTTGGGGAATCAGAGGCGGGGAATCTGATATGGGGAATCAGAGGCGGGGAATCAGAGGCAGGGAAACAGAGGCGGGGAATCAGACATGGGGAATCAGAGGCGGGGGATCAGAGCGGGGAATCAGAGTTGGGGAATCAGAGGCGGGGAATTAGATATGGGGAAACAGAAGCGGGGAATCAGAGGCGGGGAAACATGCGGGGAATCAGATATGGGGAATCAGAGGTGGTGAATCAAAGGCGCTGAATCAGAGATGGGGAATCAGAGGCGGGGAATCAGAGGCAGGGAATCAAACACGGGGAATCAGAGGCAGGGAATCAAACACGGGGAATCAGAGGTGGGGAATCAGAGTTGGGGAATCAGAGGCGGGGAATGAGATATGGGGAAACAGAGGCGGTGATTCAGAGGCGGTGAAACAGAGGCGGGGAATCAGATATGGGGAATCAGAGGTGGGGTATCAGAGGTTGGGAATCAGAGGCAGGGAATCAGAGGCGGGGAATCAGAGGCGGAAAATCAGAGGCAGGGAATCAGATGTGCAGAATCAGAAATGGGGAATCAGAGGCAGGGAATCAGAGGTGGGGAATCAAACACGGGGAATCAGAGGCGGGGAATCAGAGTTGGGGAATCAGAGGCGGGGAATCAGATATGGGGAAACAGAGGCGGTGATTCAGAGGCGGTGAAACAGAGGCGGGGAATCAGATATGGGGAATCAGAGGTGGGGTATCAGAGGTTGGGAATCAGAGGCAGGGAATCAGAGGCGGGGAATCAGAGGCGGAAAATCAGAGGCAGGGAATCAGATGTGCAGAATCAGAAATGGGGAATCAGAGGCAGGGAATCAGAGGTGGGGAATCAGAGGCAGGGAATCAGAGGCCGGGAATCAGAGGCGGGGTATCAGATATGGGGAATCAGAGGTGGGGAATCAGAGGCAGGGAATCAGATGTGCGGAATCAGAGATGGGGAATCAGAGGCAGGGAAATATAGGTGGGGAATCAGATATGGGGAATCAGAGATGGCGAATCAATGGCGCTGAATCAGAGATGGAGAATCAGAGGCGGGGAATCAGAGGCGGGGAATCAGAGTTGGTGAATCAGAGGCAGGGAATCAGATATGGGGAAACAGAGGTGGGGAATCAGAGGTGGGGAAACAGAGGTGGGCAATCAGATATGGGGAATCAGAGGTGGTGAATCGGAGGTTGGGAATCAGAGGCAGGGAATCAGAGGCGGGGAATCAGAGGCGGGGAATCAGAGGCAGGGAATCAGATGTACGGAATCAGAAATGGGGAATCAGAGGCAGGGAATCAGAGGCGGGGAATCAGAGGCAGGGAATCAGAGTTGGGGATTCAGAGGCGGGGAATCAGATATGGGGAAAGGGAGGCGGGGAATCAGAGGCAGGCAAACAGAGGCGGGAATTAGATATGGGGAATCAGAGGTGGGGAATCAGAGGTGGTGAATCAGAGATGGGGAATCACAGGCGGGGAATCAGAGGCAGGGAATAGAACGCGGGGAATCAGAGGCAGGGAATCAGAGTTGGGGCATCAGAGGTTGGGAATTAGATATGGGGTAACAGAGGCGGGGAATCAGAGGTGGGGAAACAGAGGCGGGAAATCAGATATGGGGAATCATAGGTGGGGAATCAGAGGCAGGGAATCAGATGTGCCGAATCAGAGATGGGGAATCAGAGGCAGGGAATCAGAATCAAAAGCGGGGAGTCAGAGGCCGGGAATCAGAGGCCGGGAATCAGATGCTGGGAATAAGAGGCCGGGAATCAGAGGTGGGGAATCAGAGTCCGGGAATCAGAGATGGGGTTTCAGAGGTGGGGAATTAGATATGGAGAATCAGAAGCGGGGAATCAGAGGCGGGGAAACAGAGGTGGGGAATCAGATATGTGGAATCAGAGGTGGCGAATCAAAGGCGGTGAATCAGAGATGGGGAATCAGAGGCGGGGAATCAGAGGCAGGGAATCAAACACGGGAAATCAGAGGCGGGGAATCAGAGCTGGGGAATCAGAGGCGGGGAATCAGAGTTGGGGAATCAGAGGCAGGGAATCAGATATGGGGAAACAGGGGCAGGGAATCAGAGGCGGGGAAACAGAGGCGGGGAATCAGATATGGGGAATCAGAGGTGTGGAATCAGAGGTTTGAAATCAGAGGCAGGGAATCAGAGGCGGGGAAACAGAGGCGGGGAATCAGATATGGGGAATCAGAGGTGGCGAATCAAAGGCGGTGAAACAGAGATGGGGAATCAGGGCAGGGAATCAGAGGCAGGGAATCAAACACGGGGAATCAGAGCTGGGGAATCAGAGGTGGGGAATTAGAGTTGGGGAATCAGAGGAGGGGAATCAGAGGCGGGGAAACAGAGGCGGGGAATCAGATAATGGGAATCAGAGGTGGGGAATCAGAGGTTGGGAATCAGAGGCAGGGAATCAGAGACGGGGAATCAGAGGCGGGGAATCAGAGGCAGGGAATCAGATGTGCGGAATCGGAGGTGGGGAATCAGAGGCAGGGATTCAGGGGCGGGGATTCCGAGGCGGGGAATCAGAGGCCGGGAATCAGATATGGGGAAACAGAGGTGGGGAATCAGAGGCGGGGAAACAGAGGCGGGGAATAGATATGGGGAATCAGAGGTGGGGAATCAGAGGTTGGGAATCAGAGGCAGGGAATCAGAGGCTTGGAATCAGATGCAGGGAATCAGATGCGGGGAATCAGAGGCGGGGAATCAGAGCTTGGGAATCAGAGGTGGGGAATCAGAGGTGGGCAAATAGAGGCGGGGATCAGATATGGGGAAACAGAGGCGGGGAATCAGAGGCGGGGAAACAGAGGCGGGGAATCAGATATGGGGAATCAGAGGTGGGGAATCAGAGGTTGGGAATCAGAGGCTGGGAATCAGAGGCTGGGAATCAGATGCATGGAATCAGATGCGGGGAATCAGAGGCGGGGAATCAGAGCTGGGGAATCAGAGGTGGGGATTCAAAGTTGGGGAATCAGAGGCGGGGACTTAGATATGGGGAAACAGGCGGGGAATCAGAGGCGGGGAAACAGAGGCGGGGAATCAGATATGGGGAATCAGAGGTGAGGGATCAGAGGCAGGGAATTAGATTTGCGGAATCAGAGATGGGGAATCAGAAGCAGGGAATCAGAGGCCGGGAATCCGAGGCCGGAATCAGATGCCGGGAATAAGAGGCCGGGAATCAGAGGTGGGGAATCAGAGTCCGGGAATCAGAGATGGGGAATCAGAGGCGGGGAATGAGATATGGGGAATCAGAGGCGGGGAATCAGAGTTGGGGAATCAGAGGCGGGGAATCAGAGGTTGGGAATCAGAGGCAGGGAATCAGAGGCGGGGAATCAGAGGCGGGGAATCAGAGGCAGGGAATCAGATGTGCGGAATCAGAGATGGGGAATCAGAGGCAGGGAATCAAACACGGGGAATTAGAGGCGGGGAATCAGAGCTGGGGAATCAGAGGCGGGGAATCAGAGTTGGGGAATCAGAGGTGGGGAATCAGAGGTTGGGAATCAGAGGCAAGGAATCAGAGGCGGGGAATCAGTGTTGGGGAATCAGAGGAGGGGAATCAGATATGAGGAAACAGATGCAGGGAATCAGAGGCGGGGAATCAGAGGCAGGGAATCAGATGTGCGGAATCAGAGATGGGGAATCAGAGGCAGGGAATCAAACACGGGGAATTAGAGGCGGGGAATCAGAGCTGGGGAATCAGAGGCGGGGAATCAGAGGTTGGGAATCAGAGGCAGGGAATCAGAGGCGGGGAATCAGAGGCGGGGAATCAGAGGCAGGGAATCAGATGTGCGGAATCAGAGATGGGGAATCAGAGGCAGGGAATCAAACACGGGGAATTAGAGGCGGGGAATCAGAGCTGGGGAATCAGAGGCGGGGAATCAGAGTTGGGGAATCAGAGGTGGGGAATCAGAGGTTGGGAATCAGAGGCAAGGAATCAGAGGCGGGGAATCAGTGTTGGGGAATCAGAGGAGGGGAATCAGATATGAGGAAACAGATGCAGGGAATCAGAGGCGGGGAATCAGAGGCAGGGAATCAAACACGGGGAATTAGAGGCGGGGAATCAGAGCTGGGGAATCAGAGGCGGGGAATCAGAGTTGGGGAATCAGAGGTGGGGAATCAGAGGTTGGGAATCAGAGGCAAGGAATCAGAGGCGGGGAATCAGTGTTGGGGAATCAGAGGAGGGGAATCAGATATGAGGAAACAGATGCAGGGAATCAGAGGCGGGGAAACAGAGGTTGGGAATCAGAAGCATGGAATCAGAGGCGGGGAATCAGAGGCAGGGAATTGGATGTGCGGAATCAGAGGCGGGGAATCAGAGGCAGGAAATAAGACATGGGGAATCAGAGGCTGGGAATCAGACGCGGGGAGTCAGAGGCGGGGAATCAGAGCTGGGGAATCAGAGGCAGGGAATCAGAGTTGGGGTATCAGAGGCGGGGAATCAGAGGCAGGGAAACGGTGGCGGGGAATCAGATTTGGGGAAACAGAGGCGGGGAATCAGAGGCAGGGAAACGGAGGCGGGGAATCAGATATGGGGAATCAGAGGAGGGGAATCAGAGGTTGTGAATCAGAGGCAGGGAATCAGAGGTGGGGATTCAGAGGCAGTGAATCAGATGCGGGGAATCAGAGGCGGGGATTCAGAGCTGGGGAATCAGAGCGGGGAATCAGAGTTGGGGAATCAGAGGCGGGGAATTAGATATGGGGAAACAGAGGCGGGGAATCAGATATGGGGAAACAAAGGAGGGGAATCAGATATGGGGAATCAGAGGTGGGGAATCAGAGGTTGGGAATCAGAAGCATGGAATCAGAGGCGGGGCATCAGAGGCGGGGAATCAGAGGCAGGGAATTGGATGTGCGGAATCAGAGATGGGGAATCAGAGGTGGGGAATCAGAGGTTGGGAATCAGAGGCAGGGAATCAGAGGCGGGGAATCAGTGTTGGGGCATCAGAGGAGGGGAATCAGATATGAGGAAACAGATGCAGGGAATCAGAGGCGGGGAAACAGAGGCGGGGAATCAGATATGGGGAATCAGAGGTGGGGAATCAGAGGTTGGCAATCAGAAGCATGGAATCAGAGGCGGGGCATCAGAGCCGGGGAATCAGAGGCAGGGAATTGGATGTGCGGCATCAGAGATGGGGAATCAGAGGCGGGGAATGAGATATGGGGAAACAGAGGCGGGGAATCAGAGGCAGGGAAACGGAGGCGGGGAATCAGATATGGGGAATCAGCGGTGGCGAATCAAAGGTGGTGAATCAGAGATGGGGAAGCAGAGGCGGGGAATCAGAGGCAGGGAATCAAACACGGGGATTCAGATGCGGGGAATCAGAGCTGGGGAATCAGAGGCGGGGAATCAGATTTGGGGAATCAGAGGCGGGGAATCAGATATGGGGAAACAGAGGCGGGGAATCAGAGGTGGGGAAACGGAGGTGGGGAATCAGAGGCAGGGAATCAGAGGCGGGAAATCAGAGGCAGGGAATCAGATGTGTGGAATCAGAGATGGGGAATCAGAGGCAGGGAATCAGAATCAGAAGCGGGGAATCAGAGGCTGGGAATCAGAGGCCGGGAATCAGATGCCGGGAATAAGAGGCCGGGAATCAGAGGTGGGGAATCAGAGTTGGGGATTCAGAGGCAGGGAATCAGATGCGGGGAATCAGAGGCGGGGATTCAGAGCTGGGGAATCAGAGCGGTGAATCAGAGTTGGGGAATCAGAGGCGGGGAATTAGATATGGGGAAACAGAGGCGGGGAATCAGAGGCGGGGAAACAGAGGCGGGGAATCAGAGGCGGGGAAACAGAGGCAGGGAATCAGATATGGGTAATCAGAGGTGGGAAATCAGAGGCAGGGAATCAGATGTGCGGAATCAGAGATGGGGAATCAGAGGCAGGGAAACAGAATCAGAAGCGGGGAATCAGAGGCCGGGAATCAGAGGCCGGGAATCAGATGCCGGGAATAAGAGGCCGGGAATCAGAGGTGGGGAGTCAGAGTGCGGGAATCAGAGATGGGGAATCAGAGGAGGGGAATCAGATATGAGGAAACAGATGCAGGGAATCAGAGGCGGGGAATCAGAGGCAGGGAATCAGATGTGCGGAATCAGAGATGGGGAATCAGAGGCAGGGAATCAAACACGGGAAATTAGAGGCGGGGAATCAGAGCTGGGGAATCAGACGCGGGGAATCAGAGTTGGGGAATCAGAGGTGGGGAATCAGAGGTTGGGAATCAGAGGCAAGGAATCAGAGGCGGGGAATCAGTGTTGGGGAATCAGAGGAGGGGAATCAGATATGAGGAAACAGATGCAGGGAATCAGAGGCGGGGAAACAGAGGCGGGGAATCAGATATGGGGAATCAGAGGTGGGGAATCAGAGGTTGGGAATCAGAAGCATGGAATCAGAGGCGGGGCATCAGAGGCGGGGAATCAGAGGCAGGGAATTGGATGTGCGGAATCAGAGGCGGGGAATCAGAGGCAGGAAATAAGACATGGGGAATCAGAGGCTGGGAATCAGACGCGGGGAGTCAGAGGCGGGGAATCAGAGCTGGGGAATCAGAGGCAGGGAATCAGAGTTGGGGTATCAGAGGCGGGGAATCAGATATGGGGAAACAGAGGCGGGGAATCAGAGGCAGGGAAACGGTGGCGGGGAATAAGATTTGGGGAAACAGAGGCGGGGAATCAGAGGCAGGGAAACGGAGGCGGGGAATCAGATATGGGGAATCAGAGGAGGGGAATCAGAGGTTGTGAATCAGAGGCAGGGAATCAGAGGTGGGGATTCAGAGGCAGTGAATCAGATGCGGGGAATCAGAGGCGGGGATTCAGAGCTGGGGAATCAGAGCGGGGAATCAGAGTTGGGGAATCAGAGGCGGGGAATTAGATATGGGGAAACAGAGGCGGGGAATCAGATATGGGGAAACAAAGGCGGGGAATCAGATATGGGGAATCAGAGGTGGGGAATCAGAGGTTGGGAATCAGAAGCATGGAATCAGAGGCGGGGCATCAGAGGCGGGGAATCAGAGGCAGGGAATTGGATGTGCGGAATCAGAGATGGGGAATCAGAGGTGGGGAATCAGAGGTTGGGAATCAGAGGCAGGGAATCAGAGGCGGGGAATCAGTGTTGGGGCATCAGAGGAGGGGAATCAGATATGAGGAAACAGATGCAGGGAATCAGAGGCGGGGAAACAGAGGCGGGGAATCAGATATGGGGAATCAGAGGTGGGGAATCAGAGGTTGGCAATCAGAAGCATGGAATCAGAGGCGGGGCATCAGAGCCGGGGAATCAGAGGCAGGGAATTGGATGTGCGGCATCAGAGATGGGGAATCAGAGGCGGGGAATGAGATATGGGGAATCAGAGGCGGGGAATCAGAGGCGGGGTAACAGAGGCGGGGAATCACATATGGGGAATCAGCGGTGGCGAATCAAAGGTGGTGAATCAGAGATGGGGAAGCAGAGGCGGGGAATCAGAGGCAGGGAATCAAACACGGGGATTCAGAGGCGGGGAATCAGAGCTGGGGAATCAGAGGCGGGGAATCAGATTTGGGGAATCAGAGGCGGGGAATCAGATATGGGGAAACAGAGGCGGGGAATCAGAGGTGGGGAAACGGAGGTGGGGAATCAGAGGCAGGGAATCACAGGCGGGAAATCAGAGGCAGGGAATCAGATGTGTGTAATCAGAGATGGGGAATCAGAGGCAGGGAATCAGAATCAGAAGCGGGGAATCAGAGGCTGGGAATCAGAGGCCGGGAATCAGATGCCGGGAATAAGAGGCCGGGAATCAGAGGTGGGGAATCAGAGTTGGGGATTCAGAGGCAGGGAATCAGATGCGGGGAATCAGAGGCGGGGATTCAGAGCTGGGGAATCAGAGCGGTGAATCAGAGTTGGGGAATCAGAGGCGGGGAATTAGATATGGGGAAACAGAGGCGGGGAATCAGAGGCGGGGAAACAGAGGCGGGGAATCAGAGGCGGGGAAACAGAGGCAGGGAATCAGATATGGGTAATCAGAGGTGGGAAATCAGAGGCAGGGAATCAGATGTGCGGAATCAGAGATGGGGAATCAGAGGCAGGAAATCAGAATCAGAAGCGGGGAATCAGAGGCCGGGAATCAGAGGCCGGGAATCAGATGCCGGGAATAAGAGGCCGGGAATCAGAGGTGGGGAGTCAGAGTCCGGGAATCAGAGATGGGGAATCAGAGGCTGGGAATGAGATATGGGGAATCATAGGTGGGGAATCAGAGGCGGGGAAACAGAGGCGGGGAATCACATATGGGGAATCAGAGGTGGCGAATCAAAGGCGGTGAATCAGAGATGGGGAAGAAGAGGCGGGGAATCAGAGGCAGGGAATCAAACACGGGGAATTAGAGGCGGGGAATCAGAGCTGGGGAATCAGAGGCGGGGAATCAGAGTTGGGGAATCAGAGGCGGGGAATCAGAGGTTGGGAATCAGAGGCAGGGAATCAGAGGCGGGGAATCAGAGGCGGGGAATCAGAGGCAGGGAATCAGATGTGCGGAATCAGAGATGGGGAATCAGAGGCAGGGAATCAAACACGGGGAATTAGAGGCGGGGAATCAGAGCTGGGGAATCAGAGGCGGGGAATCAGAGTTGGGGAATCAGAGGTGGGGAATCAGAGGTTGGGAATCAGAGGCAAGGAATCAGAGGCGGGGAATCAGTGTTGGGGAATCAGAGGAGGGGAATCAGATATGAGGAAACAGATGCAGGGAATCAGAGGCGGGGAAACAGAGGCGGGGAATGAGATATGGGGAATCAGAGGTGGGGAATCAGAGGCGGGGAAACAGAGGCGGGGAATCACATATGGGGAATCAGAGGTGGCGAATCAAAGGCGGTGAATCAGAGATGGGGAAGAAGAGGCGGGGAATCAGAGGCAGGGAATCAAACACGGGGAATTAGAGGCGGGGAATCAGAGCTGGGGAATCAGAGGCGGGGAATCAGAGTTGGGGAATCAGAGGCGGGGAATCAGAGGTTGGGAATCAGAGGCGGGGAATCAGAGGCGGGGAATCAGAGGCAGGGAATCAGATGTGCAGAATCAGAGATGGGGAATCAGAGGCAGGGAATCAAACACGGGGAATTAGAGGCGGGGAATCAGAGCTGGGGAATCAGAGGCGGGGAATCAGAGGCAGGGAATCAGATGTGCGGAATCAGAGATCGGGAATCAGAGGCAGGGAATCAAACACGGGGAATTAGAGGCGGGGAATCAGAGCTGGGGAATCAGAGGCGGGGAATCAGAGTTGGGGAATCAGAGGTGGGGAATCAGAGGTTGGGAATCAGAGGCAAGGAATCAGAGGCGGGGAATCAGTGTTGGGGAATCAGAGGAGGGGAATCAGATATGAGGAAACAGATGCAGGGAATCAGAGGCGGGGAATCAGAGGCAGGGAATCAGATGTGCGGAATCAGAGATGGGGAATCAGAGGCAGGGAATCAAACACGGGGAATTAGAGGCGGGGAATCAGAGCTGGGGAATCAGAGGCGGGGAATCAGAGTTGGGGAATCAGAGGTGGGGAATCAGAGGTTGGGAATCAGAGGCAAGGAATCAGAGGCGGGGAATCAGTGTTGGGGAATCAGAGGAGGGGAATCAGATATGAGGAAACAGATGCAGGGAATCAGAGGCGGGGAAACAGAGGTTGGGAATCAGAAGCATGGAATCAGAGGCGGGGAATCAGAGGCAGGGAATTGGATGTGCGGAATCAGAGGCGGGGAATCAGAGGCAGGAAATAAGACATGGGGAATCAGAGGCTGGGAATCAGACGCGGGGAGTCAGAGGCGGGGAATCAGAGCTGGGGAATCAGAGGCAGGGAATCAGAGTTGGGGTATCAGAGGCGGGGAATCAGATATGGGGAAACAGAGGCGGGGAATCAGAGGCAGGGAAACGGTGGCGGGGAATCAGATTTGGGGAAACAGAGGCGGGGAATCAGAGGCAGGGAAACGGAGGCGGGGAATCAGATATGGGGAATCAGAGGAGGGGAATCAGAGGTTGTGAATCAGAGGCAGGGAATCAGAGGTGGGGATTCATAGGCAGTGAATCAGATGCGGGGAATCAGAGGCGGGGATTCAGAGCTGGTGAATCAGAGCGGGGAATCAGAGTTGGGGAATCAGAGGCGGGGAATTAGATATGGGGAAACAGAGGCGGGGAATCAGATATGGGGAAACAAAGGAGGGGAATCAGATATGGGGAATCAGAGGTGGGGAATCAGAGGTTGGGAATCAGAAGCATGGAATCAGAGGCGGGGCATCAGAGGCGGGGAATCAGAGGCAGGGAATTGGATGTGCGGAATCAGAGATGGGGAATCAGAGGTGGGGAATCAGAGGTTGGGAATCAGAGGCAGGGAATCAGAGACG
Organism: Narcine bancroftii; assembly: GCF_036971445.1. Lineage (NCBI taxonomy): Eukaryota > Metazoa > Chordata > Chondrichthyes > Torpediniformes > Narcinidae > Narcine > Narcine bancroftii. The sequence goes on along the minus strand of NC_091469.1, from coordinate 310,224,128 downwards.
GGGAATCAGTGTTGGGGCATCAGAGGAGGGGAATCAGATATGAGGAAACAGATGCAGGGAATCAGAGGCGGGGAAACAGAGGCGGGGAATCAGATATGGGGAATCAGAGGTGGGGAATCAGAGGTTGGCAATCAGAAGCATGGAATCAGAGGCGGGGCATCAGAGCCGGGGAATCAGAGGCAGGGAATTGGATGTGCGGCATCAGAGATGGGGAATCAGAGGCGGGGAATGAGATATGGGGAAACAGAGGCGGGGAATCAGAGGCAGGGAAACGGAGGCGGGGAATCAGATATGGGGAATCAGCGGTGGCGAATCAAAGGTGGTGAATCAGAGATGGGGAAGCAGAGGCGGGGAATCAGAGGCAGGGAATCAAACACGGGGATTCAGAGGCGGGGAATCAGAGCTGGGGAATCAGAGGCGGGGAATCAGATTTGGGGAATCAGAGGCGGGGAATCAGATATGGGGAAACAGAGGCGGGGAATCAGAGGTGGGGAAACGGAGGTGGGGAATCAGAGGCAGGGAATCAGAGGCGGGAAATCAGAGGCAGGGAATCAGATGTATGGAATCAGAGATGGGGAATCAGAGGCCGGGAATCAGAATCAGAAGCGGGGAATCAGAGGCTGGGAATCAGAGGCCGGGAATCAGATGCCGGGAATTAGAGGCCGGGAATCAGAGGTGGGGAATCAGAGTTGGGGATTCAGAGGCAGGGAATCAGATGCGGGGAATCAGAGGCGGGGATTCAGAGCTGGGGAATCAGAGCGGTGAATCAGAGTTGGGGAATCAGAGGCGGGGAATTAGATATGTGGAAACAGAGGCGGGGAATCAGAGGCGGGGAAACAGAGGCGGGGAATCAGAGGCGGGGAAACAGAGGCAGGGAATCAGATATGGGTAATCAGAGGTGGGAAATCAGAGGCAGGGAATCAGAGGCAGGGAATCAGACGTGGGGAATCAGAGGCGGGGAATCAGAGCTGGGGAATCAGAGGCGTGGTATCAGAGTTGGGGAATCAGAGGCAGGGAAACAGAATCAGAAGCGGGGAATCAGAGGCCGGGAATCAGAGGCCGGGAATCAGATGCCGGGAATAAGAGGCCGGGAATCAGAGGTGGGGAGTCAGAGTGCGGGAATCAGAGATGGGGAATCAGAGGAGGGGAATCAGATATGAGGAAACAGATGCAGGGAATCAGAGGCGGGGAATCAGAGGCAGGGAATCAGATGTGCGGAATCAGAGATGGGGAATCAGAGGCAGGGAATCAAACACGGGGAATTAGAGGCGGGGAATCAGAGCTGGGGAATCAGAGGCGGGGAATCAGAGTTGGGGAATCAGAGGTGGGGAATCAGAGGTTGGGAATCAGAGACAAGGAATCAGAGGCGGGGAATCAGTGTTGGGGAATCAGAGGAGGGGAATCAGATATGAGGAAACAGATGCAGGGAATCAGAGGCGGGGAAACAGAGGCGGGGAATCAGATATGGGGAATCAGAGGTGGGGAATCAGAGGTTGGGAATCAGAAGCATGGAATCAGAGGCGGGGCATCAGAGGCGGGGAATCAGAGGCAGGGAATTGGATGTGCGGAATCAGAGGCGGGGAATCAGAGGCAGGAAATAAGACATGGGGAATCAGAGGCTGGGAATCAGACGCGGGGAGTCAGAGGCGGGGAATCAGAGCTGGGGAATCAGAGGCAGGGAATCAGAGTTGGGGTATCAGAGGCGGGGAATCAGATATGGGGAAACAGAGGCGGGGAATCAGATATGGGGAAACAGAGGCGGGGAATCAGAGGCAGGGAAACGGTGGCGGGGAATCAGATTTGGGGAAACAGAGGCGGGGAATCAGAGGCAGGGAAACGGAGGCGGGGAATCAGATATGGGGAATCAGAGGAGGGGAATCAGAGGTTGTGAATCAGAGGCAGGGAATCAGAGGTGGGGATTCAGAGGCAGTGAATCAGATGCGGGGAATCAGAGGCGGGGATTCAGAGCTGGGGAATCAGAGCGGGGAATCAGAGTTGGGGAATCAGAGGCGGGGAATTAGATATGGGGAAACAGAGGCGGGGAATCAGATATGGGGAAACAAAGGCGGGGAATCAGATATGGGGAATCAGAGGTGGGGAATCAGAGGTTGGGAATCAGAAGCATGGAATCAGAGGCGGGGCATCAGAGGCGGGGAATCAGAGGCAGGGAATTGGATGTGCGGAATCAGAGATGGGGAATCAGAGGTGGGGAATCAGAGGTTGGGAATCAGAGGCAGGGAATCAGAGGCGGGGAATCAGTGTTGGGGCATCAGAGGAGGGGAATCAGATATGAGGAAACAGATGCAGGGAATCAGAGGCGGGGAAACAGAGGCGGGGAATCAGATATGGGGAATCAGAGGTGGGGAATCAGAGGTTGGCAATCAGAAGCATGGAATCAGAGGCGGGGCATCAGAGCCGGGGAATCAGAGGCAGGGAATTGGATGTGCGGCATCAGAGATGGGGAATCAGAGGCGGGGAATGAGATATGGGGAATCAGAGGCGGGGAATCAGAGGCGGGGTAACAGAGGCGGGGAATCACATATGGGGAATCAGCGGTGGCGAATCAAAGGTGGTGAATCAGAGATGGGGAAGCAGAGGCGGGGAATCAGAGGCAGGGAATCAAACACGGGGATTCAGAGGCGGGGAATCAGAGCTGGGGAATCAGAGGCGGGGAATCAGATTTGGGGAATCAGAGGCGGGGAATCAGATATGGGGAAACAGAGGCGGGGAATCAGAGGTGGGGAAACGGAGGTGGGGAATCAGAGGCAGGGAATCAGAGGCGGGAAATCAGAGGCAGGGAATCAGATGTGTGTAATCAGAGATGGGGAATCAGAGGCAGGGAATCAGAATCAGAAGCGGGGAATCAGAGGCTGGGAATCAGAGGCCGGGAATCAGATGCCGGGAATAAGAGGCCGGGAATCAGAGGTGGGGAATCAGAGTTGGGGATTCAGAGGCAGGGAATCAGATGCGGGGAATCAGAGGCGGGGATTCAGAGCTGGGGAATCAGAGCGGTGAATCAGAGTTGGGGAATCAGAGGCGGGGAATTAGATATGGGGAAACAGAGGCGGGGAATCAGAGGCGGGGAAACAGAGGCGGGGAATCAGAGGCGGGGAAACAGAGGCAGGGAATCAGATATGGGTAATCAGAGGTGGGAAATCAGAGGCAGGGAATCAGATGTGCGGAATCAGAGATGGGGAATCAGAGGCAGGGAATCAGAATCAGAAGCGGGGAATCAGAGGCCGGGAATCAGAGGCCGGGAATCAGATGCCGGGAATAAGAGGCCGGGAATCAGAGGTGGGGAGTCAGAGTCCGGGAATCAGAGATGGGGAATCAGAGGCTGGGAATGAGATATGGGGAATCAGAGGTGGGGAATCAGAGGCGGGGAAACAGAGGCGGGGAATCACATATGGGGAATCAGAGGTGGCGAATCAAAGGCGGTGAATCAGAGATGGGGAAGAAGAGGCGGGGAATCAGAGGCAGGGAATCAAACACGGGGAATTAGAGGCGGGGAATCAGAGCTGGGGAATCAGAGGCGGGGAATCAGAGTTGGGGAATCAGAGGCGGGGAATCAGAGGTTGGGAATCAGAGGCAGGGAATCAGAGGCGGGGAATCAGAGGCGGGGAATCAGAGGCAGGGAATCAGATGTGCGGAATCAGAGATGGGGAATCAGAGGCAGGGAATCAAACACGGGGAATTAGAGGCGGGGAATCAGAGCTGGGGAATCAGAGGCGGGGAATCAGAGTTGGGGAATCAGAGGTGGGGAATCAGAGGTTGGGAATCAGAGGCAAGGAATCAGAGGCGGGGAATCAGTGTTGGGGAATCAGAGGAGGGGAATCAGATATGAGGAAACAGATGCAGGGAATCAGAGGCGGGGAAACAGAGGCGGGGAATGAGATATGGGGAATCAGAGGTGGGGAATCAGAGGCGGGGAAACAGAGGCGGGGAATCACATATGGGGAATCAGAGGTGGCGAATCAAAGGCGGTGAATCAGAGATGGGGAAGAAGAGGCGGGGAATCAGAGGCAGGGAATCAAACACGGGGAATTAGAGGCGGGGAATCAGAGCTGGGGAATCAGAGGCGGGGAATCAGAGTTGGGGAATCAGAGGCGGGGAATCAGAGGTTGGGAATCAGAGGCAGGGAATCAGAGGCGGGGAATCAGAGGCGGGGAATCAGAGGCAGGGAATCAGATGTGCGGAATCAGAGATGGGGAATCAGAGGCAGGGAATCAAACACGGGGAATTAGAGGCGGGGAATCAGAGCTGGGGAATCAGAGGCGGGGAATCAGAGTTGGGGAATCAGAGGTGGGGAATCAGAGGTTGGGAATCAGAGGCAAGGAATCAGAGGCGGGGAATCAGTGTTGGGGAATCAGAGGAGGGGAATCAGATATGAGGAAACAGATGCAGGGAATCAGAGGCGGGGAATCAGAGGCAGGGAATCAGATGTGCGGAATCAGAGATGGGGAATCAGAGGCAGGGAATCAAACTCGGGGAATTAGAGGCGGGGAATCAGAGCTGGGGAATCAGAGGCGGGGAATCAGAGTTGGGGAATCAGAGGTGGGGAATCAGAGGTTGGGAATCAGAGGCAAGGAATTAGAGGCGGGGAATCAGTGTTGGGGAATCAGAGGAGGGGAATCAGATATGAGGAAACAGATGCAGGGAATCAGAGGCGGGGAAACAGAGGCGGGGAATCAGATATGGGGAATCAGAGGTGGGGAATCAGAGGTTGGGAATCAGAAGCATGGAATCAGAGGCGGGGCATCAGAGGCGGGGAATCAGAGGCAGGGAATTGGATGTGCGGAATCAGAGGCGGGGAATCAGAGGCAGGAAATAAGACATGGGGAATCAGAGGCTGGGAATCAGACGCGGGGAGTCAGAGGCGGGGAATCAGAGCTGGGGAATCAGAGGCAGGGAATCAGAGTTGGGGTATCAGAGGCGGGGAATCAGATATGGGGAAACAGAGGCGGGGAATCAGAGGCAGGGAAACGGTGGCGGGGAATCAGATTTGGGGAAACAGAGGCGGGGAATCAGAGGCAGGGAAACGGAGGCGGGGAATCAGATATGGGGAATCAGAGGAGGGGAATCAGAGGTTGTGAATCAGAGGCAGGGAATCAGAGGTGGGGATTCAGAGGCAGTGAATCAGATGCGGGGAATCAGAGGCGGGGATTCAGAGCTGGGGAATCAGAGCGGGGAATCAGAGTTGGGGAATCAGAGGCGGGGAATTAGATATGGGGAAACAGAGGCGGGGAATCAGATATGGGGAAACAAAGGCGGGGAATCAGATATGGGGAATCAGAGGTGGGGAATCAGAGGTTGGGAATCAGAAGCATGGAATCAGAGGCGGGGCATTTGAGGCGGGGAATCAGAGGCAGGGAATTGGATGTGCGGAATCAGAGATGGGGAATCAGAGGTGGGGAATCAGAGGTTGGGAATCAGAGGCAGGGAATCAGAGGCGGGGAATCAGTGTTGGGGCATCAGAGGAGGGGAATCAGATATGAGGAAACAGATGCAGGGAATCAGAGGCGGGGAAACAGAGGCGGGGAATCAGATATGGGGAATCAGAGGTGGGGAATCAGAGGTTGGCAATCAGAAGCATGGAATCAGAGGCGGGGCATCAGAGCCGGGGAATCAGAGGCAGGGAATTGGATGTGCGGCATCAGAGATGGGGAATCAGAGGCGGGGAATGAGATATGGGGAATCAGAGGCGGGGAATCAGAGGCGGGGTAACAGAGGCGGGGAATCACATATGGGGAATCAGCGGTGGCGAATCAAAGGTGGTGAATCAGAGATGGGGAAGCAGAGGCGGGGAATCAGAGGCAGGGAATCAAACACGGGGATTCAGAGGCGGGGAATCAGAGCTGGGGAATCAGAGGCGGGGAATCAGATTTGGGGAATCAGAGGCGGGGAATCAGATATGGGGAAACAGAGGCGGGGAATCAGAGGTGGGGAAACGGAGGTGGGGAATCAGAGGCAGGGAATCAGAGGCGGGAAATCAGAGGCAGGGAATCAGATGTGTGGAATCAGAGATGGGGAATCAGAGGCAGGGAATCAGAATCAGAAGCGGGGAATCAGAGGCTGGGAATCAGAGGCCGGGAATCAGATGCCGGGAATAAGAGGCCGGGAATCAGAGGTGGGGAATCAGAGTTGGGGATTCAGAGGCAGGGAATCAGATGCGGGGAATCAGAGGCGGGGATTCAGAGCTGGGGAATCAGAGCGGTGAATCAGAGTTGGGGAATCAGAGGCGGGGAATTAGATATGGGGAAACAGAGGCGGGGAATCAGAGGCGGGGAAACAGAGGCGGGGAATCAGAGGCGGGGAAACAGAGGCAGGGAATCAGATATGGGTAATCAGAGGTGGGAAAACAGAGGCAGGGAATCAGATGTGCGGAATCAGAGATGGGGAATCAGAGGCAGGGAATCAGAATCAGAAGCGGGGAATCAGAGGCCGGGAATCAGAGGCCGGGAATCAGATGCCGGGAATAAGAGGCCGGGAATCAGAGGTGGGGAGTCAGAGTCCGGGAATCAGAGATGGGGAATCAGAGGCTGGGAATGAGATATGGGGAATCAGAGGTGGGGAATCAGAGGCGGGGAAACAGAGGCGGGGAATCACATATGGGGAATCAGAGGTGGTGAATCAAAGGCGGTGAATCAGAGATGGGGAAGAAGAGGCGGGGAATCAGAGGCAGGGAATCAAACACGGGGAATTAGAGGCGGGGAATCAGAGCTGGGGAATCAGAGGCGGGGAATCAGAGTTGGGGAATCAGAGGCGGGGAATCAGAGGTTGGGAATCAGAGGCAGGGAATCAGAGGCGGGGTATCAGAGGCGGGGAATCAGAGGCAGGGAATCAGATGTGCGGAATCAGAGATGGGGAATCAGAGGCAGGGAATCAAACACGGGGAATTAGAGGCGGGGAATCAGAGCTGGGGAATCAGAGGCGGGGAATCAGAGTTGGGGAATCAGAGGTGGGGAATCAGAGGTTGGGAATCAGAGGCAAGGAATCAGAGGCGGGGAATCAGTGTTGGGGAATCAGAGGAGGGGAATCAGATATGAGGAAACAGATGCAGGGAATCAGAGGCGGGGAAACAGAGGCGGGGAATCAGATATGGGGAATCAGAGGTGGGGAATCAGAGGTTGGGAATCAGAAGCATGGAATCAGAGGCGGGGCATCAGAGGCGGGGAATCAGAGGCAGGGAATTGGATGTGCGGAATCAGAGGCGGGGAATCAGAGGCAGGAAATAAGACATGGGGAATCAGAGGCTGGGAATCAGACGCGAGGAGTCAGAGGCGGGGAATCAGAGCTGGGGAATCAGAGGCAGGGAATCAGAGTTGGGGTATCAGAGGCGGGGAATCAGATATGGGGAAACAGAGGCGGGGAATCAGAGGCAGGGAAACGGTGGCGGGGAATCAGATTTGGGGAAACAGAGGCGGGGAATCAGAGGCAGGGAAACGGAGGCGGGGAATCAGATATGGGGAATCAGAGGAGGGGAATCAGAGGTTGTGAATCAGAGGCAGGGAATCAGAGGTGGGGATTCAGAGGCAGTGAATCAGATGCGGGGAATCAGAGGCGGGGATTCAGAGCTGGGGAATCAGAGCGGGGAATCAGAGTTGGGGAATCAGAGGCGGGGAATTAGATATGGGGAAACAGAGGCGGGGAATCAGATATGGGTAAACAGAGGCGGGGAATCAGAGGCGGGGAAACAGAGGCGGGGAATCAGATATGGGGAATCAGAGGTGGGGAATCAGAGGTTGGGAATCAGAGGCAGGGAATCAGAGGCGGGGAATCAGAGGCGGGGAATCAGAGGCAGGGAATCAGATGTACGGAATCAGAGATGGGGAATCAGAGGCAGGGAATCAGAGGCAGGGAATCAGAGGCGGGGAATCAGAGGCCGGGAATCAGAGGCGGGGAATGAGAGGCCGGGAATGAGAGGCCGGGAATCAGAGGCCGGGAATCAGAGGCCGGGAATCAGAGGTGGGGAAAAAGAGGCAGGGAATCAGATGTGCAGAATCAGAGTTGGGGAATCAGAGGCGGGGAATCAGATATGGGGTAACAGAGGCGGGGAATCAGAGGCAGGGAAACAGAGGAGGGGAATCAGATATGGGGAATCAGAGGAGGGGAATCAGAGGTTGGGAATCAGAGGCAGGGAATCAGAGGTGGGGATTCAGAGGCAGGGAATCAGATGCGGGAAATCAGAGGCGGGAATTCAGAGCTGGGGAATCAGAGCGGGGAATCAGATTTGGGGAATCAGAGGCGGGGAATTAGATATGGGGAAACAGAGGCGGGGAATCAGAGGTGGGGAAACGGAGGTGGGGAATCAGAGGCAGGGAATCAGAGGCGGGGAATCAGAGGCAGGGAATCAGATGTGTGGAATCAGAGATGGGGAATCAGAGGCAGGGAATCAGAATCAGAAGCGGGGAATCAGAGGCTGGGAATCAGAGGCCGGGAATCAGATGCCGGGAATAAGAGGTCGGGAATCAGAGGTGGGGAATCAGAGTTGGGGATTCAGAGGCAGGGAATCAGATGCGGGGAATCAGAGGCGGGGATTCAGAGCTGGGGAATCAGAGTGGTGAATCAGAGTTTGGGAATCAGAGGCGGGGAATTAGATATGGGGAAACAGAGGCGGGGAATCAAAGGCGCTGAATCAGAGATGGGGAATCAGAGGCGGGGAATCAGAGGCAGGGAATCAAACACGGGGAATCAGAGGCGGGGAATCAGAGTTGGGGAATCAGAGGCGGGGAATCAGATATGGGGAAACAGAGGCGGTGATTCAGAGGCGGTGAAACAGAGGTGGGGAATCAGATATGGGGAATCAGAGGTGGGGTATCAGAGGTTGGGAATCAGAGGCAGGGAATCAGAGGCGGGGAATCAGAGGCGGGGAATCAGAGGCAGGGAATCAGATGTGCAGAATCAGAAATGGGGAATCAGAGGCAGGGAATCAGAGGTGGGGAATCAGAGGCAGGGAATCAGAGGCCGGGAATCAGAGGCAGGGAATCAGATATGGGGAATCAGAGGTGGGGAATCAGAGGCAGGGAATCAGATGTGCGGAATCAGAGATGGGGAATCAGAGGCAGGGAAACAGAGGTGGGGAATCAGATATGGGGAATCAGAGATGGCGAATCAATGGCGCTGAATCAGAGATGGGGAATCAGAGGCGGGGAATCAGAGGCGGGGAATCAGAGTTGGTGAATCAGAGGCGGGGAATCAGATATGGGGAAACAGAGGTGGGGAATCAGAGGTGGGGAAACAGAGGTGGGGAATCAGATATGGGGAATCAGAGGTGGTGAATCAGAGGTTGGGAATCAGAGGCAGGGAATCAGAGGCGGGGAATCAGAGGCGGGGAATCAGAGGCAGGGAATCAGATGTACGGAATCAGAAATGTGGAATCAGAGGCAGGGAATCAGACGCGGGGAATCAGAGGCGTGGAAACAGAGGCGGGGAATCAGATATGGGGAATCAGAGGTGGGGAATCAAAGGCGGTGAATCAGAGATGGGGAATCAGAGGCGGGGAATCAGAGGCAGGGAATCAGACGCGGGGAATCAGAGGCGGGGAATCAGAGCTGGGGAATCAGAGGCGGGGTATCAGAGTTGGGCAATCAGCGGCGGGGAATCAGATATGGGGAATCAGAGGCGGGGAATCAGAGCTGGGGAATGAGAGGCCGGGAATCAGATATGGTGAAACAGAGGCGGGGAATAAGAGGCGGGGAAACAGAGGCGGGGAATCAGATATGGGGAATCAGAGGTCGGGAATCAGAGGTTGGGAAACAGAGGGGGTGAATCAGATATGGGGAATCAGAGGTGGGGAACCAGAGGTTGGGAAACAGAGACAGGGAATCAGAGGCGGGGAATCAGTGTTGGGGAATCAGAGGAGGGGAATCAGATATGAGGAAACAGATGCAGGGAATCAGAGGCGGGGAAACAAAGGCGGGGAATCAGATATGGGGAATCAGAGGTGGGGAATCAGAGGTTGGGAATCAGAAGCATGGAATCAGAGGCGGGGCATCAGAGGCAGGGAATCAGAGGCAGGGAATTGGATGTGCGGAATCAGAGATGGGGAATCAGAGGTGGGGAATCAGAGGTTGGGAATCAGAGGCAGGGAATCAGAGGCGGGGAATCAGTGTTGGGGCATCAGAGGAGGGGAATCAGATATGAGGAAACAGATGCAGGGAATCAGAGGCGGGGAAACAGAGGCGGGGAATCAGATATGGGGAATCAGAGGTGGGGAATCAGAGGTTGGCAATCAGAAGCATGGAATCAGAGGCGGGGCATCAGAGCCGGGGAATCAGAGGCAGGGAATTGGATGTGCGGCATCAGAGATGGGGAATCAGAGGCGGGGAATGAGATATGGGGAATCAGAGGCGGGGAATCAGAGGCGGGGTAACAGAGGCGGGGAATCACATATGGGGAATCAGCGGTGGCGAATCAAAGGTGGTGAATCAGAGATGGGGAAGCAGAGGCGGGGAATCAGAGGCAGGGAATCAAACACGGGGATTCAGAGGCGGGGAATCAGAGCTGGGGAATCAGAGGCGGGGAATCAGATTTGGGGAATCAGAGGTGGGGAATCAGATATGGGGAAACAGAGGCGGGGAATCAGAGGTGGGGAAACGGAGGTGGGGAATCAGAGGCAGGGAATCAGAGGCGGGAAATCAGAGGCAGGGAATCAGATGTGTGGAATCAGAGATGGGGAATCAGAGGCAGGGAATCAGAATCAGAAGCGGGGAATCAGAGGCTGGGAATCAGAGGCCGGGAATCAGATGCCGGGAATAAGAGGCCGGGAATCAGAGGTGGGGAATCAGAGTTGGGGATTCAGAGGCAGGGAATCAGATGCGGGGAATCAGAGGCGGGGATTCAGAGCTGGGGAATCAGAGCGGTGAATCAGAGTTGGGGAATCAGAGGCGGGGAATTAGATTTGGGGAAACAGAGGCGGGGAATCAGAGGCGGGGAAACAGAGGCGGGGAATCAGAGGCGGGGAAACAGAGGCAGGGAATCAGATATGGGTAATCAGAGGTGGGAAATCAGAGGCAGGGAATCAGATGTGCGGAATCAGAGATGGGGAATCAGAGGCAGGGAATCAGAATCAGAAGCGGGGAATCAGAGGCCGGGAATCAGAGGCCGGGAATCAGATGCCGGGAATAAGAGGCCGGGAATCAGAGGTGGGGAGTCAGAGTCCGGGAATCAGAGATGGGGAATCAGAGGCTGGGAATGAGATATGGGGAATCAGAGGTGGGGAATCAGAGGCGGGGAAACAGAGGCGGGGAATCACATATGGGGAATAAGAGGCGGGGAATCAGAGCTGGGGAATCAGAGGCGGGGAATCAGAGTTGGGGAATCAGAGGCGGGGAATCAGAGGTTGGGAATCAGAGGCAGGGAATCAGAGGCGGGGAATCAGAGGCGGGGAATCAGAGGCAGGGAATCAGATGTGCGGAATCAGAGATGGTGAATCAGAGGCAGGGAATCAAACACGGGGAATTAGAGGCGGGGAATCAGAGCTGGGGAATCAGAGGCGGGGAATCAGAGTTGGGGAATCAGAGTTGGGGAATCAGAGGTTGGGAATCAGAGGCAAGGTATCAGAGGCGGGGAATCAGTGTTGGGGAATCAGAGGAGGGGAATCAGATATGAGGAAACAGATGCAGGGAATCAGAGGCGGGGAAACAGAGGCGGGGAATCAGATATGGGGAATCAGAGGTGGGGAATCAGAGGTTGGGAATCAGAAGCATGGAATCAGAGGCGGGGCATCAGAGGCGGGGAATCAGAGGCAGGGAATTGGATGTGCGGAATCAGAGGCGGGGAATCAGAGGCAGGAAATAAGACATGGGGAATCAGAGGCTGGGAATCAGACGCGGGGAGTCAGAGGCAGGGAATCAGAGCTGGGGAATCAGAGGCAGGGAATCAGAGTTGGGGTATCAGAGGCGGGGAATCAGATATGGGGAAACAGAGGCGGGGAATCAGAGGCAGGGAAACGGTGGCGGGGAATCAGATTTGGGGAAACAGAGGCGGGGAATCAGAGGCAGGGAAACGGAGGCGGGGAATCAGATATGGGGAATCAGAGGAGGGGAATCAGAGGTTGTGAATCAGAGGCAGGGAATCAGAGGTGGGGATTCAGAGGCAGTGAATCAGATGCTGGGAATCAGAGGCGGGGATTCAGAGCTGGGGAATCAGAGCGGGGAATCAGAGTTGGGGAATCAGAGGCGGGGAATTAGATATGGGGAAACAGAGGCGGGGAATCAGATATGGGGAAACAGAGGCGGGGAATCAGAGGCGGGGAAACAGAGGCGGGGAATCAGATATGGGGAATCAGAGGTGGGGAATCAGAGGTTGGGAATCAGAGGCAGGGAATCAGAGGTGGGGAATCAGAGGCGGGGAATCAGAGGCAGGGAATCAGATGTACGGAATCAGAGATGGGGAATCAGAGGCAGGGAATCAGAGGCGGGGAATCAGAGGCGGGGAATCAGAGGCCGGGAATCAGAGGCGGGGAATGAGAGGCCGGGAATGAGAGGCCGGGAATCAGAGGCCGGGAATCAGAGGCCGGGAATCAGAGGTGGGGAAAAAGAGGCAGGGAATCAGATGTGCAGAATCAGAGTTGGGGAATCAGAGGCGGGGAATCAGATATGGGGTAACAGAGGCGGGGAATCAGAGGCAGGGAAACAGAGGAGGGGAATCAGATATGGGGAATCAGAGGAGGGGAATCAGAGGTTGGGAATCAGAGGCAGGGAATCAGAGGTGGGGATTCAGAGGCAGGGAATCAGATGCGGGAAATCAGAGGCGGGAATTCAGAGCTGGGGAATCAGAGCGGGGAATCAGATTTGGGGAATCAGAGGCGGGGAATTAGATATGGGGAAACAGAGGCGGGGAATCAGAGGTGGGGAAACGGAGGTGGGGAATCAGAGGCAGGGAATCAGAGGCGGGGAATCAGAGGCAGGGAATCAGATGTGTGGAATCAGAGATGGGGAATCAGAGGCAGGGAATCAGAATCAGAAGCGGGGAATCAGAGGCTGGGAATCAGAGGCCGGGAATCAGATGCCGGGAATAAGAGGCCGGGAATCAGAGGTGGGGAATCAGAGTTGGGGATTCAGAGGCAGGGAATCAGATGCGGGGAATCAGAGGCGGGGATTCAGAGATGGGGAATCAGAGTGGTGAATCAGAGTTGGGGAATCAGAGGCGGGGAATTAGATATGGGAAAACAGAGGCGGGGAATCAGAGGCGGTGAAACAGAGGCGGGGAATCAGAGGCGGGGAAACAGAGGCGGGGAATCAGATATGGGTAATCAGAGGTGGGAAATCAGAGGCAGGGAATCAGATGTGCGGAATCAGAGATGGGGAATCAGAGGCCGGGAATCAGATGACGGGAATAAGAGGCCGGGAATCAGAGGTGGGGAATCAGAGTCCGGGAATCAGAGATGGGGAATCAGAGGCTGGGAATGAGATATGGGGAATCAGAGGCGGGGAATCAGAGGCGGGGAAACAGAGGCGGGGAATCACATATGGGGAATCAGAGGTGGCGAATCAAAGGCGGTGAATCAGAGATGGGGAAGAAGAGGCGGGGAATCAGAGGCAGGGAATCGGATGTGCGGAATCAGAGATGGGGAATCAGAGGTGGGAATCAGAGTCCGGGAATCAGAGTTGGGGTATCAGAGGAGGGGAATCAGAGGCGGGGAAACATAGGTGGGGAATCAGATATGGGGAATCAGAGGTGGGGAATCAGAGGTGATGAATCAGAGATGGCGAATCAGAGGCGGGGAATCAGAGGCAGGAAATCAGACATGGGGAATCAGAGGCTGGGAATCAGATGCGGGGAGTCAGAGGCGGGGAATCAGAGCTGGGGTATCAGAGGCGGGGAATCAGAGTTGGGGAATCAGAGGCGGGGAATCAGATATGGGGAAACAGAGGCGGGGAATCAGAGGCAGGGAAACGGAGGCGGGGAATCAGATATTGGGAATCAGAGGCGGGGAATCAGACGCAGGGATTCAGACGCGGGGAAACAGAGGCGGGGAATCAGAGCTGGGGAATCAGAGGCGGGGAATCAGAGTTGGGGAATCAGTGGAGGGGAATCAGATATGGGGAATCAGAGGCGGGGAATCAGAGGCGGGGTAACAGAGATGGGGAATCAGAGGCAGAGAATCACAGGCAGAGAATCAGACGCGGGGAATCAGAGGCGGGGAATCATAGTTGGCGAATCACAGGCGGGGAATAAGAGTTGGGGAATCAGAGGCGGGGAATCTGATATGGGGAATCAGAGGCGGGGAATCAGAGGCAGGGAATCAGAGGCGGGGAATCAGACATGGGGAATCAGAGGCGGGGGATCAGAGCGGGGAATCAGAGTTGGGGAATCAGAGGCGGGGAATTAGATATGGGGAAACAGAGGTGGGGAATCAGAGGCGGGGAAACAGATGCGGGGAATCAGATATGGGGAATCAGAGGTGGTGAATCAAAGGCGCTGAATCAGAGATGGGGAATCAGAGGCGGGGAATCAGAGGCAGGGAATCAAACACGGGGAATCAGAGGCGGGGAATCAGAGTTGGGGAATCAGAGGCGGGGAATCAGATATGGGGAATCAGAGGCGGTGATTCAGAGGCGGTGAAACAGAGGCGGGGAATCAGAGGTGGGGTATCAGAGGTTGGGAATCAGAGGCAGGGAATCAGAGGCGGGGAATCAGAGGCGGAAAATCAGAGGCAGGGAATCAGATGTGCAGAATCAGAAATGGGGAATCAGAGGCAGGGAATCAGAGGTGGGGAATCAGAGGCAGGGAATCAGAGGCCGGGAATCAGAGGCGGGGTATCAGATATGGGGAATCAGAGGTGGGGAATCAGAGGCAGGGAATCAGATGTGCGGAATCAGAGATGGGGAATCAGAGGCAGGGAAATATAGGTGGGGAATCAGATATGGGGAATCAGAGATGGCGAATCAATGGCGCTGAATCAGAGATGGGGAATCAGAGGCGGGGAATCAGAGGCGGGGAATCAGAGTTGGTGAATCAGAGGCGGGGAATCAGATATGGGGAAACAGAGGTGGGGAATCAGAGGTGGGGAAACAGAGGTGGGGAATCAGATATGGGGAATCAGAGGTGGTGAATCGGAGGTTGGGAATCAGAGGCAGGGAATCAGAGGCGGGGAATCAGAGGCGGGGAATCAGAGGCAGGGAATCAGATGTACGGAATCAGAAATGGGGAATCAGAGGCAGGGAATCAGAGGCGGGGAATCAGAGGCGTGGAAACAGAGGCGGGGAATCAGATATGGGGAATCAGAGGTGTGGAATCAAAGGCGGTGAATCAGAGATGGGGAATCAGAGGCGGGGAATCAGAGGCAGGGAATCAGACGTGGGGAATCAGAGGCGGGGAATCAGAGCTGGGGAATCAGAGGCGTGGTATCAGAGTTGGGGAATCAGCGGCGGGAATCAGATATGGGGAATCAGAGGCGGGGAATCAGAGCTGGGGAATGAGAGGCCGGGAATCAGATATGGTGAAACAGAGGCGGGGAATAAGAGGCGGGGAAACAGAGGCGGGGAATCAGATATGGGGAATCAGAGGTCGGGAATCAGATGTTGGGAAACAGAGGGGGGGGAATCAGATATGGGGAATCAGAGGTGGGGAATCAGAGCTTGGGAATCAGAGGCAGGGAATCAGAGGCGGGGAATCAGTGTTTGGGAATCAGAGGAGGGGAATCAGATATGAGGAAACAGATGCAGGGAATCAGAGGCGGGGAAACAAAGGCGGGGAATCAGATATGGGGAATCAGAGGTGGGGAATCAGAGGTTGGGAATCAGAAGCATGGAATCAGAGGTGGGGCATCAGAGGCGGGGAATCAGAGGCAGGGAATTGGATGTGCGGAATCAGAGATGGGGAATCAGAGGCGGGGAATGAGATATGGGGAATCAGAGGCGTGGAATCAGAGGCGGGGTAACAGAGGCGGGGAATCACATATGGGGAATCAGCGGTGGCGAATCAAAGGTGGTGAATCAGAGATGGGGAAGCAGAGGCGGGGAATCAGAGGCAGGGAATCAAACACGGGGATTCAGAGGCGGGGAATCAGAGCTGGGGAATCAGAGGCGGGGAATCAGATTTGGGGAATCAGAGGCGGGGAATCAGATATGGGGAATCAGAGGCGGGGAATCAGACGCGGGGAATCAGAGGTGGTGAATCAGAGCTGGGGAATCAGAGGCGGGAAATCAGTGTTGGGGAATCAGAGGCGGGGAATCAGATATGAGGAAACAGAGGCATGAAATCAGAGGCGGGGCATCAGAGGCGGGGAATCAGAGGCAGGGAATCGGATGTGCGGAATCAGAGATGGGGAATCAGAGGAGGGGAATCAGAGGCGGGGAAACATAGGTGGGGAATTAGATATGGGGAATCAGAGGTGGGGAATCAGAGGCGATGAATCAGAGATGGCGAATCAGAGGCGGGGAATCAGAGGCAGGAAATCAGACATGGGGAATCAGAGGCTGGGAATCAGACGCGGGGAGTCAGAGGCGGGGAATCAGAGCTGGGGAATCAGAGGCGGGGAATCAGAGTTGGGGAATCAGAGGCGGGGAATCAGATATGGGGAAACAGAGGCGGGGAATCAGAGGCAGGGAAACGGAGGTGGGGAATCAGATATTGGGAATCAGAGGCGGGGAATCAGAGGCAGGGAATCAGACGCGGGGAAACAGAGGCGGGGAATCAGAGCGGGGGAATCAGAGGCGGGGAATCAGAGTTGGGGAATCAGAGGAGGGGAATCAGATATGGGGAATCAGAGGCGGGGAATCAGAGGCGGGGTAACAGAGATGGGGAATCAGAGGCAGGGAATCACAGGCAGAGAATCAGACGCGGGGAATCAGAGGCGGGGAATCATAGTTGGCGAATCACAGGCGGGGAATAAGAGTTGGGGAATCAGAGGCGGGGAATCTGATATGGGGAATCAGAGGCGGGGAATCAGAGGCAGGGAAACAGAGGCGGGGAATCAGACATGGGGAATCAGAGGCGGGGGATCAGAGCGGGGAATCAGAGTTGGGGAATCAGAGGCGGGGAATTAGATATGGGGAAACAGAGGCGGGGAATCAGAGGCGGGGAAACATGCGGGGAATCAGATATGGGGAATCAGAGGTGGTGAATCAAAGGCGCTGAATCAGAGATGGGGAATCAGAGGCGGGGAATCAGAGGCAGGGAATCAAACACGGGGAATCAGAGGCGGGGAATCAGAGTTGGGGAATCAGAGGCGGGGAATCAGATATGGGGAAACAGAGGCGGTGATTCAGAGGCGGTGAAACAGAGGCGGGGAATCAGATATGGGGAATCAGAGGTGGGGTATCAGAGGTTGGGAATCAGAGGCAGGGAATCAGAGGCGGGGAATCAGAGGCGGAAAATCAGAGGCAGGGAATCAGATGTGCAGAATCAGAAATGGGGAATCAGAGGCAGGGAATCAGAGGTGGGGAATCAAACACGGGGAATCAGAGGCGGGGAATCAGAGTTGGGGAATCAGAGGCGGGGAATCAGATATGGGGAAACAGAGGCGGTGATTCAGAGGCGGTGAAACAGAGGCGGGGAATCAGATATGGGGAATCAGAGGTGGGGTATCAGAGGTTGGGAATCAGAGGCAGGGAATCAGAGGCGGGGAATCAGAGGCGGAAAATCAGAGGCATGGAATCAGATGTGCAGAATCAGAAATGGGGAATCAGAGGCAGGGAATCAGAGGTGGGGAATCAGAGGCAGGGAATCAGAGGCCGGGAATCAGAGGCGGGGTATCAGATATGGGGAATCAGAGGTGGGGAATCAGAGGCAGGGAATCAGATGTGCGGAATCAGAGATGGGGAATCAGAGGCAGGGAAATATAGGTGGGGAATCAGATATGGGGAATCAGAGATGGCGAATCAATGGCGCTGAATCAGAGATGGGGAATCAGAGGCGGGGAATCAGAGGCGGGGAATCAGAGTTGGTGAATCAGAGGCAGGGAATCAGATATGGGGAAACAGAGGTGGGGAATCAGAGGTGGGGAAACAGAGGTGGGCAATCAGATATGGGGAATCAGAGGTGGTGAATCGGAGGTTGGGAATCAGAGGCAGGGAATCAGAGGCGGGGAATCAGAGGCGGGGAATCAGAGGCAGGGAATCAGATGTACGGAATCAGAAATGGGGAATCAGAGGCAGGGAATCAGAGGCGGGGAATCAGAGGCGTGGAAACAGAGGCGGGGAATCAGATATGGGGAATCAGAGGTGTGGAATCAAAGGCGGTGAATCAGAGATGGGGAATCAGAGGCGGGGAATCAGAGGCAGGGAATCAGACGTGGGGAATCAGAGGCGGGGAATCAGAGCTGGGGAATCAGAGGCGTGGTATCAGAGTTGGGGAATCAGCGGCGGGGAATCAGATATGGGGAATCAGAGGCGGGGAATCAGAGCTGGGGAATGAGAGGCCGGGAATCAGATATGGTGAAACAGAGGCGGGGAATAAGAGGCGGGGAAACAGAGGCGGGGAATCAGATATGGGGAATCAGAGGTCGGGAATCAGAGGTTGGGAAACAGAGGGGGGGAATCAGATATGGGGAATCAGAGGTGGGGAATCAGAGGTTGGGAATAAGAGGCAGGGAATCAGAGGCGGGGAATCAGACATGGGGAATCAGAGGCAGGGAATCAGACATGGGGAATCAGAGGCTGGGAATCAGACGCGGGGAGTCAGAGGCGGGGAATCTGAGCTGGGGAATCAGAGGCGGGGAATCAGAGTTGGGGAATCAGAGGCGGGGAATCAGATATGGGGAAACAGAGGCGGGGAATCAGAGGCAGGGAAACGGAGGCGGGGAATCAGATATTGGGAAACAGAGGCGGGGAATCAGAGGCAGGGAATCAGACGCGGGGAAACAGAGGCGGGGAATCAGAGCGGGGGAATCAGAGGCGGGGAATCAGAGTTGGGGAATCACAGGAGGGGAATCAGATATGGGGAATCAGACGCGGGGAATCAGAGGCGGGGAATCATAGTTGGCGAATCACAGGCGGGGAATAAGAGTTGGGGAATCAGAGGCGGGTAATCTGATATGGGGAATCAGAGGCGGGGAATCAGAGGCAGGGAAACATAGGCGGGGAATCAGACATGGGGAATCAGACGCGGGGGATCAGAGCGGGGAATCAGAGTTGGGGAATCAGAGGCGGGGAATTAGATATGGGGAAACAGAGGCGGGGAATCAGAGGCGGGGAAACAGATGCGGGGAATCAGATATGGGGAATCAGAGGTGGTGAATCAAAGGCGCTGAATCAGAGATGGGGAATCAGAGGCGGGGAATCAGAGGCAGGGAATCAAACACGGGGAATCAGAGGCGGGGAATCAGAGTTGGGGAATCAGAGGCGGGGAATCAGATATGGGGAAACAGAGGCGGTGATTCAGAGGCGGTGAAACAGAGGCGGGGAATCAGATATGGGGAATCAGAGGTGGGGTATCAGAGGTTGGGAATCAGAGGCAGGGAATCAGAGGCGGGGAATCAGAGGCGGAAAATCAGAGGCAGGGAATCAGATGTGCAGAATCAGAAATGGGGAATCAGAGGCAGGGAATCAGAGGTGGGGAATCAAACACGGGGAATCAGAGGCGGGGAATCAGAGTTGGGGAATCAGAGGCGGGGAATCAGATATGGGGAAACAGAGGCGGTGATTCAGAGGCGGTGAAACAGAGGCGGGGAATTAGATATGGGGAATCAGAGGTGGGGAATCAGAGGCAGGGAATCAGATGTGCGGAATCAGAGATGGGGAATCAGAGGCAGGGAAATATAGGTGGGGAATCAGATATGGGGAATCAGAGATGGCGAATCAATGGCGCTGAATCAGAGATGGGGAATCAGAGGCGGGGAATCAGAGGCGGGGAATCAGAGTTGGTGAATCAGAGGCAGGGAATCAGATATGGTGAAACAGAGGTGGGGAATCAGAGGTGGGGAAACAGAGGTGGGCAATCAGATATGGGGAATCAGAGGTGGTGAATCGGACGTTGGGAATCAGAGGCAGGGAATCAGAGGCGGGGAATCAGAGGCGGGGAATCAGAGGCAGGGAATCAGATGTACGGAATCAGAAATGGGGAATCAGAGGCAGGGAATCAGAGGCGGGGAATCAGAGGCGTGGAAACAGAGGCGGGGAATCAGATATGGGGAATCAGAGGTGTGGAATCAAAGGCGGTGAATCAGAGATGGGGAATCAGAGGCGGGGAATCAGAGGCAGGGAATCAGACGTGGGGAATCAGAGGCGGGGAATCAGAGCTGGGGAATCAGAGGCGTGGTATCAGAGTTGGGGAATCAGCGGCGGGGAATCAGATATGGGGAATCAGAGGCGGGGAATCAAAGCTTGGGAATGAGAGGCCGGGAATCAGATATGGTGAAACAGAGGCCGGGAATAAGAGGCGGGGAAACAGAGGCGGGGAATCAGATATGGGGAATCAGAGGTCGGGAATCAGAGGTTGGGAAACAGAGGGGGGGAATCAGATATGGGGAATCAGAGGTGGGGAATCAGAGGTTGGGAATCAGAGGCAGGGAATCAGAGGCGGGGAATCAGTGTTTGGGAATCAGAGGAGGGGAATCAGATATGAGGAAACAGATGCAGGGAATCAGAGGCGGGGAAACAAAGGCGGGGAATCAGATATGGGGAATCAGAGGTGGGGAATCAGAGGTCGGGAATCAGAGATGGGGAATCAGAGGCGGGGAATGAGATATGGGGAATCAGAGGCGTGGAATCAGAGGCGGGGTAACAGAGGCGGGGAATCACATATGGGGAATCAGCGGTGGCGAATCAAAGGTGGTGAATCAGAGATGGGGAAGCAGAGGCGGGGAATCAGAGGCAGGGAATCAAACACGGGGATTCAGAGGCGGGGAATCAGAGCTGGGGAATCAGAGGCGGGGAATCAGATTTGGGGAATCAGAGGCGGGGAATCAGATATGGGGAATCAGAGGCGGGGAATCAGACGCGGGGAATCAGAGGTGGTGAATCAGAGCTGGGGAATCAGAGGCGGGAAATCAGTGTTGGGGAATCAGAGGCGGGGAATCAGATATGAGGAAACAGAGGCATGAAATAAGAGGCGGGGCATCAGAGGCGGGGAATCAGAGGCAGGGAATCGGATGTGCGGAATCAGAGATGGGGAATCAGAGGTGGGAATCAGAGTCCGGGAATCAGAGTTGGGGAATCAGAGGAGGGGAATCAGAGGCGGGGAAACATAGGTGGGGAATCAGATATGGGGAATCAGAGGTGGGGAATCAGAGGCGATGAATCAGAGATGGCGAATCAGAGGCGGGGAATCAGAGGCAGGAAATCAGACATGGGGAATCAGAGGCTGGGAATCAGACGCGGGGAGTCAGAGGCGGGGAATCAGAGCTGGGGAATCAGAGGCGGGGAATCAGAGTTGGGGAATCAGAGGCGGGGAATCAGATATGGGGAAACAGAGGCGGGGAATCAGAGGCAGGGAAACGGAGGCGGGGAATCAGATATTGGGAATCAGAGGCGGGGAATCAGAGGCAGGGAATCAGACGTGGGGAAACAGAGGCGGGGAATCAGAGCTGGGGAATCAGAGGCGGGGAATCTGAGTTGGGGAATCAGAGGAGGGGAATCAGATATGGGGAATCAGTGGCGGGGAATCAGAGGCGGGGTAACAGAGATGGGGAATCAGAGGCAGGGAATCACAGGCAGAGAATCAGACGCGGGGAA
Source organism: Narcine bancroftii (assembly GCF_036971445.1). Lineage (NCBI taxonomy): Eukaryota > Metazoa > Chordata > Chondrichthyes > Torpediniformes > Narcinidae > Narcine > Narcine bancroftii. The sequence goes on along the minus strand of NC_091469.1, from coordinate 310,202,508 downwards.
TCAGAGGCGGGGAATCATAGTTGGCGAATCACAGGCGGGGAATAAGAGTTGGGGAATCAGAGGCGGGGAATCTGATATGGGGAATCAGAGGCGGGGAATCAGAGGCAGGGAAACAGAGGCGGGGAATCAGACATGGGGAATCAGAGGCGGGGGATCAGAGCGGGGAATCAGAGTTGGGGAATCAGAGGCGGGGAATTAGATATGGGGAAACAGAGGCGGGGAATCAGAGGCAGGGAAACAGATGCGGGGAATCAGATATGGGGAATCAGAGGTGGTGAATCAAAGGCGCTGAATCAGAGATGGGGAATCAGAGGCGGGGAATCAGAGGCAGGGAATCAAACACGGGGAATCAGAGGCGGGGAATCAGAGTTGGGGAATCAAACACGGGGAATCAGAGGCGGGGAATCAGAGTTGGGGAATCAGAGGCGGGGAATCAGATATGGGGAAACAGAGGCGGTGATTCAGAGGCGGTGAAACAGAGGCGGGGAATCAGATATGGGGAATCAGAGGTGGGGTATCAGAGGTTGGGAATCAGAGGCAGGGAATCAGAGGCGGGGAATCAGAGGCGGAAAATCAGAGGCAGGGAATCAGATGTGCAGAATCAGAAATGGGGAATCAGAGGCAGGGAATCAGAGGTGGGGAATCAGAGGCAGGGAATCAGAGGCCGGGAATCAGAGGCGGGGTATCAGATATGGGGAATCAGAGGTGGGGAATCAGAGGCAGGGAATCAGATGTGCGGAATCAGAGATGGGAAATCAGAGGCAGGGAAATATAGGTGGGGAATCAGATATGGGGAAACAGAGGCGGTGATTCAGAGGCGGTGAAACAGAGGCGGGGAATCAGATATGGGGAATCAGAGGTGGGGTATCAGAGGTTGGGAATCAGAGGCAGGGAATCAGAGGCGGGGAATCAGAGGCGGAAAATCAGAGGCAGGGAATCAGATGTGCAGAATCAGAAATGGGGAATCAGAGGCAGGGAATCAGAGGTGGGGAATCAGAGGCAGGGAATCAGAGGCCGGGAATCAGAGGCGGGGTATCAGATATGGGGAATCAGATTTGGGGAATCAGAGGCGGGGAATTAGATATGGGGAAACAGAGGCGGGGAATCAGAGGTGGGGAAACAGAGGTGGGGAATCAGAGGCGGGGAATCAGAAGTGGGGAATCAGAGGCAGGGAATCAGATGTGCGGAATCAGAGATGGGGAATCAGAGGCAGGGAATCAGAATCAGAAGCGGGGAATCAATGGCTGGGAATCAGAGGCCGGGAATAAGATGCCTGGAATAAGAGGCCGGGAATCAGAGGTGGGGAATCAGAGTCCGGGAATCAGAGGTTGGGAATCAGAGGCATGGAATCAGAGGCGGGACATCAGAGGCGGGGAATCAGAGGCAGGGAATCGGATGTGCGGAATCAGAGATGGGGAATCAGAGGTGGGGAATCAGAGTCCGGGAATCAGAGATGTGGAATCAGAGGCGGGGAATCAGAGGCGGGGAAACATAGGTGGGGAATCAGATATGGGGAATCAAAAGTGGGGAATCAGAGCCGATGAATCAGAGATGGCGAATCAGAGGCGGGGAATCAGAGGCAGGAAATCAAACATGGGGAATCAGAGGCTGGGAATCAGACGCGGGAAGTCAGAGGCGGGGATTCAGAGCTGGGGAATGAGAGGCAGGGAATCAGATATGGGGAAACAGAGGCGGGGAATAAGAGGCGGGGAAACAGTGGCGGGGAATCAGATATGGGGAATCAGAGGTCGGGAATCAGAGGTTGGGAATCAGAGGCAGGGAATCAAAGGCGGGGAATCAGAATTGGGGAATCAGAGATAGGGAATCAGAGATGGGGAATCAGAGGCGGGGAATCAGACGCGGGGAATCAGAGGTGGTGAATCAGAGCTGGGGAATCAGAGGCGGGAAATCAGTGTTGGGGAATCAGAGGCGGGGAATCAGATATGAGGAAACAGAGGCATGAAATCAGAGGCGGGGCATCAGAGGCGGGGAATCAGAGGCAGGGAATCGGATGTGCGGAATGAGAGATGGGGAATCAGAGGTGGGAATCAGAGTCCGGGAATCAGAGTTGGGGAATCAGAGGAGGGGAATCAGAGGCGGGGAAACATAGGTGGGGAATCAGATATGGGGAATCAGACGTGGGGAATCAGAGGCGATGAATCAGAGATGGCGAATCAGAGGCGGGGAATCAGAGGCAGGAAATCAGACATGGGGAATCAGAGGCTGGGAATCAGACGCGGGGAGTCAGAGGCGGGGAATCAGAGCTGGGGAATCAGAGGCGGGGAATCAGAGTTGGGGAATCAGAGGCGGGGAATCAGATATGGGGAAACAGATGCGGGGAATCAGAGGCAGGGAAACGGAGGCGGGGAATCAGATATTGGGAATCAGAGGCGGGGAATCAGACGCAGGGATTCAGACGCGGGGAAACAGAGGCGGGGAATCAGAGCTGGGGAATCAGAGGCGGGGAATCAGAGTTGGGGAATCAGTGGAGGGGAATCAGATATGGGGAATCAGAGGCGGGTAATCAGAGGCGGGGTAACAGAGATGGGGAATCAGAGGCAGAGAATCACAGGCAGAGAATCAGACGCGGGGAATCAGAGGCGGGGAATCATAGTTGGCGAATCACAGGCGGGGAATAAGTGTTGGGGAATCAGAGGCGGGGAATCTGATATGGGGAATCAGAGGCGGGGAATCAGAGGCAGGGAAACAGAGGTGGGGAATCAGACATGGGGAATCAGAGGCGGGGGATCAGAGCGGGGAATCAGAGTTGGGGAATCAGAGGCGGGGAATTAGATATGGGGAAACAGAGGCGGGGAATCAGAGGCGGGGAAACAGATGCGGGGAATCAGATATGGGGAATCAGAGGTGGTGAATCAAAGGCGCTGAATCAGAGATGGGGAATCAGAGGCGGGGAATCAGAGGCAGGGAATCAAACACGGGGAATCAGAGGCGGGGAATCAGAGTTGGGGAATCAGAGGCGGGGAATCAGATATGGGGAATCAGAGGCGGTGATTCAGAGGCGGTGAAACAGAGGCGGGGATTCAGAGGTGGGGTATCAGAGGTTGGGAATCAGAGGCAGGGAATCAGAGGCGGGGAATCAGAGGCGGAATATCAGAGGCAGGGAATCAGATGTGCAGAATCAGAAATGGGGAATCAGAGGCAGGGAATCAGAGGTGGGGAATCAGAGGCAGGGAATCAGAGGCCGGGAATCAGAGGCGGGGTATCAGATATGGGGAATCAGAGGTGGGGAATCAGAGGCAGGGAATCAGATGTGCGGAATCAGAGATGGGGAATCAGAGGCAGGGAAATATAGGTGGGGAATCAGATATGGGGAATCAGAGATGGCGAATCAATGGCGCTGAATCAGAGATGGGGAATCAGAGGCGGGGAATCAGAGTTGGTGAATCAGAGGCGGGGAATCAGATATGGGGAAACAGAGGTGGGGAATCAGAGATGGGGAAACAGAGGTGGGGAATCAGATATGGGGAATCAGAGGTGGTGAATCGGAGGTTGGGAATCAGAGGCAGGGAATCAGAGGCGGGGAATCAGAGGCGGGGAATCAGAGGCAGGGAATCAGATGTACGGAATCAGAAATGGGGAATCAGAGCCAGGGAATCAGAGGCGGGGAATCAGAGGCGTGGAAACAGAGGCGGGGAATCAGATATGGGGAATCAGAGGTGTGGAATCAAAGGCGGTGAATCAGAGATGGGGAATCAGAGGCGGGGAATCAGAGGCAGGGAATCAGACGTGGGGAATCAGAGGCGGGGAATCAGAGCTGGGGAATCAGAGGCGTGGTATCAGAGTTGGGGAATCAGCGGCGGGGAATCAGATATGGGGAATCAGAGGCGGGGAATCAGAGCTGGGGAATGAGAGGCCGGGAATCAGATATGGTGAAACAGAGGCGGGGAATAAGAGGCGGGGAAACAGAGGCGGGGAATCAGATATGGGGAATCAGAGGTCGGGAATCAGAGGTTGGGAAACAGAGGGGGGGAATCAGATATGGGGAATCAGAGGTGGGGAATCAGAGGTTGGGAATCAGAGGCAGGGAATCAGAGGCGGGGAATCAGTGTTTGGGAATCAGAGGAGGGGAATCAGATATGAGGAAACAGATGCAGGGAATCAGAGGCGGGGAAACAAAGGCGGGGAATCAGATATGGGGAATCAGAGGTGGGGAATCAGAGGTTGGGAATCAGAAGCATGGAATCAGAGGCGGGGCATCAGAGGCGGGGAATCAGAGGCAGGGAATTGGATGTGCGGAATCAGAGATGGGGAATCAGAGGCGGGGAATGAGATATGGGGAATCAGAGGCGTGGAATCAGAGGCGGGGTAACAGAGGCGGGGAATCACATATGGGGAATCAGCGGTGGCGAATCAAAGGTGGTGAATCAGAGATGGGGAAGCAGAGGCGGGGAATCAGAGGCAGGGAATCAAACACGGGGATTCAGAGGCGGGGAATCAGAGCTGGGGAATCAGAGGCGGGGAATCAGATTTGGGGAATCAGAGGCGGGGAATCAGATATTGGGAATCAGAGGCGGGGAATCAGACGCGGGGAATCAGAGGTGGTGAATCAGAGCTGGGGAATCAGAGGCGGGAAATCAGTGTTGGGGAATCAGAGGCGTGGAATCAGATATGAGGAAACAGAGGCATGAAATCAGAGGCGGGGCATCAGAGGCGGGGAATCAGAGGCAGGGAATCGGATGTGCGGAATCAGAGATGGGGAATCAGAGGTGGGAATCAGAGTCCGGGAATCAGAGTTGGGGAATCAGAGGAGGGGAATCAGAGGCGGGGAAACATAGGTGGGGAATTAGATATGGGGAATCAGAGGTGGGGAATCAGAGGCGATGAATCAGAGATGGCGAATCAGAGGCGGGGAATCAGAGGCAGGAAATCAGACATGGGGAATCAGAGGCTGGGAATCAGACGCGGGGAGTCAGAGGCGGGGAATCAGAGCTGGGGAATCAGAGACGGGGAATCAGAGTTGGGGAATCAGAGGCGGGGAATCAGATATGGGGAAACAGAGGCGGGGAATCAGAGGCAGGGAAACGGAGGCGGGGAATCAGATATTGGGAATCAGAGGCGGGGAATCAGAGGCAGGGAATCAGACGCGGGGAAACAGAGGCGGGGAATCAGAGCGGGGGAATCAGAGGCGGGGAATCAGAGTTGGGGAATCAGAGGAGGGGAATCAGATATGGGGAATCAGAGGCGGGGAATCAGAGGCGGGGTAACAGAGATGGGGAATCAGAGGCAGGGAATCACAGGCAGAGAATCAGACGCGGGGAATCAGAGGCGGGGAATCATAGTTGGCGAATCACAGGCGGGGAATAAGAGTTGGGGAATCAGAGGCGGGGAATCTGATATGGTGAATCAGAGGCGGGGAATCAGAGGCAGGGAAACAGAGGCGGGGAATCAGACATGGGGAATCAGAGGCGGGGGATCAGAGCGGGGAATCAGAGTTGGGGAATCAGAGGCGGGGAATTAGATATGGGGAAACAGAGGCGGGGAATCAGAGGCGGGGAAACATGCGGGGAATCAGATATGGGGAATCAGAGGTGGTGAATCAAAGGCGCTGAATCAGAGATGGGGAATCAGAGGCGGGGAATCAGAGGCAGGGAATCAAACACGGGGAATCAGAGGTGGGGAATCAGAGTTGGGGAATCAGAGGCGGGGAATGAGATATGGGGAAACAGAGGCGGTGATTCAGAGGCGGTGAAACAGAGGCGGGGAATCAGATATGGGGAATCAGAGGTGGGGTATCAGAGGTTGGGAATCAGAGGCAGGGAATCAGAGGCGGGGAATCAGAGGCGGAAAATCAGAGGCAGGGAATCAGATGTGCAGAATCAGAAATGGGGAATCAGAGGCAGGGAATCAGAGGTGGGGAATCAAACACGGGGAATCAGAGGCGGGGAATCAGAGTTGGGGAATCAGAGGCGGGGAATCAGATATGGGGAAACAGAGGCGGTGATTCAGAGGCGGTGAAACAGAGGCAGGGAATCAGATATGGGGAATCAGAGGTGGGGTATCAGAGTTTGGGAATCAGAGGCAGGGAATCAGAGGCGGGGAATCAGAGGCGGAAAATCAGAGGCAGGGAATCAGATGTGCAGAATCAGAAATGGGGAATCAGAGGCAGGGAATCAGAGGTGGGGAATCAGAGGCAGGGAATCAGAGGCCGGGAATCAGAGGCGGGGTATCAGATATGGGGAATCAGAGGTGGGGAATCAGAGGCAGGGAATCAGATGTGCGGAATCAGAGATGGGGAATCAGAGGCAGGGAAATATAGGTGGGGAATCAGATATGGGGAATCAGAGATGGCGAATCAATGGCGCTGAATCAGAGATGGAGAATCAGAGGCGGGGAATCAGAGGCGGGGAATCAGAGTTGGTGAATCAGAGGCAGGGAATCAGATATGGGGAAACAGAGGTGGGGAATCAGAGGTGGGGAAACAGAGGTGGGCAATCAGATATGGGGAATCAGAGGTGGTGAATCGGAGGTTGGGAATCAGAGGCAGGGAATCAGAGGCGGGGAATCAGAGGCGGGGAATCAGAGGCAGGGAATCAGATGTACGGAATCAGAAATGGGGAATCAGAGGCAGGGAATCAGAGGCGGGGAAGCAGAGGCGTGGAAACAGAGGCGGGGAATCAGATATGGGGAATCAGAGGTGTGGAACCAAAGGCGGTGAATCAGAGATGGGGAATCAGAGGCGGGGAATCAGAGGCAGGGAATCAGACGTGGGGAATCAGAGGCGGGGAATCAGAGCTGGGGAATCAGAGGCGTGGTATCAGAGTTGGGGAATCAGCGGCGGGGAATCAGATATGGGGAATCAGAGGCGGGGAATCAGAGCTGGGGAATGAGAGGCCGGGAATCAGATATGGTGAAACAGAGGCGGGGAATAAGAGGCGGGGAAACAGAGGCGGGGAATCAGATATGGGGAATCAGAGGTCGGGAATCAGAGGTTGGGAAACAGAGGGGGGGAATCAGATATGGGGA